>NW_026596155.1:2720909-2793014 GCF_907164565.1 Psammomys obesus
TGTGTGTGTGTGTGTGTGTGTGTGTGTGTGTGTGTGTGTGTGTGTGTATGTGTGTGTGTGCGCGCGCGCGCGCGCGTCTGTGTGTGTGTGTGCACGTGCATGATCCTGGGGCTCCCACCCAGCAGACCCACATGTGATATAGGCCAGTGTTTCACCTACAAGGCACATTCTCACCCCAATCCTGCACAGTTTAGACGCTTCTTTTTCAAATAACCCTTTCATGCCATTCTGTGCACAAGGATCCAAAATGCCAACATTAAACCCAGACAGTTTTTGCAGCTTCCCAGGCTTGTTCTGAAGCCCTCAAATTGAATCTATCCCACCCTAGTTCCCTCTGCTCTCCAGTCAAATATGTACAATCATGATTTTTTTCATCGGCTCTGAACTTCAGGCCTGAACCAAAATTTAGGTAAAATTAAAAAAAAAAAAATGCATGCTTCATTTTAAAGATGTAACTCTTTGCAGATTAATGAATGGATTAGGAAAGTGGGCTAAGTCATAAAGCTAGGCAGAAGTAAATAAAGGGCCTTAAGCCAGCCACTGAAGATAATCCTGTCCTGTCTGTTTGAAACCTGGAGTCATATTTAGCTCTCCCCTAGAGAAGAACACACTGCAGAAATATCAGAAGCCAGGCCCTGCACGGGAGCTGCTACAACCACACACCATCCATGTCTGGTTCTGGAGAGAACAGCAGCTGCCGAGAACAGGAAATGCTCATCGTGAATCTACTGTTCCCATTGTCTCAAAATTACAGTCAGCACATACCTGGATCCCGAAGGAACATGCTCTGGTTAGCTACCTTAAAGAAATCATTTTATTAGCATCAAATTAATGAGCATCACTGTAACATATCCCTCTTTTTGTGTGTGTATTTTTATCTGTCCTCCCCTCTGCCCTCCCTGTTCCTCTCTGCAGGCTGGTCCCCTTCCCTCCCACCAAAACATTACCTGTTCCTCCTTTCATGTCACATGTACCCTGCGTCCTACTATTCCTCTTGCTCCACCATCTCACTCCCTTCACACGTCCTCCCCCTCTTTTGTGGTCTATGTGTACACACACATACAGAGATATACATGTGCACATGCCCACTCTCACGTACAGGAATTTAAAGCTAGATTCCACATTATTCTCAATCTGGCTAATTTCACTCAATGCAACGATTTCTGGTTCCATCCAACTTCCTGAAAATACAATTTTATCTTTACAGCTCAATAAAATCCTCAGCGTTTGTGCACCACATCTTCCCGAGCCACGTGTCTGTTGACGACAGCCATGCCGTGGCTACTGTGGACGGTGGAGCAATAGCATCCACACTGCAGTAGCTCTGTGCTGTGCTGACCGACAGGCCTGCGAGCACACACCCAGAACGGGTATGGGTGGGTCACGTGTGAGTGCAGGCGTCCATGGAGTACAGAGAGAGAAGTGGACCCCTGGAGCTGGGGCTACAGTAGCTGTGAGTTGTCTGACAGGGCTGAGTGGGTGCTGAGAAGCAAACTCTGTAAGAGTGGTAACTGTTCTTCGCCAGGAGCCATCACTCTAAGCTCCTTTTTTTTATGAAAGAAGACTGTTGCATTTGTATTTGTTCTGTTTATTGGTTCTTGTACGTGGTGAGAGATAGTGGCTCTCATTTAGAAGGAAAGACAGAACACCCACTTTAAGTCCCAGAGTCAAAGGAAGTGTACTCGGGGATGGGCATTCCAGTCAGCTCCAGTTCCAACCTCTGCGGGGAAACCAACTCCAACAGTCACAGGCTGCATGTTCTGGGAGTCTCACAGGTAGCCCTGGCCAACCTCAAAACAGGGATTCTCATGTCTGGTACTGGAGTCTTTGTCTCTTGGAGGAAGAACCATCTGCCCAGATGAGAAGGTATCATTAAAATTATATGCATATATTTATATATGGAATTACATATATAATGGTTTGGGGGAGTATTTTGTTTTGGTAAATAATTAATGGTGGATTCCCACGGCTTTTTTCAGACATCTTGTCATTTTACCCACCTCCATACTTCTTCCGTATTTACCTCCCTACCCGTTCTTAAGACCCTTTCCCGTTTCCCTATCAGATCATTGTATCTTGCTATTCTTTACTGCTTTGTGGCAAGTGCTTAGCCACTGAGCCATCTTTCCAGCCCCACTGTGGAAAGTTCTGATGAGGATTCCTATGTCTACATCCTTCAAGAGACTGTGGCCCCTAATTATCTCTGTTATGTCCTAATCTCATTTGGGTATAATCATAGTGATATATTAGTGTTCCTTTCTTACAACAGTTGGAGGAATATTGGAAGTTAGTTCTTTAAATGTTTGCTAGAATTCAGTAGTGAATATGTTTAGTCCTAGGCTCGTTGTCAGAAGACTTTAAAAGTCTATTTTAAATGATTTTATCTAATAGCTTACAGGCCTGTGGTGTCTAAAATGCATCCATTTTTGGCATTTTCCAGTTTTCTAAAGCACAAGTTTTGAAAGCATTCCCTAATCACCCTCTTGATTCCATTGGAATCTGAAGAACCTTCCCATTTTTATCTTTGATTGTATTAATTTGTGTCTTCTCTCTCTTGATTATGGTTAATTTGGCTGGGGGAGTACTAAACTTATTTTTTTTTTTAAACAAAAATCCAACTCTGATTCTACACACTTACTTAATCTTCATCACACAGATTTCTGCCGTGGTCTTCCTTCTTTCTGCCTACTGCTTTGGGACTGGCTTGTTCTGTGTTTCTAAGCCCTTGACATGTGTATAGTTAGGTTTTATGCTTTAGGTCTATTTGTGTTTTGCTTTTTGTTTTTAACGCAAGCACTTATAGCTATAAACTTTCCTCTTAGAACTTTAGGTTTTATGCTTTAGGTCTATTTGTGTTTTGCTTTTTGTTTTTAACGTAAGCACTTATAGCTATAAACTTTCCTCTTAGAACTTCCTCACCTGTAGTCCAAAATTTCCAGTAATTCTACTTTCATTTCATCGTAGGAATTTTTAAATTTTCGGATTTTTTTCAATGAGTCATTTAAGGCTGTACTGTCAGTCTCTCAGTAACACATGCAGCTTATATACTTTTTTTTGCCATTGATTACTAGTTTCGTTCCACTATGATCTGATGAGATACAAAAAATTATTTAAATTCTTTGGTATTTGCTAAGGCTTGCTCAGTGACTAGAACTGTGATATCCTCTTAAGAAGGGCCCACAGGCTGCTATGGATAATGTGGACTCCATGTCTCTTGCATGGACTGTTCTTGAAGTGTAAGTCTGTGTGATATATGTTGTAGCTGAGCTGTGATGTTCACTGTTGGTGTTTAGTTTAGATGGCCTACCTAATGATGAGAATAGGCTATTGCTGTCATACAGATTATGGTATCAGGACTTACCTGACCTTTTATGCCCATTACTCTTTATGAAATCAAGAGCCTCATTGTTCACAGACACACACAGTTTGTTACATCTTGATGAATCATTCCCTTTGTTAGTATGACGTGTCCTATTTCTCCTAACTTTGCTTTGATGTCACTTTATCAGACACCAGAATAGCTACATCATTTGTTTCAGGCTTCCACTGACTTGAGACTTTCATCCTTTGGCTCCTGGTCTGTGGGTGTCTTCATCAAGTGATGTGTGTCTCTTGGAAGTAAGACTTCTTTATACTACAGTTAGCCATTGTGTTTTCCTTATTGATGAGTTGAAACTACTTACATTTAAGGTTACTGCTGAGGACTACGTCCTAAGTTTTATAATCTTCCTGCCTGTTTTTCTGGGTAGCTGGCTTGTCTGTTCTTTTCTCTCCCCACTACTAATACAAGGTATCCTCTGGCATACTGTATTGGTTATGAGGCATTTCCTTTGTTCGTGTCTTCCTTCAAGAGTTTATTTCCTCCCTTGCCCTTGTGGCTGGGGCCATCTCTCGTTCTCTTCTCTGCAGTGTTTCTTCAAGTCTCTCCTGTAGCATTGGCTTGGGGATCACAAAGTGCCTTAGTCTTGAAATGTTCTTGTTTCTCCTTCAATTAAAGGATGCCTTTGATAGACACAGGGATTTTGGCTGAAAGCTAGTTACGTTCAGGTTCTGAAATATATCCTTTCCCAACTTTCTAGCTTTTAGGTGGCTGATGAGATCTGATATTTTTTATCTGTTTAACTTTTCTGAGTTGTTGTTTTTCTTTTACAATTTTTAATATTTTAAAACATTTTTTATATTTTGACTATAATATGTGATGGATAGGTTCTTCTAGATGGACATCATTAGGGTTTTTCTGTCAAAATCTTACTGAATTTTTTTTCTCTCCTGTGGTTGATTTCAGTTCTTCTTCCATCCTATGCATTCTTAGGTCTGCTCTCTGCGTGTATCACAGAGGTCTTGGACACTGACTGTGGTATTTATTTCCTTACTGCTGCCTGAGTGTGAAATTTCCTTGACCTTCTCCCCATCCCTAACTCTTCTGTTATGGGTGAGTCTCTTGGTAATGCTTTCCATGTGCTTATATTTGCTTCACTATGTTTTTCATATCTAAAATTTCTTTTTCCCCCCACCCATAAAGACCTCACTTTCCTTGCTGTCTCTTCTGTTCCTTTCTCTTCGGTGTCCAGCACTGCTCGTCTGTCTGCATCATCTGAGGTCCCTGATAGTCCCTGAAGTCATGGAAATCTTCATGTAGCACTTTAACTACTTCAGAGTGTTCAGATCAAGAAGCTGAGGAGTTCTGATTCTTTGGAGCAGGCACAGTGCCTTGCTTCTTCATAGTTCTTTTATTTCTGTATCACAACAGGTCCATCTGTTGGTTCCGACACTCTTGCTGCACAGCCTATTCTTGGGGCTGGGTCCCTAGCATCACGCAGTGAGGACAAACCTCATGTGTCCAGTGAGCTTCCTGCTTCCCCTACCCAGCATGCGCGGTCCAGCACAGCCTGCCTTTTTTCTGTGCCTCCTCCATCAGTTTCTTTACACACTCCAGGCATCCACCACTGTCTCTGTGAACCTCCAGAGCTCCTCCTCTGTAAAACACAACACATTTTCCTTCTCTCTCTCTCTCTCTCTCTCTCCTTCTCTTTCTCTCTCTCTCTCTCTCTCTCTCTCTCTCTCTCTCTCTCCTCCTTCTGTCAGAAACAGTGGGAGCTTTCAGTCTTACCCAGAAGTCTCTATTCGGCCATGTTTCATTTCTCGGCTAATTCTTTGCCCAGTAAGACACAAAATTAATCTCCAGATCTTCCAAAAAACAAAATCAGAAGATAAGCCTGTATTTTTCCGAATTGTATGTATCCAGTGGCATTGTGTCTTTGATCTACTTTCTGCTGCTGTAGCAGAACACCTGAAATGGATAATTTATGAAGAATGGAGACTTACTTCTGACAGTCCTAAAGGCTGGCACGCCCAGGATCAAGGTGTGATGTCTGGTGATACTGCTCTCTCATACTACAGTAGAGGGCCAAAGGGCAAGCCGCCAAAAACAGTCACCTTCACAACAAGACTCCTGTGTGATAGCTACCCCACTCCCATGTCAGTTTGTGTGATAGTTACCCCCTCCCATGTCAGTGGCCCTAATCTACTCACAGGGTTCTGTTAGGCCACACCTCTGGGCCCTGTTGCACTAGGGACTGAGTTTTCACATGGGAACTTTGGGGAACACTTGGTACCACATCATCCTATAAACAAAAACCTAACAGAGCACGATGGAGGGTGGGGCTCACTGTGCTAAAATGGAGTGGATGATCTCCACTGATCTCGTAGTGATCATGGATGGCATACCTGATATCCGGCCTCAAGCTCTAGGACAGCCACGAAAAAAAACAAGACAAGCAATCATTTTAAGTGGTCCATGCTGATCAGCCAGTAAGTCAGTTTTGTTTCAAACTGATGGCAAGGTTTAATTATTTTCTGATGCACGAGCATCATTGATTCATCAACAGCTTTCGTAGCCACGAAGTTTATTTAAGCCAATGGCAATGTCCCAGAGGGGGCCTGCAGGGCAGGCTGGACCTGTCACCTGAGGGAGAGCAGGAGTTTGGAGAAAGTCCTTCTACCAGCCTGGAGCAGAGGTGGACAGGAGGTGTGTGGGTTCTCGGAGGAGTTGGCAATAAGAAGTTCAAGTGCACAGTAGGCCTCGCCTGCAACAGTCCAGGGTTTCTGTTGATGAGCAGCATGTGGACCAACTCGCTCTGCTGTGGGAGCCTCCCTACAGTGATGTCCAGGCCCATTCTCTGCCCGCCGGCTGCCAGCAGCAGCTATTGTACAGACACCACACACCGCTACACACTGCCCAGCAGAGACTCGCCAACAGATATAGCTAACCCTACCTGGCTGATGACCACAGCCCTCAGAGCACACTCACCTGCCTGGTTAACAAACACACCAGAGCACACAACTGCCTGGCTGATGACCACACCCCTCAGAGCACACCTGCATGAGGAAATGGCTGGGGCAAGCGCAGTGACTGAAAACCTTTCAGGCCTTTCCCAGTTTCAACAGAGCATGTTTTTGAGGGATGACTAAGGGCTTGGAAATGAGCATGAACCATGGCCAACCAGTTGTACTCTAAAATAAAATTATGGATCCATTTTAACAAAATCATGGGTTTCTGGGAAAAAGCTAGTTACAAAGAAAAGTGTTTAATATAGAGATGTTTTTCATTGTGAAAATTCAGAAGCACATTAAATGGCCCCATGGGCAAAAGAAATAGTACTGTATCCATACAAGAGGGTCCCTCATTTAAAAATGCACCTGCGGGTATTTGAGGGTAGGAGAGACTGCTTCTACAACTGCGGAATGAAGTGAAAATAGCCAGGTAGAAGGAGCAGGGTCCCACCTCTGCATCACTCACACACACACACTCACACACACACACAGTGTGTGGGGGAGAGGGTCCAAGCACACACGCCACCGCTGCAAATCTACGTTCTGGGAGGGCCACGACCTCCCGTGACTCAGAGAAGCGTCTTACAGTGAGGAATGTTCAAGCCTCCACAGCACTGCCTCTTTTCGGTTTCTACATTAAAGGCGACTGCAGAGCACAATGTTCAGAACGCTCATGTCCTCACAGAGCGCTGCCCCGAGACCACACCGTTACGCCATCCACTGCTCTGCTTTTCCTGACCCAGTCTGCGTACCTGCTGCTACAGAACCTACCTCTCTGGCTCTGAGAACTATTCCCTCATTACACAGGGCAGGTGGGAGTGAGGCCTCCGATCGCCACGCCCGTCACAGTGCTGGGCTCACATCATTTGCCCACACCTCAGGCTCCTCGTTCACAACAGTTCAAAGCTTAACCACACTGCAGGGCTGCTGAGAATATATTAGTTGTGTTAAGGGCGTGGCGATGTTTAGCACATGTCGTATGCTCAGTAAATAGCTGCTGTTACTTGCTGTTGTCTTATATTAAAAAGTCATTACTGAGGAAGAATCTGACTGACACATGGGAATTCAGCATCATTACAGAACACCAGACTAGCGTGCACACACATATATATGCATTTATATAACACATACATGTATGCATATCTCTCACTCACACACACGGTCTGAACAGATATAATGAGGTTTTTAAAATTGTGAACTAGGTCACAGAAACAACTGGGAGCAAGGTCTATTAAAATCACAATCATGCTTTCAATAAGATAGTATACCTTTGTTCCATCAGCAAAAAACAAAACAAAAAAAGAAGGAAAACCACTCTAAAACAATTTATTCTAATACGGTTATGATACTGTGACAGATTTTTCCATGTTCAACCACAGTTCCGACTCACCTTCCATAGTCTTTATTTTCTCAGAGACTAGATTAATGCTGGCCAGGTGAGGCCTCAGAGACAGACTTCAAAGCAAACTTTCCTCATTGGCCTCTGCTTGCCCTCTGTTCCCTTTCGTCTCTCTAACACAGGCCACAGAAACTAGAATCTTTCTTTGGTAGGTCACAGAAACTAAAAATATACTCTAATCTGGGAAGGACCAGAAGACCCCATTTGAGGAAAGCACCACCTTGTACGAGGAAGGAGCGCTGTCCACAGGGCAAGATCCTTGACAGGCCATGCTTGGTTTCCTAGCTCAGCATTCCCCCATTAGGTCATCATTTTTCATTCACTCACAGTTCTCTGACATGAAGTCCCCGGAAGCCCCAAAGAATGAGGCACAGAGAATTTTGCTGGTGGAAAACAGTAGTCCAGAAAGTGAACAAGAATCACCCACATCCCAGGAGGAAGTGACTCCAACTCCACATGGACAAACTCCCACACTTGAGACAGGCAGACATCATTCTCTGTCTCTTTGATGGTTTTGTCAAAAGTCCATTTTGACATTGTTTATAATAAACCATCAATATGAGCATTCGAGGTCTCTGGGCTGAACCCAGGGGAGAGTCAATGGGGACAGGAGAGGGCCAGTGGGGATAGGAGAGGGTCAGTGGGAACAGAAGAGGGTCAGTGGGGATGGAAGAGGGTCAGTGGGGACAGGAGAGGGCCAGTGGGGACAGGAGAGGGCCAGTGGGGACACAGGAGATGGTCAGTGGGGACGGAAGAGGGTCAGTGGGGACAGGAGAGGGCCAGTGGGGACAGGAGAGGGCCAGTGAGAACCCAGGAGGGTCAGTGGGGATGCAGGAGAGTCAGTGAGAACCCAGGAGAGTCAGTGTTAATCCAATCGATATCTGGTCAGTCTGGCGTTCTGAAGGCCTGGACTTGTGACTCATGCCTGAAGTGGGGACAGCCCTGTGCCTCAGCCCACTTGCTGACTCCAGGCAGACAGTGTTGATGCAGACTGCTCTCTGGTGAGAACCACCACACATACACATACACACACACAAACTCAGGCATCACAGGAGGGTCTGTGTTGTGAGAGTAAGGTAGGAGAGACTGGGTTGAGCTTTGAGCTTGAGTCTCCCTTTCTATCTTCAGAACAGGTGTTCCCCAGCACAAACAAGGAAAACTCAGGTTCCGTTTACTGCATGACTAGACCAGAGGTGTTGGCACGGTGGTCTGTGACTCACCAGGAGTTACCCATCATTTCTTGTTCGGTACCCACGAACCACATCAAGCAGAAAGAGACCACATAAAGTCACAGCACAAAAACCTTCTGAGCATTTTTGCACCTGTGCCTCTGAGGACGCGGCAGAAGACACGTCTCTTCCTGTGTGGTGTAGTAAGAAGACGCTGGTGAAGCACTGTCGATATGTAACATTTCATAAAGTAAAATCTGGATGAAACTTAGCATTTCACAAACTCCGTGATTGCAATTACCAAAGCACACAGTACAGGGTGAGACACAGTTAGCTGAAAGCCCATGGTCACAGACACTTTAAAATAGCGCAAATACAGAATGGTGAAGTGTTGTTGAGTTTTAGACAGTAGTTTTAGGCTCAGTTAAAGAAAGAAACTCTGGAGGCTCGGGCAGCAAGGGCCCTGCAGAGCCAGTGTGAGTGACGGAATTCGGATCCGCAGTGCCCATGTTTAAACTGAGTGCATCGGCACACTCAGAGCGGGGGCGCCGGGGGTGTGCAGGAGCCTTCCAGCCAAATCAACAAGCTACAGGTTCTGTGAGGCCCTATCAAAGGAGAGCTAGTCAAGGAAGACACCTCACTCAAGCTCTGGCCCATGCACACACAAGTGTTCCACAAGAATACATACACACACCATACACACACGTGTCTGTATATACCCCCCCCCACACACACACTAACACACAACAACAACAAAGAAAAGGATAAAAATTCCTTTCTTCTGGCATTTGGAGAACACACAGTGTGTGATTCTCATTAGGAGGCGCTCCAATACCAGCAAATCTAGGGTTGTCTCTGTAGTCTTCCCAGCTGACCTACCAGAACTGGTTTCCTCACACTGCACACGGTCAGTTAAATAAAGGCACTAAGGAAGCCCTTCAGATTGCCCCTGCTGGCAGCCTTGTCCTCCTGTGGGTCCCAAACTCACAAAAAGCCAAACATACGGCACAGCCTGACCAGCACGACCCCAAAGCCAGTGCTTGGGCAGGGCAGCCTCACCGTCGTACCTTGAAGACAGTCCAGACAGGGCTTTCTTGAGGATCTCAGGGGTCCTGTCTGAGGACGGTGGGGCCTCAGGAACATCCGAATCTCCTCTGGCATCGAGATCTCCATACCTGTCATCAATATCTGTTTCCTAAAATTAAAAGGAAGAAGTGTTTGCACAGTGTTAATATATATGTTTATTTTGAAATGGGGGCTTGGTGCCGCCCCGGGCTGGCCTGGAACACACTGTGGCGCCTCACATACTGTGGTCCCCAAACTCTGATCCTCCTGCCTCAACTTGCACCAAGTGCTCGGTTTTAGGTGTGTGCTACATTTCTGGGGCCAAGTATTCTTTTAAACAGTGCGTGCTTTCAGTGTACTCTCTCATTGCTTGCTGCCCCAAAACTTAGTTGCATCATCTAAGACAAAGACACTACTACTGACCTACATTAAATGCCCAAGCACTGACATAGTTTTTTGCTAGGTAAGCTTTATTATCTTTGGTAAAATTCCAAAATAAAGGATTGCCTTAAACAAAAGTCGTAAGAACAGCTCAGATTACTTCTAAGTCACATGCTTACTCACAGAGCCAAATATTTGCTGTGTGCTTCTCAACTGGGAGAACAGGGTTCTTTCTGTAGGTTCTAATCGGCTGTTCAGTCTGATTTTATCTGACTAACATCCCAGCAGCAAAAAAGGAGGCTCTTTGCTGGACGCAGCAATACGGATTGTAACATCCATCATTTTTATTACCTCCCAGCAAAGCAGGTCAAATGAATACTATATTTTTCTAACAGATGAACAGAGGTCAAAAGTGTTATTTTAGCTGTCAGATGTAAGTAATGTGATATCTCAGATGGCTCTTAGCAGTGCACACATGCAAGTGTCATGTTTATGCTGTCGGCCGTGAGAGCTCAGACCACCAAAGAACTCTCAGGGCAGGGTGGCCTCCGTGGCGGAAACAACAGACATGAAACTCACTGTTCCACTTTGACATATCCTTCCCTCCTGGACACTCCTTCCCCCTTGCTCTTCATGCTCCCTGCAACCAACAACCTTCAGGAAAGAAAGAGACTCAGAGACTACAGGGAGCCAGTCCCAGAGAAGAGGTGTGCCCCCAACAGACAAGGACGGGTGCTGAGCAGAGGTCAGGCTGGGGACAACTCAGCCTTGGTCAGCTCCAAAGCTTTTGGCGAATTTCTTCACCATCCTAACTGCACGTACCTCCAATGAGGGAGCGTTTAACATAATCCTGAGGCCATGGCAAATTCACACAAGCGGAGAGCTACAAGGATTAAACCAAGGCTTCCCATCCCTCAGGTGGCCTTCTAAATTAAATATTAGCATTTCAGCTGTATTTTATGACTTCATAGAGCGAATATAAAACCTTAGTTTACCAAATGCAACTCTGTTACAAACAACTATAAATGAAGAGTGTCCCAGTGCCAAAAATGACAAATGAGACAGATGTGATCACCAAAGAGCTTAAAGCAAGAGATGCTGACTGGTACCAAGCAGGCTGACATCCACCCCAACAGCATCTGTGCACCCACGGCCAGCAGGGTGGAGGTGGGGCGGGGGGTTCACCTGATTCCCCAGAAACGGGACAGAGAGCTTTTTCCTGCCACTCGTTCTCACTTAAGTGATCTGGAGAGGCGGAAGAGCAGCAGTGTGGATGGTGACAAAGGAAGTGACTCTCCAAGAAATGGCAAAGCCATAGAGAGGACACAAGACAGGATCAGGGCTGCCAGGATCCATCCTTACCAAGACTTAAATGATCAGTTTGGCAAGGCCAGTCCCCTGACCCCAAGGGAATGGAGGCTTGAGTTTCCACTTGGAAATAAAACCATTGGGCTGGGATTCAAATCATTCTCTTCAAATCAGCAACATTTTTGCAAAGCGCATCTAAGTACAGTTGGCAGAGACTGGATGGTGCTCAGGCTTCACCAGTGCCGGCTAGTTTTAACTGCCAACTCGACCCAACTTGGAATAAGCTGGGAAGAGTCCAAATGAAGAATCAGCTGGAACAGAATGGCCTGTGGGAATGTCTATGGAGGCCTGTCGCGGTTGCTGGCTAATGTGGGAGGCCGCAGAACAACATTCCCTGGGGTAGGTCCTCATGGTGATCTGAATGAGAATCCCCCTATAGTCTCCTGTGCTTACAAGCTTGGTCCCCACTTGATGACACTGTCTGGGAAGGATAAGGAGGTGTGGCCTTATTTGAGGAGGTAAGCTACCAGAGGTAGGCTTGGCGGTTTCAAAAGCCCATGCCATGCTCAGAAGCTCTCTCTCTTTTGTGCCTGCTGTCTGAGGACCAGGATGTAAAGTTTCAGCTACTGTTCCAATGCCATGCTGGCCTGCTGCCACGTGCTGTTTGTGACTAACCCTCTGAAAAATGTAAGCAAGTCCGCTGTGGTGGTTTGAATAAATACGGCCCCCACAGACTCAGGTTTGAATGCTTGGTTCATAGGGAGAGGCACTATTAGGAGGTGTGGCCTTGTTAAAGTAGGTGTGGCCTTGCTGGAGGAAGTGTGTCACTGTGGGATTGGCCTTGGAGGTTTCCTATACTCAAGATAGCCTCAGTGTGACAAACAGTCTCCTGCTGCTGCTTTCCAGTGAGGATGCTCCTCCAGCACCATGTCTGCCTGCACGCTGCCATGCTTCCCACCACGACGCTAATGGAATAAACCTCTGAAACTGTAAGCCAGCCCCAATCAAATGTTTCCTCTTTAAGAGTTGCTGTGGTCATGGTGTCTCTTCACAGCAATAAACCCCTAACTAAGACACCCCCAATTAAATGTTTTCTTTTATAAGTTGCCTTGGACATGGTTTTTCACCACAGCAACAGAACAGTAGCTGTGACAGGCCTGGACTGTCTCACAGTGAAGAAGGCTGGCTTGTAAGCAGGAAGGCAGCGTGGGTGCGCTTGTTTCTCTCTGCTCTTGACCGTGTTTGTGCTGTGGATATCCTGTGCCTTGGTGACTTGCTTGCCTGTGATGGACTGAGAAGTTCAAACTAAAATAAACTCTTTCTCTTAGCCACATTGCTTGTTGCAGGATTTTTTTTTTTTTCCACAGCAACAGAAATAAAACCAGAGTGCTTCCCTGCGTTCTATGCTGCCAAACTCTTTGTTACATTCCTTGATAGCTGGGTTCTAGCTTACATCCTTTAGAGAAACACGCTTTAAAATCCAAGATTTAATTTGGTTTATTTGATTTCAAACTAACTAAAGAATAAAAGGTTAATTCCCAAACACAGCACGTTAGACCAGCGTGCCTCAAACATCAGAACTGAAATCCTGGTGCGGACCCTCTCTTACAAAGACGGAGGACTTGAAAGGATGTCAGGGAAATGGATGAAGGTGTGCTTCAAACAACCAGGCCGCCACCTGCACTGACGCACGCTGAGTGGGTTCAAATGGTTTTGAAAAGCAAAATGACGGCTGCTTTTTGCCAAGCCTGTAGTTTAAAGATGGTTCTCAAACGCCTTTGCATCTTGGGCCCATGATTCCAAGGCCGGCTCAGCTTTCCTTTCATGCTTCCACACTAGGGACTGGTCCTTTTCCTCCCGATCTGCCATGCGCGGGTTTGCAACAGACAAAGAGGCTGACCTGCCTCTTCCACACCAAGCCTGCTGCCTCCTTCTCTGATCCCCGCTTTGGAGAAACCTCAGCCAAAGCACTGAAGCGATTAGCCCAGGCTCCAGTCAGACTCTGCATCTCGACAGCGGGATGGCGCAGTGGGAACAGGGCTTTCCAGAGCCGTAGTGAAAGGAGGGCACCGACTCCTGAAAAGCTCATCTTCCGACCAAAACACATGTGCTATGGCATGTACACACATGTGCACACACACAAATAAGAAAGCTAAATTACATAAAAAACTGGGCATCCATCTTTTGGGCATTTCCCTCGGCCACATACTCGGCCTGCACGGAGTCAGCCTTTCAGCTTTCCTTCCATCATCATCAGCCCTTCTGGCATCACCCTCTTCCCTGAGCCTCAGCTTCTGGCTCACCCACTCAAACCTGCTATATACACTGCAGCCAAGACAATTTTACAAAGCCACAAATCCACTGTTACTGCTCCCTGCCCAAAACCCCCAGGATGAAGCCAAACCCCTTAGCGTTTTTAGGCGGCTTCCACGAATGGACCCTGATCTTCTGGGCGTCCTCCACGATGACCCAGTTCTCGGCGTCCTCCTCTTTCCTGCACGCAGATGCTTACCCTCTGTAGAAAGTGTAAAGTTACAGCCATCCCTCTCCTGCCCGGTCTCCCGTTTCTAACCTCCCTGCCCTCTGCCTCAAGCCTGGCTCCTACAGGGACGTGGTCTAAGCCTCCTGCAAGGCTACTTCTTTGGCAATGTCTTCTCTGACCCTTCCCCCCAGCTCCAGGTTAGCTACTGTTCACCTTCCACAATTCTCTTTATTACTGTGACCTGTTTGCCAGTATGTATCTGTCACCAGTCCACGTCCTATGTGGAGAGAAAATGCTGACCACAGGCATCACTCCTGATTCCACGGAGCTGGCACTGGGCAAGTGCATGCTGAATGAGCCAATTCTTCTGGCTCTGCTACAATTGGGCACTGAAGTGAGTTCTTACCTGCTCTCACTGCAGGTAACCTCTATAGGTAGGTCGCCTGCCTTGGGACCTATGTCATATACTTAGATGAGATGAGGACTTCTTAGTTGGGGGTACTTTTCTTATGCAACTATCAAGCTCAAAGAAAGCACTCTAGCCAGGGGTGGTGGTGCACGCCTGGTAGCCCAGCACTTGGGAGGCAGAGGAGTAGGTCTACATAGTGAGTCTCTGACAGGCGGAACTATGTAGAGACCCTGTCTCAAAAAAAAAAAAAGTCTGCTAGTGATGTCTGAAAGGCAAAGGGGCTGTCCCTGATCACCTGCAGTCTGCCTCCTACAGTGAAACCGATTCTGGACCTCAGCAGTGAGATGCTGGTTCCCAGTTCACTTCCTGGTATGATCAGCAGAGGGAACAGTCACTTCCACTTCGTGAGTGAGAGAACTGAGATGCTAAGCAAAGCACCCAGGTTTATGCAGCAATAGACGAGCTCCCAAATCAATGTGCGCACAAACGCTGAGCCTGAATGCAGCCTGACAGGCATGCCTTAAAAACAGAAATTTAGCCTAACAGTAAAATGCATATGAAATTGCAAAGGACAAGAGCCACGGCCACTTTGAAAGAAGAAAGGCCATCTGGCGCTGTGTACAGGAGTTCTCATAAAGGAGGCCATCGAGACCACACAGCTCTGAAGCAAAGGACAGACTCTCACCAGAACGGACGGAGTCCGGAAGTAACTCGGCACATGTGTGCTCAACTGAGTCTCAACAGCTGTAAAGACAGTGCAGCAGGAAGGGCTGGAGTAACTGGGGGAAAAAAAAAGAATCTTGACCCAGAGCTCACAACATATACAAAACTTAAGTAACAGTGAAACTTTAAAAATTCCATAAACTCTCTAATCTTGGATTAGGTCCCAAAGATTAGGTCCTAAATATGATAACAAAAGCATAATCCATAAAAGAAAAAAGAAAACAAAATTTATTGAATTATTTTTGAAAGACGCCACCAAGAGAATGAGAAGACAAGCCAAAGGCTAGGAAAAGGGCATCTGTCAATCACACACCGGTGACAGCCTGACAGCTAGAATACATGAAAGACTCTCAAAGTTCGTAAGAGCACAGTCAACAATTACAAACCATGAGCAAATATTTTAGCACACACTCCCTGCCAACAACAACACAACGCGCAGATGGCAAATAGGCACAAGGGAAGAGGCTCAACATTATTACTCATTAGAGAGAAATCAAGCCTGCGAGTGGAGCAGGCATGGAGTATGCCAACCAAGTCCCAGCAGGCCGACGTGGGAGCACTGTGAGTATGAGGCCAGTCTGGACAACAGACACGCAGACACACACGTGTGCGCGCACACACCCCCACCGCTGCCACCACCGCCACCACGTGTTGGAAACTGTGAAGTTCTCTCCCTGTATGCTGCTGGTGGGAGTGTAAAACAGGTTAACAGCTTCTGGAAAAGCTTGCCAGTTTCTTGGCAAATTAAATGTATAACCTCCAGATGAGCCAGTCATTTCATTCCTAGGCACTTTCTCAGGAAAGATGAAAGTATGTATCCTATTGTATGTGGCTGTACATGTAAATTCATGGTAGCTGTATGAGTTGTGCCAAACAAGAGACAACCCGAAAACCCAATGTGGAAACGGGAAGATCCTGTTACTCCATGCAGTGAAGTGTTCCTCTGTCTCTCTGCCTCTGTGTGTGTGAGAGAGAGACAGAGAAAGAGAAGGGGGGAGAGAAAACTACTTCCTTGTAGGACACATGCCCCTATCTTTAAGACAATTATACTAAATAGAAAGGCCTGGCAGCTAGGTGCAGCGACATGCCTATAATTCTCACTCTAAAGAGGTAGGAGCAGCAGAAGCAGGGGTTCAAGGTCATGCCAACCTTGACGCCAATTGGCGCTGTGGCCAATAAGAGTGACATAACTTGCTGTCTAAAAAAATCAGAAAATCAAAAGGGGCCAGACAAAATGCACTTATTATATGGGCATGAGCCCACGCCTGTGCAGCGCTCCGCTTGTGTAAAACCCCAGGGAATGTAACCCTAACTGACAGTATGAGAAAGCCACCAGTGGACGTGGAGGGCCGGGGAGAGAGAAATGAACAGGGGAAAGCTTCCACAAGTACAAGACAGTGTTCGTTATTTTAACAGCGGTGATGGTTACACAGGGAAAACTGTGTCTGAGCTCATCAAACTGTACCTGCTATAGGCTGTCTCTCCCCCCGGACCATACTATGTTGCTAAACTCCAATGTGGCAGTAATGAGAGGCCACGTGAGCCTTCATGACTGAAACTGGTGCCCTCACGGGACATGGACAGATATTCTCTCTCTCCACCATGTAAAGACAGCAGTGCCTTCTGAAAGTATAAAACAGTGCCTTCACAGGGACCAAAGCAGCCAGAACCCTCCACCTTGGACTTCCAGGCTCCAGAACTGTAAGAAATAAATTCCTGTTACTTAAGCCAACCAGTCTGTCTGTGACGACACTTTGTTATAGCAATTGGAACTAACACATAGCACTCTGTGTTCAATTTAGTGAGCATCAGTGTAGATTATGGAAAAGTGACCCACAGAGGGCTAGTTCTTCCCAGCAATGAACACTGAGAAGATGGGAATGAGGGCAGGGGCCAGCCAGGCAGGGAAGGATACAGTCCATTCAGCATGTAGTTCCAAAGAGATGTCCCTGATCCCACAGAGCCGAGTATGGTTTAGGATTACACACAAATGAAGCTCCCCCAGCCTGTGAAGATGTTATGGTAGAATGCAAGGGAGAAAACAGTGATGACATTGGCCAAGCAGCCAAGCCTGAGATGGAGGGGTTATCCTGGACTGTCCAGGTGAGTTACAGATAAGCACAAGGGAAGAGAACTGGGCAGAGTCTGAGGAGACACGAGAGCAGAAGTCAGCACAAGGGGTTCTGAGAATGGAGAAGGGGCCACAGTCTTCAGGAAGACTGGGGAGCAAGAATGGGCACAAAAACAGGTTTCCCTTAACAGCCTCTAGGAAAATAGTGCTGCTGACTCCTTGCGCTCAGCCTGGTAGGCTCATGTCAGAGGGCTGATTACCAAACTGTAAGATGGTAAGCCTGTGTTGTCTTAAGCCACTGTTTGTGTCGCTACTCTACAAAGTTATCGGAAATAAGATTCCGGAAAGCAGTGTTAGCCAGTTCGCGCCATGCTGGTGAACCCCTCCAGCAGCCTGCCTTTCCGCCAAACTTTACATGATGCAATTCTCGGGCCTGTTCCCCTGCCAGACTTACACCCACCCAGGGCTTTGCTTGCCCCTGAGGACTCAGTATTGCTGAAGGGCTGGTGCTTCCATCTCTGTGACCACCATGAATTCAAGTCCAGCCTTCCCAGCGGCCACACGGCTGCTCTTGCTGTCTTCTGCCATTTCAAATGCCAGCCTGTAGCTTCAGCTCACTCTAACCTTTCCGAGAAAATGCATCATTCTTAAAAGTTACACTATGTCTAATGGTGTCATCTATGTAAGTCTTAAATCAGAAGATAGAACTAAAGATCGCCAAACGGCTGAAGGAACAGGATGGCAGAGGAACACAGATAGCTGAAGTGTTTCGTTCCAACGCTCATTACCATCATGACAGCAAATGTGTGCTTTACCTGAGGCCTTATTAGTGCTTAGTGAGTCACCATCTCCTCGCCACTGCACTGTCTTACCCCATCAGAAAAAAATAACAGTTTATCAACTAAGAAAAACTACGCCTGCCTGGAGTACTTTTGTAGGGTGAGAACCACTAGGATCCTGGTTTGGGGGAGGGAAGGGGAGGGGCGCTGAAAGAAGCATTGAGGACAATAAGAAAATTAGACTGTGGATTCTTTTCTTAAGATGGGTCTGTGTTGCCCAGACTCGTACTGTGCGCCAGGGCTCAGCGGTCCTCTCCTTCCAACCTCCCAGCTGGTTGGAAGTTTGAGTGCCACTATGGCCAGCCATACAAGGCTTGTGAATTTTGAAACTTGTAACAGTGCTATGGCTGTGCAGGGAAATGTCTTTAAGAGACACATGCTTCTGGAGGCATTTATCCCAGCACTCAGGAGGCAAAGGCAGGAGGACCAGAGCTCAGGGTCATTTGTTACCCAGCAAGTTCAAGGCCAGCCTGGGCGACACAAGTCAGAGTGGGTGTGGCTCAGCTCCCAGTGAGTGCACAGTGTGTGTGCAGCTTGCTTTCAAGCCTCACAGAAACAAATACTTGCATAACCACATGATAGGGCAAAGTAAACTTACCAAAAAATTTATAATCATTTGAAACTAAGGGTTGGATATCGATAAGACTGTAAAAATAACTTTTATTCACCCGATTTAATTAACTGTTATCTCCGAGGATTACTGCCTCTGTCTGCTAACCTAGGCCTAATCCTGGAAGCTTCTAGCCTCTGTACAACCTAATCTAGGCCTAGAATGTTTTCAGCCTTTGAGACTTACTGTTTAACAAGTTCACCCTTTCTTGTTCTTTTCAAACTCTGGTTGGCTGGTTCAACTCAGCTGTTCCAGCTCAAACTCCTCTCCCAGCTGACTGAGTCACTCTGGCTTCTCTCAGTTTCTGACGTTTGCTCTGCTTGGCCACTAACTCTGGCAACCTGTTCTAATCTCCTGGCTCCTTCTCATTCTTTTACTTGTTCTCTCTTCAACCTATTTCTGTAAAACAAATGCCTCTGGGGGCTGGAGAGATGGCTCAGTGGTTAAGAGTATTATTGGCTACTCTTCCAGAGGTCCTGAGTTCAATTACCAGCAACCACACGGTGGCTCACACCAATCTATAATGAGATCTGATGCTCTGTTCTGTCATGCATGTGTACATGTAGCTAAAGCTCTCATATACATACATACATACATACATACATACATACATACATACATACATACATATATAAAAAAACAACCTGCCTCTGAATTGCACACACTGAACTGCTATGAACTCAGGTCCACTGCACTGCCTCTCAACTCACTGACTCAACGGAACTGCCTAAACAGCACTGACTAGAACTCAGACTAGAACTCAGAGATCTGCATGCCTCTGTCTCCTGAGTGCTGGGATTAAAGGCGTGTCCATATTCTAGCTGGATCAAAAAGACTTAAAAGGTCTTTGGATGTGATTTCTTTTCAGAACAGCCACATTCTGGGTTAAAATCCCTCTTCAGTTCATGATGTTTAAAACCCAACATATGTGATAAATCTTTCCAGAGGAGTAAAATAAAAAAAAAAAGTCACCGGGGTGAGTAGCTGGAAGGTGTCAGGCGTCATCCTGTATCTATTAAGTGTAGTACCTATCAGTCCATGCCAACAGAAGCACTGTAGGCAGAATTTTAGGGCGAGCCACATGCACCTGACCCCACAGGCACCTGACTCCACATCCCATATGGCTGATAAAAGGCTCCACCTGATAGTAAGTGGACAAAAGAAAATAAAAACCACAACCAGGAAAGCCCCCCAGCTCTAATATTGTTTCCTCATCTGGATTTCTACATATTGAGGTGAAATGTTAAGTCCAAGATGAACTTAGTGTTTACTCCCCCACAGCAACACCATGTATCTGAAATGATCTAACTGGGAGAGGACTACAGCACGGCAGTGGGGCCCTGTGGGTTAGGAAGATGATGACGTGAGATGGGCTTCAGCACCCCCACATCCAGCTCTCAGCCCACTGGCCAGGAGTCCTGATACACAAGGGACTGCCACCACAGCCAGCAAGCCACCTTGGGGGTCACAAACATTTAACATAAGTGAGGTCTGGACTCCTCCATTCTGTGCATGTCAATGCTGTCTTTAAAACAAAGTCTAAAATCTTGTTCTGGCCAACTCTCAAGCAGGTATAACAATTACCAGAAAAATAACTTTAACCCCTCTGCAGGGGAAAAAAATATCAAGACAACTAATGGTGGCTCCCTTCAGGATACCCTAATCCACTGGTTCTCTTGGAGTTCAGGGCAGGCAATGCTGAGCTCTGGCACAGGAGACCAGAACACGACAGACTATGACGGTGAGGAAGCAGAAGCCTTTGAGCTGGTTACTCTGAGAACGCAGGGCACAGAGGTGGCTCTATAAAGGGTCACCAAAGGCATTTCTATCCACTAAGGAACCACACTTAGAGTTACCTGTCTCACAGAGGGGAGAATCCCCGCAACATTCCTACCTTGGATGTTACAACAAGCAACCCTTGCTCACTGTACATGTCAGCCATGAAGCGTACCATCTGAGCTGAGCCTTGCTTAGAGAGGCACCTAAAAGACATTTTCCCAAGACACAAAACCAAATCAAGGCCCAGAAAATGAGTGCAAAGATCTTGAATGACCTGTTTCCTTGCACGGAACTAAAATATTTTTAAACAGTATTTTCGAATACAGAATAGTTAAAGGAAAACAGACACAGCCAACCCATTTGTTTAGCTGAGTCATAGTGGACATGTAAATCTCTTATTTTACAAAAAATGCACGTATGTCAATGCATAAACACAAAGAGTAAATTCGATGCTCTACTATCGAATATTGGTGTTATAATCTTTGCAAGATCATGCTGTAGAGGACTGCTCTAAATTGTCCCACTCCCTTCTAGACAGGCAATTATCTTCCAGTAACTCACTGAGCTGACCAACACCAAGGGACAGAGGAGAGGCGTGGGATAGGCATCCTCTAGAAACAAGATGGGTGACACTGAGGGCCTGGGCAAAACTTAACACGGGCGCCCCATAAATGCCACCAGAATGAAGCAGGAAGAGTCTGTGATGCCCAGCCTGCTGCTGGCACTGGTAAAGCAAGATTCTTGTCAGAAGAAGAAACGGTTGTTGACCCCAGTAGGCACTCTAGCCAAGCGCATCTAATGAGTGAAGAATGATCCTGAGAAAGAAGGAAGCAAAGAGACAGCCAGGTTCAATTCAAGTGCCATCAGGCTCCACCTGGAGAAGCAATGGAAAAAAAGTCTGTGCCCCTGGGAATTCACAGCGTGGGCAGGTATAGAAAAATAAAAGACCTCTAGAGTGTTTTGTTTTGTTTTTAAAAAAGCCCTTAATTAAATAAATAAAATGTCCCACCTTTACCTGGTACACTTATGATGTACACAAAATACTGCTTGCACCAGAAAGTCCACTATAGTGGGATAGACAGATAACTGGTTGTAGACCGCTCATAATATTTCTCAAAATCATAAGATGAACTGCTTAAAGTCAAGACCCAAAACACATAACTTCATGCGGTAACACCAGGCTGTTCTTTAGAAACCCTAAATACCGAAAGACCTAAATGGCTCAACGGCAAGCCTCGCCTCCCCACAGCTTAGTCTAGGCATCTGCAACCTCAGAACTACCTTTAGGGAAAGTTCACTGTTCCTAAACAAGCTTGCTCAGGACGGCCCACAGAGGGAACTTCTGAACATCAACAGGAAGCACCAGTGGGCCGTTCCTTCGATTGGGAAATGCTCATCTTCCTCAAAAGCCTTTCTGGCTGTTTCCACACAGTTATTTTATGATAGCTACCCATCCTAAGCCTGCACATTGAAAGGCATGCCCTGCCCTAGTTCTCAGTTCGGTCGTTCTTGCTTTCCTGCGGCCGACTCCCACGGCTTCTCCCTCAGCTATTATTCATTGTGAGGGCTGGGAAGTGAGCCCTGTACAAACATCAGCTGCCAGCGATGGCTAACTTAAGAACGGTGTGGATTTGGCCCGTGTCAATCTGTGAGCAACTGAACCTGAACTGTTTGAGAGATCCATTAACTGCTTCCTGGTCATTTAATGGCCTGGGTCTTAAAAACGATACTGCCTTCTCCTACTTCCGATGCCTATCCTGTTTGCCCTTCTGAATGAGGATTAAGCATGTTCCTTAGGGTTCTCCTTGTTGTTTAGCTTCTTTAGGACTATAGATTTTAGTATGTTTATCCTATATTATATGATTAATATCCACTTATAAGTGAGTATACATCATATGTGTTTTTCTGCTTCTGGGGGAACCTTCCACAGAGGACCTCTTAAAGACTCTATCCACCAGGGTATCAAAGAGGATACTGAGACTCATAGCCAAACTTTGGCCAGAGTGCCAGAAAGAGCTGGAGAAGTCAGAATCTCCACAAGGAAAACAGAACCAAAACACCTGGGTCCAGGGGGCCTGCAGGGACCAATACTCCAACTTAGGACCACACATGGAGAGGACCTAGACCCCCTGTTCAAAGGAAGCCCATTGGCTATTCAGTTTCCAAGTTGGTTCCCTAGTAAAAGGTACAGGAGCTGTCTCTGACATGAACTCAGTGGCTGACTCTTTGAATACCTCCCACTGGGGGTGGGGGTCCAGCCTTGCCAGGCCACAGAGGAAGATGATGCAGCCAGCCTTGATGAAACCTGATAAGCTAAGTTCAGATAGAAGGGGAGGGGATCCTCTCCTATCAGGGGACTAGGGAAAGGGCTAAGGAGGAGAAAAGGAAGGGTGGGTGGGACTGGGAGGAGATAAGGAAGGGGGCTGCAGCGGGGATACAAAGTGAATCAATTGTAATAAATAAATATACAAATAAAACTAATTTAGAACAAAAACAAACGAAACAAACAAACAAAAAAAAAAACCATACTACCAGAGTGTTTGCCTTGAGCTAACTTGTTTCTAAGATGCACTAGATTCACTGGTTCTAAGCCCCTGTTAGACTGAGAAAGTGGAGGGCTCCAGGCTCAAAATGGTTCTGTACCCATAATCTATTTCTGCTCTGCTTTTCCTCAAGGAAGAAGCACATGCCCTTGCTTCCTTTCCTGGTATCTACACATGGTTCTCCTGTGCCCTCCACAAATTCCTGCCCAGTTGCTTAGGCCTAGGCACCAAGTCAGCTCCTCACCTCTCACGGACTTCTTTCCAAGCACACATCCACCCTGCCCACCAAAAAGAGGCCTTCTCTCAGCTTCCTTCTATGAAAAAACCTGTTTTTCATTCAATATATTTCCACCATGTTTTCCCCTTCCCCCCAATTTAATGTTCTCTCTCTTGCTCTCTCTAAAAAAAAAAAAGGCAAAATAAAACAAAAAGTCCACAAAAATACCACTGAGTCCATTTCGTGTTGGCCAACCACTCCCGCGCATGGGGTATGGCTGAGGCACCCAGGACCACACTAATGGAGAGAGCTGATCTCCCCTTTGCAGATAGGTTCTTGGGGAGAGGTGGAAGGATGTGTCCACTTCCCCCTCAGTGCTGGGACCCCACGTGGCCTGACCTGTGCAGGCTCTGCGCAGGCTGCCTCAGCCTCTGGATGGGTTCATGTGTACGTACGTGTGTCAGTCGTGGAGTGAGTCATCTATCAGCTCTGGCTGCCTGGAGGGGAAGGTCCTCCGGCCTTAATCCCCTTCACTTCACTTGCCAGCAACCAAGTGTGCTCCTCTCGGTTTCCTCATGGAAAGCCTGTGTCCACTCGGAGCTTTGGCTACCTGTGTGCAGCTCAGCCTGTGTTCTAAAGTGCTACTGAAGACACTTTCTAAGCAATCCCCTCCTCTTTCAGCACCTGGGACCCTCTTCACCTTGGTTACTCCTTGCATCCCTAACTTTTCTAACAAGGACGCTCTTTCATTAGTCTTACCCTAGTCAGAGTCCCACCATCATCTTTCTCGCCAGTTCCCCTCAAGAGCTCCACAATGGCCTCCTTCTCAGGGTTCCCCCTCACAGTACTCCCCAGATCACTGCTCTTGAGCTGTGTATGAGCTAATATCCCTGCAGAGCTTCCCAGTGGCAAGTTAGGTGTGGTGGATCACACATAAGCCCAGCACTGGGGAGGCAAAGACAGGAGGATGGTGGGTTCCAGGTCAGCCAGGACTACTACAGGAAATGCTCCATCAAAGAAAACCAATAACCAAAACAACAACAAAGTCATGTCCCGTAGCTTCCCAGAGTCCATAACTAAAAAGGAACATCAAAGGCCTTGAGGCCCTCAAGGGCTCAACCCCACCTTCCAAGCCAGGCAGTTTATGCTCTGGGGTTTCTAAACTAATTTCTGTGTTCTGTCCCTAGAACGCTGAGTCAGGAAGCAGTTCTGCAAGCCTTCTGACTAGAACACCCTGCCCTAATCCTGTCCACCTGACTGACTCCCCAGGCATCTTTTCTTGCTAGTCCACTCAGGCCCACCAAGCTAACAAGGCCTTCATAGGCGTCTACTGGCTACTGAATCTGACCCATGCATGGCTCTGAAATGAGGAGTGGGCTGGGGGTGTGTGGGGGTCCTTATCCTCTTTCAAGTACTACTCCAGCAAATCAAGTCCTGGAACCTTGCCCTGCAGGTAGGAAGCACTTTTTTCACATGTTAAATTCTCTGGAGCACAGAGACTTCTCTGGGCAGTAGTCTCGGGGTCCTGAACAATGGAAATGTCACATTAACAATTATAAAGGCTACGAAATGGCAAGGCACAGGAGTGCTTCGTAATAGCAGCACTGATATCAAGCACCTCCTCCACTTCTTGCATTAATTTCCAAAGGTTTTCCCCTTCTTTACTGGCTCTAGAACAGAACAGCACTTAAAGAGTTTCGATGGACCAAATATTAACCAGCCTCCAACGGACGACTGACTTAAAAATAGCCCTTGACCTGGAAATATAGGTGTGTTCAAATACACACCCTGATAAGAAAGGACACACAGAGGATACAGCTCAACAGCACCCAAAGCTCTGCAAGTCAGGGGCTCCTTGAGAGCGGACTCCAGAAGTGCAGGAGTATTTCAGCACAGTCCGAGCACGCTCGCCCTTGTCTCGAGAAAGCTTGACAGAACGAGGGATGGGCACTTTTCAACTCTGGAAAACCACCTCCACAAAGACCTGTGTCAACGACAGCTGTTGACACAGCATTTCTAAACAAACAAGCAAGCCGGGTGGGGTAAACAAGTCCCCGAGGGAGAGGACGCCTCTAACAGAAGCCGTTCCTATTTCACATACATTCCGGTGTTTAAAACAAAAAATACATACATAAAGCTCAGAAGCTGTTTTGTGAAGCTGTTTTGTGCACTGTTTCCCGTTTCCAGAACATGTTCGGTCTTAATAAGAGCTTCCTCCAGTTAAGGAAGCAGACATGAGGAGGCTGTTATTTCCTTGATTCTAAAGGATACCAGTGCTAAAACAAAATCCCAACCTAATTGATTCTATTTTTGGTCGTTTCCAAGGCAGTTCTCAAAAGCCTGTTGTCAGCCCTTTGCTTCCAGTTTTCAGCCTTCCACACCTGGAATTTTGTAATTCCAAGGAATTGTGTGTAATTCCTTGGCACATACATATTTACCAGGCTCTCCTCTTCATACCTACGTAGAATAGGAAAGATGCTGACAACCCACTGACTCTAAAGTTTTGGTCCTAAAATCACGTATTTATTTCTTCCATGTTATTGTAGCACAGATTTAGAACTCAAGCTCTATCAAGTTCATCAAATGTAAGTTTCTGAAGGAACTTTTTCCCTCAAGCATGCTGCCAGGAGTGTCAGAGCAGCACAAGGCAAAACACAGAACGGAAAAGCTAGGTTCTGCTACCAAAAAGCAGTGAACCTGACCTTGGGCCATCCGAGTCTGCGCCAGCCCTGAGCTTATAACAAAGCTGAGAACGATCCTGGTGGTCCTCACCTCCACATCTCCCTCCCCACAAGTGCTGGGACCACAGGCGTTGGCCACCGCTCCATCTTCCACAAAAAGAATTCTACGAATGACTCCAAAGTTTTGAGTTTCTAAAGCGAAGTGGAATTCTGTCAACATAAACTTTTACAGCAAATTATTTCTCCGGCCCAATTTCCCAATCTACCTAGTTCACGCAGTCATAAAACTCTTATTTTTTTTTTAAATCCTCCAAAAGTTCGTATTGGCATGGATTTATCAGGAAACACACCTAAACTCTTGACTCTTTCTAGCGTGAACTATAATAGCGACGTGTATATTTTTAAATACGAAGCAAGGTTAATCTACTTTAAAGTGGGGGGGGGGGCGGTGAAAAGTCGCGCATTAGCCTGTTTGGAAAAAAAAAAAAAAATGCACGGGCGGGACAACTGCTCTGCCTGTGGGGCACACACACGCGGTTCCCCCGCAGGCAGCATTCAGCCCTCCGAAACCCATCAGCCGGGAGAAAGAACAGAGAAACGAAAGCGCAGCTTGGAGCGGCTCCAGAAGCCGGTCCGCTCCGGGCTCCAATGACAGGCGAGAACCCGAGGTGCCTGTCTTAAGTTCACTCCCAACTTTGTCGCCCCGCGGAGGAAAGGCGAGAGAGGCGGACAGCCGGGCGCCCGCGGTGACGGGTTCCACCCTGACCCCAGAGCGAGGGGGCCGGGGGTGGAGAAGCCAGAGCGCAGTCGGGTTCAAGGGCGGCAGTCCCCAGCCGCGCACGCCCCGGGGGCGGGGGGGACGCGCAGGACCCCCCGCGGCACGCCCGCTCCAGGGGCGCGGCCCGGCCCCGGCCCCGCCGCACTCGCTCACTTTGTCGCTGGTGCTCTCGGTTTCGTGGTCGCCGCCGGCCGCCTCTCCCTCGCGGGGTGGCGGCGCCCCCGCTGCCCCGTGGCCGGGGCAGACGTCGCGGTGCCGCAGCTCCAGCATGTCCCGGTCCCGCGTCGCTGGGCCGGCGTCGTCTAGAGCCCCGCCACCGCGGAGCCGCGCCGGGTCACCCCCAGAACGGCATCAACGAGCGAGCGCTCGAGGCCGCCGGCGGGGGGTGCGGGGCGGCGCGGGCGGGGACGCGGCGCCGTTGCCAGGTGCGCGGCTGCACGCACCGGCCCCCAGAGGGCGGACGAGCGGCCCGGCCCTCCCTCGCGCCTCGCGACCGCGCCGCCCGGTCCGCCCGCCCACCCCACCTTCCCGCCGCCCGGCTCCCGCAGCGCCGTCACGCGCCGCAGGCCCCGCCCCGCCCGCCCCTCCGCGCTGCACTGCGGTGCCCGAGGCCCCGCCCCGGGCGATGACGTCACCGCCAGGGTCCCGCCCCGGGCCCCCGCGCAGGTTGGGGGGGGGGGGGGCGGGGCTCGGAAAGGTGCGCGCGGGGCCTGGGACCCGGGGCGAGCCTGGGGCCGGGAGACCGCGGAGGCGAGCCCGGGCGACGGGAAGCCCTCGGCGGCGCGGGATGTTAGACGGAGCTCGGCCGGCTACTTTAGACTCGGCCCAGCCTGACACGCCGCCGCGGCGTGGCGGAGCCTCGCAGGCGTCCCCAAGCAGAAACTTGCCGGGCAGGACCGACCCGTTGGCTCTGTGTTCCACCCGGTGCTTTGCCCGCCCGGTGCCTGCGGATTGAGTTGGCCAACAGTTTCAATCTCGTCCCCAGGTTCTGTACTGGGAAAACTCGAGTTTTTGTTGTTGTTGTTGTTTTTTAATCACACGCAGTGTTCTACCATAGCGTCCCGGAGAGCCTTTGATGCCCTGGGGTGCCGCGCTGCAAACTCTGTCTCTGAAAGACAAGGACCTTGGGACAAGAACAGGATGGACACATGATCTGTATTAATTCTAGTCTAATCCTGTTAGCAGGTGCTTAGTTTTCTTCACATGCATTTGCAAGCTGGTCCTTAAAGGCCAAAGTCATGCACACTTAATTCACGCAAACCGGACAGAGGGGCACCTTTATTGTAATAAGCCAACAACTTTAGGTCATTACTGACAAAGTAAAAATAAGTAATGTGTTGTTCTTGAATTCTAATAACTAACCAGCAAAAACAAACGACAGAGTAGACTGCAATGAGAAACAGCAGCCCACATTACCTTGCCTGGACAGACACATCTTTAACGTCCTCAAGTTCACTCAGGGTTGTCCCAGCTTCATTTTCCAACAGGGTGGAGAAATTTGTTCTTTGTAACTAGAACGTTGAAGGGAAAATGATGGTTAGAGGGTCACACAGGACACTTGCAGCCAAGCCTGACGACCCGAGTTCAATCCCCAGGCCCTACGTTCATGGTGGAGGTAGAGAAAGTTGTCCTCTGATCTCCACCCTGACACCCACACACGTAAAAGGATAAATCTCATTTAAAACTAATGGGAGATATGAGAGTAAGTCCTGTGTGTGATGGGTGTGGTGTAAGGAGCAGGAGACTTTGAGGAATTAGATTAATTGATTGTTCTACTCTTTTCTTTGAAGTACTTCCTGACAGGAAGGGAAAATGTCAGCAGAAGAGGCCACACAAGGCTGTGGTGGCTTGGCTCTTTGGCTATAGGTCCTTCCCAGCAGAAAGGAGGACCAGGGTTCCTTTCAACTTTCTTCCAGGAAGTTGAGGAGGCAATGTGCTAGCCCCCGTGGTGCCAATTTTCTCTGTGGCCTCTAGTGAGGGGGTGAGCCTGTGACCCCATCTGGAACATGAATAGGAAGGAGGGTGGCCTTTCGGTCCCTTCTAGCAGAGACAGTGTCAGGCTCTAGCCCTTCCTTACGCTGGCATAGGAGATTAGGTCAACACTTCTCTTTCCCTCCCCCGTCAAGGCCTCAGTTCTCTCCCTTTGCCCACTGAAAGTGGCATGAGAGAAACCGGCAAGTGTGACAGTGTGAGTGTGTCACCCCACCACCACCACCACCACCACAGAAGAGGGACAGTGCAGCTACCACAGTGCTCCCGCCCTTCCTGAAGCTCTCCACTCCCTGTGTTTCGGCTGAGCTGGTAATTCATTTCTGTCTTCATTATAGTTATTGACTTCAGTGGAATGATTGATAGAACCACAGACTAAGGTCTCGCCGCAGAGACAGCCCCTACCCTCAGACAGTCAGCAGTGTTTGTTGAAGAAGTGAATGAAGAAACAAGTGCACAGAGAGCTATAGCCTGGTAGGAAATTATTTAGTGTTTATGTCTTGAGTTTTATGTTTTGACTTATATGGTGTGATAGCTATTCTTTGTTGTCAACTTCTGGAGTTAACTAAAACCCTGCTGAGGGATCTTTCTTGATTGGATCATTTGAGCTAGGAAGACCGACCTTACATCTGGCCCACACCTTCTGGTAGCAGGCTCTGTAAAGAATAGGGAAGAAGGAAGCTCGTGCTGTTTGTTTGTTTGTTTGTTTGTCCTTGCTCCCACTGGCAAGTTCCTTTCTTCACTGCTATCACAGCCTACTTTCTTTGGGATTCCTGAGTAGACTGAAGACCAGCTGAGACATCCAGCCTCAAGGTCTAAACAACTTTTGTGTTCATGGACTTTCCATCAGGAGACAGCCATTGCTGAAATATTCAGAACACAACCTGTAAGACACTCTAATAATCTCATTTAGATACCTAGATGATTGATAGATAGATAAATGATGGATAGATAGATAGATAGATAGATAGATGATAGAGAGGGTCAAATAGATTCATTCTGTTAGTGCTGTTTCTCTAGAAAACTCTCACTAATACACATGACTATCCACTTTTCTTCATTTTTTACTTTACCTGTAAAAAGAGATTAAGTTTAACATGTACTAAAAGAAGTTTTAGTAGTGATTGTGTAGTTTATTTAAAATACGTTACGATGTATTCAACCATAACTGGCTTTCTTGCACTTTATGCTTGCAGACCTTCAATGCCTTTTTTCTTGTCCCCCTTTTTTTTCATTTTTTTATTTTTCTTCGCTTACTGAATTTGTGTTCTATGACACCAATCTGACATGTAAGGATCCCCAAGCCTCCCCTGTCCCTCTTGCCTGACCTGCTTGGAGGGCTCCCAGGAATCAGTAAGTACATTGGAGACACTGTGCCAAGACCCTCTTCTTGGCTAGTTTGAAGAATTTCCACTGCACTGGCCTTGGAGTTCCTAAGCCTTGAGAGATTTGCTGGAGTTTGAAGTGAGTAGTGATGTTATTTCTGTGGTGTCTATTTCAGCTGCGGTTTTAGCTTATCCCAATAACAGGAACAGGAAATGCAGAGACCTTCTACTGCTTCGCCATGAACTGCCTCCCAAGATGCCAAGATTTGGTAAAGTCTCCCTCTTAGGTGGGAATTTGAGCTTGCTATCCACAACAAAGGTTCTGTGACACTTGGCTGTACCATCCCCAGCTTGTCAAGGGAACTAAAACTCTGCCTTGCCAAGTGTTTCTGGTTGCCTGGATACCCTTCCTATAGCTTTTGTGGTCTGACCTATCTTCCCTGCTGCCTCTGTCAGCTCTCTCTGTAAGTTGAAGGTATTTTTGATCTAAGGGAGAAGGAGGCAAACTCGAGAGGTGAGAGGAAGGTAAAATTACAATATAGATGGCTTAAAAGGTGAGAAGAAAGCATATGATTAGCTAGTTATCAAAAAAAAGAAAGAAAAACCCATAATACGTGTAATTCAGTATATAAATATGTATATATGTGTATATGAATATATGTGTGTGTGTATGAAGCATATGTCTCTTTGCAACCAGATGATACTACTACATCAAAACACAGTCAATGTGGAGAGCTTTAGGGCCCAGTCCTCGCGGACACACCTACAAAACACTCCAGCCCTTAAAGCTCAGGGACACTGAGGAAGAGGGAACAGAAAGGCTGCAAGAGCCAGAGTCTCGGGGGAGTTTTCTGTGAGACTGTGTCTCCCAGAAACATTAGAAGCGGCACCCATGGAGTCTCACCAACAATACTGCTCAAGTGTGAGCTGAGCAAGGAAGATACCAGCCAGCAGGCCAAACAGCACAGAGAAAAAGCCCACCACACCTCAACCCCACGCCAAGAACTGAAGGCGACTGAGTGAGGCTGAGAGCAAGAGAGACTGTCCTCCTCAGCAAAGAGCCCACCAGCTGGCTCCCCAGTGCCCAACAGTCAGCCCTGAAAAGTAACATTATACAGACTGAGCCAGTTGTATTTAGAAATATTTATGTATCTACACATATAGTTATACATTTATATATAAATGCATATGTATACAATGACAATTAGTGAAAAAAAAGAGGCCATGAATTTGAAAGAAAGCAAGGAGGGGCATATGGGAGGGTTTGGAAGGAAGAAAGAGAAGGCAGAAATGTAATTAAGAAACTATCTCAAAAATAAGCAAACAGGTAAAAAGAAATAGTTTTAAAAACTCTGATTTAGCCTATATGTGAAGCGTCTTATGAGAAACTCTTGAAGGATGGTTGGGGCTCACAACAGTCATTTTTAAGTAAGCTACCTGTACAGGAAGACAGGGGTGAGGTGTGTGGACTCAAGCGTCAGTGCAACGGGATGACCAGAAGCATGAGCTGCTTGGGGTAATAGCTCTACCTACCTTGGCCCATTTTACCAGCGCTTTCATCGAAGACGGCTGAAGGTACCTCCTAACCGGCACACTTGTCCAACGGTTAAGTAACAGCTCCTTAGGTAACACTTTACAAAGCACCTTGGCACACATGATTTCACGTCTTCTACTTCACCCATAAGGCATTGCAAATATTACAGTTTTTCCCATTTTACGAGGAAAAAAGCCAGAGACTACAAATGATAGGTTTCTAGAAGAAATTTTGAGTTGAAACCTAAGGATGGAGGGGGGCAGGTGGTGAAGGTTTTGAGGGGCTGACTGTGTGTGTGGGTGGTGGGGGGTAGGAGGATGTGTGTGTAGGTGGGGGTGGGAGGGTGTGTGTGTGAGAGGGCTGGGGGATGGGTTTGAGGGGTTGGGGGAGTGGAGAGGTGGAAGGGGCAGGGAGGGCGGGGTAGGGTGTGAGCATGTGTGTGTGTCTTTGTTTTTTTGTTGTTGCTGTTTTAATACAAGAGTTCACCATGAAGCCCAGGCTGACCTTGAACTCACTTTGTAGCTCAGGTTAGCCAGAAAGTCTCAGTCTCCTTTCTCAGCCTCCCCTCAGGCTGACACCTATGGGTTCATAATTCAAATTCTGCCTGGTTCAGGAGGTGAACAAATACTCAACAGCAGAAGCAAGTAACTACAGGCTTTTTATACTTCTAAATGCACACTGTAAGAGTGACTCCATGCATGCCTTTGTTTAAAACCATGTGAGCTGGGGAGCCAGTCTGCGTGCAAATCCCGGCCCCTTCTTGCCTTGACTGAATAGCCAACCCCTCTCTGTACTCAAGTGTCTGCATGTTTAGCAAAAGGGAGCCCTCGCTTCCTCCACCCTCCTCACTGAGAGTAACCTGGTTAATCTATATCCACTCCTGAGAGCACGCGGGCCATAGTGGAGCACACAAGTGTGACCTGTGAGTCTTCTCCGTATTCTCAAGATCCACATTTCTCAAAGAGAACCGCATCTGACCTCTGAAGCCACGCCATCCCCCAGGTGACTTTGGAGGAAGGATGTACTAATGGCACTCTGGTGGGGTAGGTGCAGAGTGAAACATGAGGTGAGGTGACTCTGTAAACAAAGTACAGAAGTCAGCAGCTTGCTACGGGATTGTGCACTCTGTCCTTGAGAGGAGGCAAAAAAAAAAAAAAAAAAAAAAAACAATGCTCAAACAGCGCTTCCCCCATTAACCAGCCAGTTGCGTCCATGTCCTGGAATAACTTACACTTCAGCTCCTCACTCAATCCCACATTCCCTAGGAAAAATCATCTGGGTGATCAGTTTCTTTGTAAAGCAGATGGTAGGCAAACACTTTCTACAAATTTATAACTTAGAATTGTAAAGGACGGGTTGCTTAATCATGACTTTCTGTCGACATGGAGCATACCTGTAATCCTAGCACTTGGGAGACTGAGATGGGGGGGGGGTGTCACTGTGAGTTGGAGGCCAAGCTGGGCTTCATAATTAATTGCAGGCCAGCCTGAAATACAAATGACTGAGATCCTGTTTCCAAAAAATGAACAACAAAGGCAAAACCAAACCAAATACAAACAAAATCAAAACTGAGTCAAGAAACTGCTGCAGACTAAAACAATTAGCTCTTGTTCAGCAAGTTGCTGGAATCCACAGGTAATGGCGTGCCTTGGTTCAGAGGCAGAAACTGACCCAGGGTCCTACTCTGCCATGGACCTGGTTTGTATCTGGGCTCTCATAGGTCCATGTGTTGAAGGCTTGATTGGCAGCCTGTGCTGTTATTGGTGGATGGTGGAACCTTAGGAGATGGGGTCAAAAGAAGGAAGGTAGGTCACTGGGACTACAGCCTTTCCTACATCTTCTACTTCACCCATAAGGCATTGCAAATATTACAGTTTTACAAATATTACAGTTCTGTGAGGTCAAGGTCAGCCTGGTCTACAAAGTGAGTCCAGGACAGCCAAAGCTACAAAGAGAAACCCTGTCTCGAAAAACCAAAACCAAAACAAAACAAAAAACAATTATGTGTATTTTATAAATACAATGCATTTATTAAATATGTAAGTATATGTGATTTAAAATGTTAAATATTGACAAGCTCTCACATCTGCATATTAACATAACCTTAAAAAAATCTTCAGTTAGACTATATGAAACCCTTAGCTTTGGTTGAGAAAATACAGTCGTCATCATGTTAAAAAAAAAAAAAAATTAGCACTTCAGTGGTTGGAAAGATGGCTCAGTGGTGAAAAGGGCTTACCCACAACCTGAATTTGGTTCCCATCAATCACAGCAAGCATCCCACAACAGCCTGTATCTCAGTGTCTGTTAATATAGTCTCCTTTTCATTTCTGAGTTTGTTAATTTGGATATTTTCTTTGTCTTTTGATTAATTGGATAAGGGTTTGTCTAGTTGATTTTCTTGTAGAACCAACTCCTTGTTTCTTTGATTCTTTATATCATTCTCTTTGTTTCTATTTTATTGGTTTTGGCCCTCAGTTTTATTATTTCCTCTTGGTGAACATCTTTTGGTTTCAAAAGTTTTCAGGTGTGTTGTTAAGTTGCTAGTATGAGAACTCTCCAGTTTCTTTATGTAGGTACTTAGTGCTCTGAATTTTATTTTTAGTGCACTTCCATTTTTTTCTATGCTGACCAGTATTTCATTGTATAATCAGACAACATTTTCTTTAGCCATTGTTCTACTGAATAACAACTGGGGATATATTTGCCTGACATTGTTCAACTGGGATATTCTGTTGGAGTGAAAGTTAATCTTAAGAAAGACAGTCATAACTCACTCAGGAGGCAGAGGCAGGCGCATCTGCCAGCCTCGCCTATGGAGTGAGTTACAGGACAGCCATGGCTACACAGAGAAACCCTGTCTCAAAAAACAAAAACAAACCCCCCCCAAAAGGAAAACAAAGACAGTCATGTGTATATTTTTTATTTATGCAATATAAATACTTATATATGGAATATAAATACATTTTGTCTGATAAATGCTTTTAAGTTAAAATCCTTTTTAGTAAATTATCTCCCTTCAGTGAAACAAATATTTATTACATAATTACTTTATAGTCATATGAAATTATGGTCCTCATTCTATTTGTAAGTTATACTTTATTTGTAACAGTGCATGTTTGTTTTCAGTCAATAGATGTTCTTCTCTTTATGTAACAAATATTTTTGAACACCTTCAAAGTCAGGTTACAGTTTTAGGCACCTCATAAAATACATACATATACACACATATACAAACTATACATAAAGATATATATCTATATAAACATACCCTTGAAAATTAAAGAATTAACGAAATGAAGGAAGGAAAAGAAAAAGAAATCTTGCGTTGACAATTTTTTTAAATTAAAGTTTAAAAATTAAAGAATGCAGTATTAGCTAGAGTATATTGTGATACAAAATCCATTTTCCAGCTTCCTGAAAACATACTTATCTTCAGATATTTTCCCATGTCCTTATTCACTTAGATCAGCACACAGCACAGGCTGGAGAGACATCTCACTCAGTCTGCAGAGCGTCCGCCCAGCTGTGTGAAAACCTGGATTCAGTTCTGCAGAAATGCAATCCCAGCACGGAAGGAGGTGTTCGGAGTTTAGGTCATCCTCAGCTACGTATCTAGTTTGGAGCCAGCCTGTGGCACATGAGAACCTGTCTCAAAATAAATTTAAGAAAAACCAAGTATATGTCATGTGTGTATACTCTACATGACCCCCTTTAGTGTGCTTTTTCGTTGAATATTATGCTTGATATTCTTGTGTTAGGTTGCAAATACTCATTCTTCCATTCGGCATATATACGGTAATATCAAAATTCATTTAGCGATTCCTCTGTGGATGAACATGTAGGGATTTTGCTCCAGTCTCATTATTAGTATAGTTATAATGTACATAATTATAATCTACTTTATTGTACATACTTGAACATAAACCCACAGGAGAACTTTAGACGGGGAGTGATAAAGTCAAACATATGCCATGGCACAAGACTGTCCTCCAAGCCGCCGTCTCCAGGAGTTTGGCTGGCTGCTTACCAAAGTCCATCACAGCTCACTCGGCCTTTTGATTCCCTTTCTTTTGGGGAGGAGGAGGGACTAAGGAAGATCATCGACTCTCACCTGAGTATCCAGTCAGCCATTTCCAACTTGTATGGAATTCTGCCATAATAGCATAGTGGCCTCGGGGACTCTGGGAAAAGCTCAGGGATACAGGATCCAGGAAAGGGACGGCCACAGAGGACTCCTTGGGAATACATGCTTGCTGGGCACAGACCTTCTCACATGGCAGGTTGAAAGTCTGTGTACCTGTGTAGCCCCTCATACATTGCTCTGTAAGTAAGCCTAAGAAACTCAGCAGCTGCCGGAGTGAACTTCAGTGGAATCATGCCGCTGTCTGTCTTTGGGATGTAGGAGAGGGGAGTAGATGTCTGTTATGTGTAAACCGCCTCTCTGCCCCTGCAAGAAAAGGAAGTTTAGCCACATGCACTTTTATTATGTTGACAGTTTCTGTATGATTTCCCTACCAAACGATTGAGCCAGTTTTATGTTTTACAGGACTTCTGAGGACGGTGTGGGGGTGATGGTGAAGGTGGTCATGGGTAGGATGGGCCATTAACTCATCTGCTGGGTGTGTGGGCTTTCCTTTCCTCCAGTGGCAGTGTCCACTGAGAACTGAGTTTTAGGACTTCCATTTGAGAAAACTGGGTCCAATGCATGGAATTACAGCTTTCTTTGCCCCCAACCTTTTTTCTCGCCATCACACAGAGACTCGGGGTACACAGCCCACTGCCAGATCAGCACTGACTGGCCCACCACAAGCAGACGTGCTTGATGTTAGCCACTGTACGTATATCAGGCTATCACAGACTCAGCCAAACTCTTTTCAGGGCGTGACCCATCTTTCCTCAAGTTACCAGTGCCCCCTAGTCCTTGTTTCCACCCGACATAGGGTCAGAACGGCCTGTGGCACCCATCTCTTCCTGTCGATGTTGGAGATGGTTCGTGTAATCTTGAAGAAGACAGGCTTTCCCTCCACGTTCCCGTTGTTCGTCCTGCACACTGAGATGATCATCGCTGATGCCCTTATCTCAGCATTGAAGCTCTTTCTAAACTGTACTTCAAAATCCTTCTGACCTCTTCCTCCAAAGCCTCATGCATATGTTTGGTTGTTTGCTACACAGAATCCTATCCTCAGTATGGAAATCTGTGTTTGTAGCTTCAGCTGCAGAGCACTATGGACGGGGTAGTTTAAACAACAGAAAATTATTTTCTAGCCATTCCTTTAGATGAGACTTTCTCTATCCACACCGGCACTTCAGCTGGCCTTGTCACCCTGCGGGTCTTATTTGTCAGCCATGTTTATGAGATTTCATGAACGCAGCTTCCTTGTCATATACAGAAGACTCATAGCAAACATCCAGGTCCCTCTGGCTTTCACTGACTTCCTGACTTCCCTGTAGCCTTACATGTAGCCATGTAGCGGTTGTGTTGTGGAGCTCCCTACAGTCATTTGTTCCTGGATTTTGACCAGTTGTGGATTTCTGTGATGGTCTCTGTCTTCTTCAAAAAAAAAAAAAAGCTTTTTCTGATGAGAGGTGAGAATTACTCTTACCTGTGGGCATAAGAATAAGGATTTAGACTGCATCTGGAAATTGTGCTGGTTTAGGAGAGTGACAGTTACACCTTCTCCTCTGGAGTCCATGGCCTCACCAGCCATGAATACTTGGTTAGATTTACAGTACCAGGAATGAATTCCTTCCTACTGAGCAAGTCTTAAATTCTACTGGATAGCTATGTTTACCCTCGGGATACGAGCGCCATTAGGGATGTCTTGCCACGCCAGCCATTGTGATTCATAAAAGTGACAGCTGGGTGGGAGTACAGATTGCTTTCCGCCATTGGCAGCTAGCATAGTTCCTGTTGGGAATATAAGAGCTAGTTTTGGGGAGGAGGAGTCTGGGACAGATCTAGCCCAGTGCCTCTAACTCATATGTCTTAAGTGTGTGTTGTCTTTGGCAATAGGGTCTCACCTTTTATTTCTGGGAGGCAACCAGGAACAATATCAATAACCTATATAGTTTAGGGAGCTGTCCAGGCTCTGCTGAGCAACAACTCTAAAGAAAGTTTCTCATGCCTGGAACTAGAGGCTTTGCTAGATAATCGTGGCTTTGGGGGGTGGGGGGAGGCATTGTCATCCCAAGCGGCAAACTTCATTTCAACTCTAAGCATATGTATATAAACATTTATATGTGATAGGTAATTTTAAATAAACATAAAACAATATGAAAAAAAAAGAAAATTATTTTCTTGTGGTTCAGAAGACAGGATCAAAGTGTCAACCTGTTTGGTTGTGGCAGAGGTTTTGGTTTCCTTAACAACTCGGTTATGCTATGTAAATATGTTCAATCCCAAGTGTGGGATATGGGACTGCCTTATTTTGTCCACAGCTGACAATTGCCTTGTGTGGCTCAGAGAGGGGTGTGGTCTTTGCTAGCTGGAGATGGTTTGACTCTGAGAGGGGACAAATACCAGAGCCAAGAGAGGAAGGGAGGCTCTGAGAGGAAAGACAACACTTCCAGGGATGCTCCAAGAGACAGGGCCTTCTGAGGAGACAGATAGACAAAGAAGAAGGCTGCTGGTTCTGCTGGACTGCTGGATATCCTGGTGACTGAGATTGCTATTTTCTCAAGGAATCCGATGACCCTAACCAGTCAGAACTAAGCCTAAAGAGGTCTATGTCCTCTGTCCCTTTTAACCTTTATCTTCAACCTAGAGTTGGGGCAGGGAGTTGGAAAGGAGGTAGAGGCATTACGCAACCCCAAATAAATTAGAGTTTAAAAAGTAGTGCCTACAGTCGGGTTTTGGGGAGACCCCTCCTCTTGGATTGCAGTTAGCCACCTTCTTGCTATAGTCTTTCACGATGAAGAGGACAGTCATGTTCTCTGGAGTCTTTTCTCAAGGATGCCTATCTTTTTGGGTAATGGTCTCATCCTGATTGGCCTCACATAACTTCAGTTTCTTCTCATTTCAGAACAAAGTACTTAGGCATGTTCTTACCTTAGGCAACCTACTGTCTGGTGGCACCATGGCCGGAGAAGGGGACTACAGAAAGGGAGACAGAGCTACAGAAAGATGAGGACGAATGTCTATAGGTACCTACAAAGCATCAAGTACAGCTGTCATTTTATATACAACATCTTTAATCCACAGACTTACAGGTTATCCTGTTGATTTTCTGGATAAGAACACGGAAAGTCACTTGGACAAGCTCAGACAGGAATCACTAAGGGAGTCATGTCCACAGGCCATACCTTGGCCTGTCTGCTCTGCCCATGTGTCCATACTTGCCTATGGTACGTTGTAGGGAATTTCATTGCATATGGGGCAAGTGGCAACAGGAACCTGGACTTACTAGTTTTGAGAACTGGAATATTTATTTGAAAGCCATTGTAAATAATAGTTGTAAGAGAAATGTTGAGAATAAGAAACGCTGGAGGAGTTCCTTCTGTTAAGCCAAAAAAGCATCGGCCATACTTTATTTTCCACCAGAAGGACCAGGTGTTTGGATGATCTAATGTGCCTGGAGGAATTATAAGGAGCAATTAGATTCATAGATGCAATGATCATGCTCTTGACTAGCATGGGCAAGGCCCTCGACCCAAACCCCTGTGTTGCCCAAACAAAGAGCAGCTTTTTCTACAAGCCAGCTAAGGTAATTTCCTTCCAGATGTGATAGGGAATCCACTGGGCTTTTATTAAAAAAAGTAGCTAGGATTGTGATACTATCCATTGGCTCCTGGCCTGTTTCTAAACACAGTAGCATACTCGAAGGATCAATTCAATATTTATTTTTTACACCTCTAATTATTGTTGTTTGTATTGACTCCGGTATTTTTTTATGTGGTTCTGAGACTCAAACCCAAGGCTTCATACACAGTAGGCAATCACTGTGCTGCTGAGCTGCACACCCTGTCCCTTCCACTCTATCTTATCTCTTTTAAATTTTAGAAACTGTCTTATGAATATGGTTTAAATGGATCACATTTGAATAATCAGGATTCCTAAAATGGCTCTGGGAATATTTACTTATTTGCAACTGTCAATTTAGTTTCTTTGTGTGTGTGTGTGTGTGTGTGTGTGTGTGTGTGTGTGTGTGCGCGCCACATGTTATTGAAGGTACGGGGCTATGGTACCTAGAAAGGGTCAACATATCTGTCATTTCATAGGTTATTCAATCAGCTGTGTGGAGGAGAACATGGAGAAAGTCACTGGAACAAGGCTCAGACAAGTATCATAAGGAGGGAGGTGAGAAGTGAGCAAGCAAAACTATGGAGTGTTGGGTGGTGAGCAGGAAGCAAGTGATGAGAGAGTATGGGCTTATGAAGAAGTGGAAGGTGGAATGAGGTCAGTGCAAGGGTATGAGTGCTCACAGTAGAAAAGGAAGCGAAGGGGTGAATCATGCAGTAAAAAATGATGCGGGGTAGAGAACACAGCAAGAACAAAGGCCCTCAAATGGGAGTTTGTGAAACAGTCCCTAGAACCAGCGCACAGCTGAGTGCTTCCAGAGCTAAATGAATTAAAAACAAGTTGAGGGGCTGGAGAGACGGCTCAGTGCTTGAGGGCACTTGCTGTTCTTCAGAGGACCCGGATTTGATTCCTAGAACCCACATGGCAGCTCACACCTGTCTGTAACTCCTGTTCCAAGCGATCCAGCCTCCTCTTCCGGCCTCTGTGGGCACCATATGCAAACGTGCAGATATGCACACAGGCAAAGCACCCATAGGCATGAAACAAGGTTAAACCATTTTCAAAAGAAGCTGGCGGGGGGGAGTATGGCATGTGTCACCAGACCAAGGAAGCCCTTGGAGGCTGCTTCATTGCATTCTGAGTGAGCTTATCCACCCAGAGTTTGGAAGCCTCTGGAACTTTGGGGGCAGGGAGGGCACGTGATTTAGTTTTAAACAGGTGCTCGTGGCTTCACATCTAGGATCTGCTCTAAAAGTTAAGGCAGAGTCAGAAAAACGTCTAGGAGGCTTCTGGGAATATGGCTGCTTGTAGCAGGGTCTCAAGAGGAAGGTGGTAAAGATGCTTCAGATTCTTTATGATTTGGAAGTAGCACCACCATTTTTTTTTTTCCTCAGATGTAGGATGTGGCAGAACAAAACAGGTTGGGCACAAAACCCAGGATGTTGCCCTGTGTGTCTGAAATAATGGGTTTCCCCTTGGCTTAGAGACATGGGGCAGACCGTGGGAGCAAGGGACCTGATGCTGAGCTGTGCACCCTCCTCACACTCTGCCCTCAGGAGTGTGGTGCTCAGGAATGGGAGAGAGAATTCCTGGGGGAAAAGCTGTGTCTACAAACCTGACTGATTTAGAACTTTAGGGGTGTGAACAGGATGGAATGCTGCAGGCCCAGAGCCCAATTAAAATTTATCTTGGACTATCTTTAGCTTATTAAATAATTATTTCCTGCCTAGTAGCTCTGTGTCAGATCTAACACCACAATAGAGAAAAGAATAATAAACCATTTGGAATGTACTCATTTGACTAAACCCTAGTTTTCCACCAGTCAAAGGGCTGTGAGTGATGCCAGTAGCAGCTAAGGACTATAGCACAACTCTCCCCATCTTGCTTTAACTCATCTACCTGACACCCCTGTCAATGCATTGGAAAGGTGTCTTGGTTTATGACTTTTCTCTGTAGGATTACTATGAAAAGTCCATAAAATTGCAACCTCATTGAAATATGGAGCTTGGGGTAACATGGATCTGTGTTCTCGAGCTGTGGTCACTCCTATTTGGCTCTAGAATCAAGTCGTTCTTGCTCCCTTTTAGGTAAGAGCTGTGTTCTTTTATGTCAGTGGGAAATATGGGAATATGACATTCAGCCTCTGGATCTGGGCAGTAGGGCCTGGTCCTGATGTCTCAGGCTCCTCCAGTGGGCCCAGAGAGGTGAGGATAGCTTTTTTCCATAGCAGCTTCAGTGAACCCTGTAAAATTAACTTTTATTCTCCTGGTTCATTTGTCATCTGGGAGGCTTACTGCCCCATCTGCTAACCCAGGCCTAGTCCTGGAAGCCTCTAGCCTCCTTACAATCTAACCTAGGCCTAGAATGTTTTCAGCCTCTGAGACTTACTGCTCAATAAGCTCACCCTTTCTAGTTCTTTCTGAGATCTGAGTTGTTCTGATTCAACCTCCTCTTCCAGCTTACTTATTCAACCTGGCTTTTCTCTTGGCCCCTGAATTGCTCTGCTTGGCCTCAAACTAATCCCAGAAATCTGCTCTAATCTTTTTTTTCCTTCTCATTCTCTGGCTCTTTTCATCTTTACCTGAGTTCTCTCTCTCTGCAACCTGTCTCTCTATTACTGTCGTAAACCTTCCCTCTCTCATTGCCCCTTAGGTAGCTTCCCTTTCCTCTCTCTTCTTGTGAGAATCAGGTATATCCTATTCTGTCAAATCTTTCACTGATTTGTTACTGTTTCTGCCACTCAGTTAAACATCACTTTCAAACACAGTTGCTCTACAAACTAACTTTACCTTCATTGTTTGGGATTAAAAGCAAGTACCACTATGCCTAGATCTAAGGTTTTCTTTACCTGAAACTTTTTCTAAACTAGGCTGACCTTAAGCTCAGAGATCTGCTTGACTCTGTCTCCTGGGATTAAAGTTGTGTCTGTATTCCAGACTGATCACACAGACTTAGAACATCCTTGGATGTGATTTCTTGCCAGAATAGCCATGTTCTGAATTAACATTTCTTTACAGAACCCAACCAAAAGTAATGGTCCAGGGCTTTGAGCTCAGGATCTGCTAGAGAATGGCTGGGTTTGACAAGAGCAAGGGAACTGAAAATAACTGTTTGCAGAGGTTTAGTCCATTGTCATCATAATAGGGAGAATGGTGGCACACAGGCAGATATGGTGCTGGAGGAGCTGAGAGTCTACATCCGGTTTGGCAGGCAGCAGGAAGAAGAGAGGGCCACTCGGCCTGGATTGGGCCCTTGAAACCTCAAAGCCCACCCCCCAGTGACATACTTCCTCTCAAAAGGCCACACCTATTCCAGCATGGCCACACCTTCTAATTCCTCTTTTGTATTAAAGTCCCTAATGACCAAATCTATGAGTGTGTAGGGGCTGTTCCTATAAAAAAGCCACCATAGACAGGTCTCACTTGGCAATCCAGTTTGGTCTCCAACTTACAATCCCTCTGACTCAGCCATCAGCGAGTGCCGGTATTGAAAGGGTGTGCCCCACTTCCAGCAGATATGGACTTCTCAAACGGCTTTCAGATCTGTGGCTTCCAAGTGGCCCCCAAGGTAAGGTGTAGGAAGGTCACCAGAAACCACACAATTGTTCAATGACAGGCTTAAGATTTGAACTGTCAGTCTGTTCTGGAATTTATTTCTTTAAAACATAGTTGAAGGAAGAAAATTTCCCATCACTCCAGTTCAAATTTCTCAGTCTCACTTTATTTATAATATGTACCACGGGTCTCAAATTTGAAGCCATTGTGGTCTTTAAAAGTAAAATATATTCCACATGGAAAGCTGGGTTGGCCTCACTGTGGGGGTTGGAGACAGAGACAAGAAGTTAAGGCTCCTTAATTGTTATCCTAGCCCAGATGGTGAGCTCCAGGTTCAGGGAGAGACCCTGTCTTATGAGAATAAGGCAGAGTGCACACCCCACCCCACGCCACCCCACCCCACCCCCACAAACAGCATGCACACATAAACCACACACAAACACACACCACACAAACACACCATACACAAACACGCACCATAAATATGCATAGACATACCACACACACAAACACACACACACACAACAATTTTATATAGGCTTTCTTCTTTCTAATGGTACAAGACCCAGTAGAAAATTAGCAATGGGACCAAGTGAGCCACAGAATCTTTTCCAGAAAATATGAATGGTTGCCAGGTATTCTAGGCATTCAGAAATCATTTCCATCCCAGGACAGACAATGAAAAAAAAAAAAATCAATCAATGTATCTATATGTTTAGCGAGCATTTAATAGATGCTAAGCATTCAAGATGGGTTTTTCATAGATTCCGTGTAATTTGCACCTTATAGCAAAGCATTGAAGTGGTGGTCCGAGGAGATGGGATCTTAGAGTAAACAGCCTTGCAAGATTACAGAAGTTGAGTGACAAAGACAATTCTAACACATTCCATGCACTTCCACTATATCCTGCTTTCTGCCATCTTCCCTGGAAACATCACTCCCTCCCTCAAATTTATCCAACATATAGACTCATACAGCTGTATCACACACACACACACACACACCTGGAATTATGGTCTATAATAAAAAAGGACATTTTATTGACCTAAGGACACTGAGGTTTTCGTTGAAGTAAAGTTTGAGTGTGTATATATATATATATAAACTCCTCCAATATGATTGGAACCTTGTTTCTTTGATCAACATCTCCCTGTGATGGTTAATTTTCGTCAACTTTACACAAGCCAGGGGCACCTGGGGAGAAGGGACCTCGGATCATGTCTGTGAGGCGTTTTGTTGATTGATGGCTGATGGAGGAGAGCCCCCTCCACTGTGGGTGGTGTCATCCATGGGCCCACGGGCCTGCATCGCACAAGGACGGTAAGTGAACTGGGAGCAAGCCTGTAAGCTGCACTCCTCCATGGTCTCTGCTTCAGCTGCTGCCTCGGGGTTCCTGGGTTGAGTCCCTGCGCTGGCTTCTTTCAGTGATGGACTGTAACCTGTAAGCCAGACAAAGCCTTCCCTCCCCCAAACTGCTTTCCGTCGTTGTGTTTATCACAGCAAGGGAAAGCAAACTAGGGCATTTCCCATACCCATTCTTCTCCAGCCCCTTCTAACCGCCAGCCTCTGTTTCTTACTTTTCAGAATGTACACAGAAGTGAGACCATGCTATACTTGTCTAAGTGTGGCTTTGAACATAATGTCCTCCAGGTCCACCTATGGGATCACAAATGATAGTATTTTTATTCATTTTTTTAAATTAGCTTCTGAGTAATAAGGCTCCTCGTGGCATTTTCACACACATTTCATTTTGCTGGATCCTCCCCTCCCTCCTCTCCTCACTCTTTCCCCATCTTCCTGCTCCTCCTTCTCCATTGTGTCATTTCACCCCCAAGATTGTCTTCCCTACCTCCTCCCCAAAGCTTCTTTTTTGCTGTCTCACCAGCCCCTTTCTAGTTTCCTGGTCTTTACCCATACTTCCACCTACACACATCTAATTTACAATTATAAGCATGTGAGAGACCATATGGTGTTAGTCTTCCCGAGCCTGGGTTATTCACTCAGTATAATGTTTTCCAGTTCCATTCATTTTCTTTCATATTTCATATTTCTTTGTGGCTGAATAAAAGTTCTCTATCTACATGCGTCACGTTTTCAGTATCCGTTCATCTCTCGATAGGCATCTCAGCTGAGCCCATTTCCTTGCTGTTGTGAAAATGTCAGCAATAAACACAAATGTGCAACTGTCTCCGAGGTAGGGCGGAGAATTCTTTGGGTGTATCCCAGGAGCGGTATGGCTGGGTCATCTGGTAGTTCTATTTTGGCTTTTTGAGAGGCCTCCACACTGATTTGCACAACTGGCACACAAGCTTGTACTCCCACCAACAGGAAATAAGGGTTCCTCTTTCCCCGAACCCTCACAGCTTGTCACCTGTTTTCTCGATGGCGGCCATTCTGACCTGGGTGACATGGAATCTCGAGGCAAATTGCAACAACGGTATTTTCTTTTTTATCAAGATAAGCTGATATTGTACATATAAACTGCAATTTCTGTACATTCTTTTCATTCATTCACTCACTCATGGTCACTTAGGATCATTCTACATGCTAGCCATTGTTAGTAGTGTAGGTGTCTCTTCAACATACCAAAATACCCATTACCCAACATCTGCGAGCCACACATTAACCAAACTTGGATGGTTCATGTGCTCATTCTCTGAAGTTTACACCAAAAAAAAAAAAAAAAAAAAAAAAAAAAAAAAAAAAAATTTCATACCCACTTCTCCTCAACCACAACAGAAAACCTGGAGTCTCTGGAGCACTCAATGGCCTCAGTTCAGTAGATTTCACTTACAAATAGAAGGTAGCCAACTTCTCTGATTTAAAAATATTAACACTGTGGTATTATTTGCCTTTCGTCTTCCTTTCTTCTCTCTGGCGAAAGCCAGAACACATATGAAATATTTTCTGCTGCCTTCTGTATTAATGTTCCATTCTTCCCCACTGAAGAATGAATGGGGAAGCCATAGTTAAAATGAAAAGCTGTGTGCATGTAAAAACCAGACTGCAGCCTAGCCAGCAAATAAAACGAACATAAATCTAGAATAAGTCATAAATAACCTTGTAGTAAAAACGTGTCCTGTGTAGTATTTGCGACATAACTAAAATAAAAATAGATTTGCACTGTTTATCTAAATTGAGCTTTAAATGGGTATCCTGTATTTTACTTGACAATTCAACCAAAGTATGGATTCAGATCAGCTTTCTTCTGACTTAGCAGTTCAAGTCAGCTCAACTGAGAACCAGTGCTGAATGTTGTCTCTGAGCTTAATCTCACCTGGTTTCTAAGCCATGCATTGAGTATTCTAATAATTTAGGCAGCAGGAGGCAGGATTTCCATGCACCTCAGAGAACTCAGCATGAAGGTGTAGCTAACACTGAACAAAATTATATTTGTGTTCGCTGTGGTCTGAACATTGTGCCCCTCTCTCACAAAATTTATATATTGAAATCCTCACTCCCACAGTAGCACTATTCGGGGGATGATTAGCCACGGAGGCAGCACCCTCGTGAACAGGACTATCTGTCTACGTAAGAGTCTCAAGACATGTTCCTCATCCCTTCTACCATAGACGGGCCCTGACGGAGCCATAGCTGACCTTTCCAGATACTGGATCCGCCTTCATCCTGGTAGTCCCCGTCTCCAGCACTGTGAGATATGAGTTGCTGCTGTGTAAAGGCGCTTAGTTTGTGGGATTTTGTCAAAGGCACTCAGAAGACATGTTGTCATTGAGTCTGGGTGGCTTGTGGCTATCTGGCTTCACATCATTACTAGGCTAAATCTATTTAATTGAAAATTAGGGCCAATTCTAATATTGTTCTTTAAATCGGAAGAATAATCCTCCACTCAAAGGGACTTCTGCTTAGTCTTAAATGTCTGATTTCAGTCTTGATATAACTTGATAATCTGTTTCCTCCTCCTCCTCTTTTTCTTCTTGAGTCAGGTTCTCATTATGCAGCTGTGGCTGGCCTGGACATGTTATGTAGACCTTGCTTCTGCTCCCCAAGTACTGATTAAACTCGCTTTTTAATGTGTTACAGTATTCTGTTAATTTCAGGACCCCTTTCTTATGTATAAATTTATTAAAGATATCTGATCAGAAGCAATTGCAATTGAGACAGGTAGACTATGAGCGCCAGTTCATAATTTGCCTAGTTTCAGTCTTCTTTACAGGTTGAATATGTTTATCAACACTAGGCTCAGGGGCAGGGCAGAGACTGGAGGATTGTTGGCGCTTGCTGGCCACCAGCCTAGCTCCATGTTCAAGGAGAGACCTTGTCTCAAAGGAATAAGGCAGAAAATGGGAGAACAGGACAACTGATGGTCTACTCTGGCCTCCAAATGTATGTACCAAGGGACATGCACACACACAGACCACAAAAGTATGCTTACCATTTATCAGAACCACAGACTTACCTACATGGAATATATACCCACTAATAATTTCAAAGGGGGAAAAACAGAGCCAACTGCCGTTCATTTATTCAGAGAACAAATATTTACTCGGCGTCCATTATGGATACCGTTGGTGGTCATTTACATTTCATTCATTTAGCCCTCAAAACACCCTCAGTGACCAGGTACTCCAATTATCACCCTTGGCAGAGAAGTTGCTAACCAGGATGAGGTTGGATAGCTTTCCCAAGGTTCTAGGGAGGAGCAGAAGGGAACCCCTTTATGCAGAAGTCACCCCACTTTATCTGTGGGTTCGCTTTCTGCGGTTGCAGTTACTCATGGCCAATAGCAATTTGAAGATATTAAATGGAAAACTACAGAACAAAAAGCAGTGTATAGGTTTCAAACTCTGCCTCCTTCCGAGTGACCCTTGCACTGTACAACCTCAAACACAAATTGGTCCTTTATTTCAGCGTATCCACGCTGTATATGCTACCATCAAGGTATTTAGCCTACCGACTTTTAATGTGTATGAAGATGTATTATTTGGAGGAGTTTGTACTTTATTTAAGAAAGAGGTAGTATTTTATTTTACTTTTTGATTTCTTAAGACAGGGTTTCTCTGTGTAGCCCAGGCTGCCCTGGAACTCAGAGATCTGCCTGCCTCTGCCTCCTGAGTGCTGGGATCAAAGGTATGGGCCAGCACATTACCACAGATGTTGGTAAAATATTCAACAATAAGGGCCTAGAGTGCTCATATTTGGTTGTGTGTGTTTTTAAAAAAAAATCAGAAATTTTTAGAAAGACACTGTGTTAGTTCTTTTTGTTGTTGTCTGACAAAAGCAAGTTGAGGGAGGAAGAGCTTGTTTGGGGCTCACACTTTGAAGGCACAGTTCCTTGTGGAGGGGAGGCATGGTGTCAGGAGCACTTGAGGCAGAGTTCTCATTAACGCGTCATCTTTGTGCAAAGCACTTCACAATTACTCAAGATAAGGGAAAACTGAGTAAACTGAGTCGTCACTTACTGCTTCTCCCTACAAAGAATTCTTAGATCTTATTTCAGTAAACAATCTAATCTAAGTTAGCCCAAAGCCATAGAACTCGTGGAACTGATAACAGGTGGTTAATGAATCCACCCTCTAGGCCAGAATAGAAGAATAGCTTATTGAGTACACTCCCAAGAGGTTATAGGGCCAGGTAGTACGTAGAGTGTATATTACTCATAGCAAAGGACAAGGAGTCTGAAGACAAGGGGTCCTCCAATATGGAGACGTTCTTTAAGAGGACAAGTTTCTATGCAAGAGGCAGTTAGTGAATGAGCACAGTCCAGTTTAGCCGGTAAGGTTTGGAGAGGTTATTGTGAGGCACTGTGCATGTAATTTCAACTTGTGCAAATCGAAGCCATGCAAATAAAGACGTCCTGGTCAAAGGGTCCCAAAGTGTCTGCTCACAGCTCTGTAGTGTGCCTAGCAGTTTGGTGCTCCAGAACCCCCCCTTGAGAAGATTCTCTGTTGGGAGTACCAGCTCCATTTTAAAATCTCTTTGTCAGTGGCCTTCCCTTTGCAGGTATGAGCACCCCATAAAACTTCTTGGTTTATTTGTTTCCATAGAATAATTCACTTCACTCCCCACAGAACAACTGGCCACATCAGATTTGTTTGTACATGTTGTAAAATGTCTTTTTTTAAAAAGTAGCTTTTCCGCTTTCTATTTCTAGATATCTGAATTTTATCCTATTCTTTTTTTTTTTTAATAAAGCAATTCCTATTTCATAATTAATTCATCTTGTTAGTGCTCTAACCTCTGGCTTATCGGTTTTGGAAGGAGTGATTTTTATGTACTTACTCCAAACTGAATATTAAGAAGTCCAAATTTTGGATGATCAAACCAGAACGTGGGCTCACGGGCACGTGTCAATCGCTGCCTCCTAAGCAAACGTTTACTTATGCTGTTCCCTTAGGAAGATGCCCTCTTGGTTTATCTTAAATGCTGCCCTAAATACATACCGTACAGATATATTTGTTTTCCAGCCTCAGCCCGTCAGACATCAGGAGAGGTTCCCGTGGTTCCACACTTGTCTGTCATCATTGCCAGTGGTGGAACAGGGCAACGGTGGAGGAGGGGAGGGAGGGCATTGGGAAAGCCAATGCTTGAAGACGTGGCCTGACAAGCCCAGCTTTGTGAGTGGCTGGCTGCTAGCAGGTGACTATGGGAAGGCCTGGGGCATGGGCTTCCCCAGCATGCAACCCTGGCTTCTGCTTCTAGCTCTTTTACCTGCCAGAGATCTGGCTGGGAAAACGACTTAATCTCTACCAGCCCATTTCCTCTGCTGTAAAAGCGTACGAAAAACCCAGTAGGCCATGTAAGGTTGCTGTGAAGTTCTGAATCTACCAAACGCCTTCTGTTCACCGCAACGTTGGGAGCTTGTTAGCCCGCCCTCGTGAAATTGCTAATTACATGAGATTAGTGATTCCATACAGGTGGAATCAATGGAGTGGGCGGAAAGGGTGGTTTTCGGTGCATCTGGTAAAATGTTATCTCTGCAACACATTATTTCTGACCCCCACCCCAAATGCTCCCACGACTGTGAGAAATCCTGAGGCACAAACTGGCATTCTGGGAGGAAGATAGCCTACACTCTCTCGGTTCCGCAGGAGAAAAAAAAAAAAATCTGAACTCAGAAATGTCGCATCCTGTGTACAGGAAGAACCAAAGCAAGGAAGCTATGAGTCTGGTTCTCTGGCTGCTGAGGTCTTTGCCCCCCCCCCCGCCAAAAACAAACAAACAAACAAAAAACCAATTACCTGGGATCCCTCTCTAGCCCTGGAAGAGAGCCGTGGGGCCAGCCGGCCTCTGAGCGCCAGGTGAAAGGAGCAGTGACAAGGCTGATTGGCCTCATGGCTCTTAGGATTATTTTGACTTTCTTCCAAATATAACCTGTACTTTTATGGGGCTCTGGTTGGCTACTTATTGACAGTTGGCTTTTAGGTGCCTATTTTCTTTGCAGGTTCTAGATGTTTATGAGATGGTAGAAAGATCATACTTTTCAAAAGTGGAAGCTATGGAATATTGACCACGAAAATAGGATACACCCCAAACCCACAAATCTCATGGTGCACTCATGGGACTCTGCTCCTGGTAATTTTACTTTAAGAAAGCATGTGCGTGTATGTGCCTGTGTTCATATACTTCAGTTTCTTTATCCCTTCCCCTTTTAGTATCTCGTAATCGGTTTCCCCCAAGAACTTTGAGGAACTGGACTGCATGTAGGATTTCCCCTCCCTTCTGAGAACCAGCTGCTGAGGCAGCACTGCCTCTGGGGCCGCTGTAAGGGTCTTGTGGTACCTGTGTACTCCTTTGCTTGTCCCCGGCTCCCGGGTCACCCACTCACACTGCCCAACCCTGAGAAGACATTCTGGTTCAGGCAGCTCAGTCTGCCTGTTTCAGTGACACAGTCCTCCTTCCCCACGTGACCGCCACCCTTGCTTGGGGATGTCTGTCTTTGGGGTGCATTTATCAGATCTTTGGGGAGCTAAAAGCAAACGGCAGAAAGGTATGCCACCCACGTTCCCTAATGCTCAGGGGTCCAGTGATCTGGACTGTAAGTGCCATCGTTATCGGCAGTCTGCATAGATGCAGGTGGATCGTCCTTCCTCCATGTCCACTGACCGCTAGACCACGTAGGCCACAGCGGAAATGGAGACTTTCCATCTGCCTGGTCAGGGCAGGAATAGTCTCTACAAAGCAGTATCCTGGATATTGAGAGCATAGGCCAGAGGCTCCACAGAGAGCTCCACACGGACTTTTTAAACGCTCTTATGCCACTGGATGTTGTTATTATTTTACAAGTGCGTAAGCTGATCTTCATGGAAGGGAGAGTTAACTAGCAATCAGCAGACCCCAGGGCTCAGACCAGCATCTTCTTTCCGAAGTAACAATTTGGATTTGGTTTTGATTCATCTTTGGTTTTGTTTGCTGAGGTAGCTCAGGCTGGCCTCCAACTTGAGAGATGCCAATGATGACTTTAAACTATGCTCCTCCGAGCTCAAGGGTGGGAATTACACGCTTGCCTCATTATTCCTTGCTCTACTAGATATGGTGATCATTTGTAAGCCTATTGAGCTAGTTTTAGTAAATCAAACATTTTAAAATATTTTTTATTTATTTTGAATAGCATTCACTGTTTTACTTTTTTTTTTTTTTTTTTGCCTTGTAGCTCTTTGTATATAAGAACCTTCCTAGTTAGGGTTTCTATTGCTGTGATGAAACACCTTGACCAAAGCAATTTGGGGAGGAAAGGGTTTATTTGGCTTACACTTCCGAATAATAATCCATCACAGAAGGAAGTCAGGACAGGAACTCACACAGGTCAGGAACCTGGAGGGAGGAGCTGATGCAGAGGCCATGGAGGGGTGCTGCTTACTGGCTTGCTCCCCATGGCTTGCTCAGCCTGCTTTCTCATAGAACCCGGGACCACCAGCCCAGGGATGGCTCCACCCACTGTGGGCGGGGCCCTCCCACAACAATCACTAATTAAGAAAATGCCTTCTAGGTTTTCGTACAACCGGATCTTATGGAGGCATTTTCTTAATTGAGCTTCCGTATGACTCTAGCTTACATCACGTTGACATAAAACTAGCCAGTACAAGAATATTCCGCTTTATTTTGACATTTTCATGTGTGTCAAGTTGTCCATTTCTATTAAACAATATTTGTTATACATCTTAGTTTCGACCAGCAGGATTTCTTCTAACTGATTGAAAGAGTAGAAGGGTTTCTGGATATATATTAGAAATTCGGGAATTCCTTTGGGCTGGGAATGAAGCTGTGTTGTTGATAGAGTGCTTTCCTACGGAGCAGAAAGCCCTGGCTTCATTCCCCAGAACCACATAAGCTAGGCATGATGGTTGATGCCTGCAATTTCAGAAATGGGTAGAGGTAGAAGCAGGATCAGGAATTCAAGATCATAGTGAGTTCTTGGCCAGCACGGGCTACATGAGACCCTTTCTCAACAACAAAAACAAAACAAAACACGGAAATCCTTGAACAAAGCCAGGTGTGGTGATACAAAGCTGTAATACCAGCACATGAGAGGCTAAGGCAGAAGACTTGTTATAAGACCAGCCTGGACTACAAGTGGGGCATCCAGGAGGGGGGCTGCTGGGGTAACGTTGTACTTCATCAGCCTCCCTCACTGGTAGACTTTGTCATGACCTGGTCATGCGTAGACCTCTAAGTCTCCTCAGTATCTTCCATTCCCTTCACTCCATCATTTTTCCCCAACAGGAGTTCTCTAGTGTTCTGCCTATGCTAAGCCGGCCTCCCCTGCATGGAAGCCAGCTGGACATGGATGTGAAGACTGTGGGTTAGGGGAAGTCAGAGATTCCTGCAGCAGCTTCCATTACTGTCCTTGACCAGTGGCTTGAGTCTGAGGCCCCAACAGGCCTGTGCTCTGGACGCCTGTTTCTCAGCAGGCTTTTGGGAGGCTGTGAAAGTTTTCAAAGGAGGGACCTGATGAATGGACGTAGGTTAGAAGGAGTGGGCCTCGGAACATTGTGCCTGGTCCTTGGCTTCAGCTCTTCTCTCTGCTTTGAGGCAACAGACGCTTAGAATGAAAACAGAGGCAACATAAAAGCCCCAGTTTGGGGGCTTTCTGATGGCTTTTTTTGCTCTAATCAATGGGCAGTACTTTGTGTTTCTTTGTGGCTTTTGTCCCCAGCAGTAAATGTTTATTTTCTGAAACACAGCCCATTGCTTCGAACCTACAGTGCTGTTCTCTGTAGCTGACACACCAAAAGGAGCAGAGGAAGCTGCAACACTCACTCTTACCCCAGATGATCAATAATTACAAAGATCCAACCCCTGCTATAGTCAGGGGCTGGTAGATTCCTCTAGGGCAATAGAAAAAGGGAGGTCCATCACTGAGGGAATGACTGAAAACAAAACAAAACAAAACAAAAAACCAAACCCCATTTAGAGTTGCTGGTCTCCCCAGCCCCTTTTCCCCTGTCTTCGTAGTGGCTGGTGATAAACATGGTATTAAATATGTCTGTTTCAATATGACCTCCAAGAATACTTATTAGGAAGACTCTAGCCCAGCCTTTGTTTATCAAGGGGGGCTGTCAGCATGTGTAAGCATATTGTACAGGGTTGCTTAGCTGGGCTCCAGAGGCTCAGGTGTCTGGCTTCAGCGTTCCTGGATGTTTGCTCAAGCTGTAGCTCATAATAGCTTGCCTGACTAGTGCGTGCGGGCCCCGCCCAGGAGATGTCCTGGCACTTAAGAAAATACCATGCTGAAAGTGTGGGCCTTACTTCTTAATGCTTTAAGAGGCCACAGAGCCTACTCTTTAATGTGTTTTTATTTTCTCTCCTATTTTTGAAAGTTATTTATTGTGTCAATAGAGAGCCTTGATGTTTCTTGAGGTTTACAAAACATTTTGTTAGGGGAATGTAGACAAAGCTGAATTTGGAGGTTTGGAAAGACTGCAGGTACTTTGGATTTACGGGAAAATGGTCTCTAAGTGTTCAGACACAGGAAAAAATATAAAGGCAGAAACAATACAGTAAAGCATATTAAGCTAATTGACATGATTAGCTTGGCTACTTGATGATGAAAAGTACTTTTTTTTTCTGTGTGTGAGAGACAGTATCGTTGTATGGCTCAAGCCACACCCAGCTCTCTCTCTTCCTGTTTCAAACTCCTGAGTGAGGGAATACGAACACATGCTACCACAGCCATCTTGAAAATCCATTTCTGACTGTTACTACATAATGAGGGAGATGGGCTGGCCATCCCGGACCTGCTACAGTGAGTTCCTGACTGGTGCTGAGCTCTAATCGTTCCCAGAATCTTGACACATTTGTTACAGCTGGCCAACCTGCAGTGACTCCTCCTTACCAGCTCAAGTCCTCACATTGCACTGGATTCCGTGGTACCCATGCCCATCGTGCATTCTATGGGTTTCGGGAAATGTGTAATGACCTGGGATCTCCCATTTTGCGTCCGCCATTTTAATACCAAATAGAGCAGTTAACTGCCACATCACCAATCTCTTTCCTGGTTCCCTGGCTTTGTCTTTCTCAGTTTACTATAGTTGATAATCTATCACATTATTGTAATTAGAAGCCCCTTCACCCTCCATTTTCCCTGTAGTGCTGGGCATTCAACCCAAGACCTAATGCATGGCAGGGAAGTGGTTCTACCACTGAGCTATACCCTTAGCCCTAAAAGTCACTTTTAAAATCACTCAGGGACAGTAAAATTCTCAGTGGGTAAAGGAGCTTGCAGGGCAAGCTCGGTGAGGTGTTTGGTTGCCACATAAAAGTGAAATGTGGGGGCCTGGAGAGATGGCTCAGAGGTTAAGAACGCTAGCTGTTCTTCCAATAGGTCTCTGGTTCAATTCCCAGCAACCACATGGTGGTTCACAGCCATCTATAATGAGATCTGGTGTCCTCTTGTGATCTGTAGGCACACATGCAGGTAGAATATTGTATAAATAATAAATAAATAAATCTTTTTTTTTAAAGTGAAATGTGAGAATCACTCCCCCAAAATTGTCCTCTGAGCTCTATGTGCATACACAGGAACACACACACACTTAAAACCATTATTCAAAATGAAAATCAGTACCTAGTTATATCACATGCATTTTATACTAACATGCAAATGTAGTAAGATGACATTTAAAAATTTTTAAACTTCATTTCTTACACATGCGTGGGTAGGAAATATGCTAAGAATGACCTGAGAAAGCAATGCTTTATTTAGGAACAAAGGCAAATCCACCTGATTGCTCATGTGGACAGTCTTCTCTCTGTCCCCCAAGATGATTCCTGATGTTTTCTTAGGCTCTTTGGTTGGAGGCTTGCACTGGGCTTGTTTTCCTAGCCAGATATTCAACTTTTTCCTTAAGCCTCCACTCCAGGTGAGGACCTTGGTAAGATATTTGCTCAGCTCTCTATATCAGAGTAAATACTTGATTAAAAAAAAAAAGTCAGCCAGGCACATATGCCTCTAACCCCAGCGCTCAGAAAGGCAGAGGCAGGTGGATCTCTGTGAGTTTGAGGCCAGCCTGGTCTACAAAGTGAGTCCAGGACAGCCAAGGCTCCACAGAGAAACCCTGTCTTACCCCCCCCCCCCCCAAATGTCATGCCTCTCTGGAATAATTCTATAAGGTGCTTGCTGCCCAGCCTAAGGAATCAAGTTCAGTCTCTGGGACCCACACTGCCTGGCCCAATGACCTGAGCTCGGTCCCTGGGATCTAGATTACAGAAGGATAAAGACAGCTCAATAAGTCGTCCCATGACCTTCACATGCACAGAGCAGCACACACAGGAGTGGGGGGAGGGAGAGAGGAAGGGAGAGGGAGAGAGAGAGAGAGAGAGATAAAAGGGGAAAGAAAGCTAGAGAGGGCTCAGCAGTTAGCCCTCTTGCAGAGGACATGGATTAGTCTTGCAGAGGACCTGAGTTCAGTTCCCAGCACTCATGTTAGAAGCTTGCCAACTGCCTCTAACCCTAGCTTCAGGGGTGTCTAGCACTCATAGCCTCCACAGGGCATTTGCACGCATGTGCACATGCCCCCACACAGACACACACATGCACATAATTAGAATAACAGAACAAAACAAATTAAAAAAAAAAAAAAACAGAACAAAAATAACAACAGAAAAGGCCAGGCCACACAGCAAAGAAGAACCCGGTTTGTTCTTTTAATATCTATTATGGTGTATAATGTAATAAGAATGACAAAAGAAGTGTTTGGCCCTGGTTCATGGGCCATCCTTTATGTAAGGCATTTCATCACATGCTCCTCCTGTGGACCGTGCCAGGCCTCCTGCCATAGTGGACTAAAACTGTGAACCAAAGAAATCTCTTCTCTTTTTAAAAAGTTCAGAGCTGGAGAGATGGTTCATCAGTTAAGAGCACTGGCTGCCCTTCCAGATTCAATTCTGTTTCTAGTTTAAGATAACATGGTTTCCAATTTTTATATGAGCTATTAAGGCAGCAGAGGGTAACTTTGCCTTCAGTAGGTTTGTGGGCCCCCAGATAAGGAATTCGGACACTTCTTTCCTCTTGCCCTTCTGATTGGGTGCTGCAAACCCAATGCTAATGGCTTGGGCTAGTACTGGATTATCTCTGGGCTCCTATTAAATAACACTTCTTTTTCTTCATTTTTTGAATCCCCAAATGTCTTTTTTTTTTTTAATGTTCTTTTAAGTATGGCTTGTGACTGTCAGAGACAATTTGCAATGAGGAGAGAAAATCCTTTCTGAAATCTTAATCCCGAAAGTATAACACTTTGTAAAATTCATCAGGATGCTACACAAGACTCTATCTGCAATCCAACAGCAATGCTTTTAGCTTGATGTTTTTTTGGGGACTCCCAGTGGGAGCCGGTGTGTCTCTGACTCTCTTTGCCTGCTCTTACAGATTTTTTCCTCCTATTGGGTTGCCTTGTTCAGCCTCCAAATGAGGGCTTTTGCCTTGTCTTAATGTATCTTTTTTGTTTGTTTGTTTGTTTTGTTTTGTTTTTGTTTTTGGCTGTTGTCTCTTGGAAGCCAGCTGTTTTCTAAAGAGGAAATAAAGGGAGAGTAGATCTGGGAGAGAGGGGGTGGGGGAGCTGGGAGGAAGGGAGGAAAAGGTAGCCATGGTCAGGACATATTGTATGAGAGAAAAATCTATTTTCAATAAAAATTGAAAAAAATCTTTTCAAGACAAGACAAACACATTTGTTCTGTGCTAGCCAACCTTCAAGATCCCCTCATGTCGCACAGTGCCTGGCACTGGTAAGGAGATCAAAGGTGTTGCTTTTCAGTTTCAAATGTTCGCTGAGTCACACGCTCATTGTGGGGAGATCAACCAATCAGCAATCGTGTATTTCTTATGTCAACATCTATCTCAGCCGGAGAAACTTGCTTGGCGGCTATGAAACTGACTCTTCATTCTGTCCTCTGCTCTGGCCCTGGGGGTCAGGCATCTTCAGTGAGGCTGTGTCTAGGAAATCTGCAAGTGCATTCCTGCGGGGGAGTGGGCAAGCTCTGTAGACAAACAAGTCTGCCCCCCAGTCCCGGTTTCACAATTATTAGTTGTAAAGAACGAATCTATGAAATACGCTATGCAACCATTGTGTTTTTCTAAGTATGAATTTTACAGCGTGTTGTACTTTCGAAGTTGAGAGGGAGAATGTGTAGGAAGCTCACAGCCCCACCTAAAAAATTCTCTGAACTCCCGATGACAACCTTCCCTGTGTTCTTTTTTCTTTTTCTCCTTTCTTGTTTGACCTTGCCTGTGCCTCCTATCCTACCTGCAAATGTATTTAAAAATTCCCCCCTTATCTATCTATCTATCTATCTATCTATCTATCTATCTATCTATCTATCTATCTATCTATCTAGGAGGCCAGGAGGGAGCCAGAAGCTGACTTCAATAAATTTCAAGAAACAAAGCCAAGTAAGTTGGGAGCTGCCTGGAGTTGGATACTCTGTCTTACTGTGTACGGGCTCTGTCATGGACATGGGATTAGCCTTGGGCCTAGGGACTCAGCCGGAGGGCCCTGGAACTGGTCTGAGGTCTGGGTGCTGCCCACCTCATGAAGACACACTGGCTGCTTCTCCGGCCATACCCATTCTCTAGGACAAATTAATGTTTAAATACCACAGGTTCAATTTTTACAGTGTGCCGCAGAATGTGGACACCTCCCTACCACATAAGCAAATGATTGACTTAACCCTGGAAGCTGCAAGTTGGGCTGTCTTTTCAGGCAGGTGTTTGCTCTCTGAGACTGTCAGGGAGTTTTAGGGCTGGGACTGTATCTGAGTGGGAGAGCTTCGGGGAATTTTTAACACTTTAATTATGGAAAATTGCAGGATGTACGAAGGCAGAGAAATTAATCTGAACATCACCACAGTCATTATACTGCTTTATTCTGATCTACTTGTTTGTGTGTGTGTCCATGTATGCATGCCGTAGCCTATGTGTGGAGGGCAGAAGTTTTGGTTCTTTCCTCCCACCACAGGGATCCAGAGACTGAATGCAGGTCTTTGGCCTTGGCAAGCGCCTTTGCTTTATGAGCCTTCTCTCCAGCTTTATCTTGCTTTAATAGTCATTATTCTTGGCTATTATTCTATTGCACTAAGAGACTTCTTGATCAAGGCAACTCTTATAAAAGAAAGCATTCACCTGGGGACTTGTTTACGGTTTTAGAGAGTTAGCCTTTCACCATTGCAGCAAGGAAGCAGACAGGCACTGAAGCAGTAGCTGAGTGTGTACATACTGATCCACAGGAGGAGAGACAGAGACACTGGTGCTGGCATGGGCTGTTGAAACCTCGAAGCCCACCCCCAGTGACACATCTCCTCCAACAAAGCCACACCGCCTAATCCTTCCCAATGGTCCACCAGCTGGGAATCAAACACCCAAACCTGTGAACCTATGGAGGCCATTCTCATTCAAACCACCACAAGTAGTGACCATCCATGGCCAGTTTCCTATTTCTGTATCCCCATCTCCCACCCTGTGAGCCCCTATCTTGTGCATCCCAAGAATCACACCACCGATTTCATTCTCAGCCAGAAAATTAAAGACATACCCAAAATTTTAGTTAGGAAGGTAAAAAAAAACCTGAAAAACATCCATTTAATGCTGGTGCAAACATAACTCAAACATGATCTCTTTTTCCAGAAGGCTTTATAATTGACAAAACATTTCCAAGTGGTCAATGGGCAGAGTAGATACAATCTTGTCCCACTTTAAAGATGAGTGCATAAGGCTCAGAATCCACGTATATAGAGTCAACCATGGATCACAGGTGAAGCTTGTCTTCAGCTCAGGTAACTCTCCTGCAGCACTCCTGGAAGCAAATGTCAGTGACGGATTATATTTGTATAAAACTGTTGTTATTGGTGACCCTGATAGAATACCAACATGACAAATTGAGGTAAAGAGTGTCTGCAAGCTCAGGGGGCAGAGACTGTTCTCAGCATCCAGGTGGTCAGGCAAACCACATGGTTAGAAACCCACTTCTTGTCAGGTGGGGTGGCGCATGCCTGTGATCCCAGCACTCTGGGAGGCAGAGGCAGGCAGATCTTTGTGAGTTTGAGCCCAGCCTGGTCTACAAAGTGAGTCCAGGACAGCCAGAGCTACTCAGAGAAACCCTGTCTCAAAAAAAAAAAAAAAAAAAAAAGGAAAAGAAAAGAAGAAACACACTCCTTGCTGTATCTTGATCTTGCTCTCACTCATTTTGATCCCATTCCCTGACAGATTATTTTCATGGGCATCAATGATGATCATCAATAATTCTAGGTTCACATCCTACCAGGTCATCACCATAACCTAGCTTGGTCCGCTGGCCATCTTTGGATTATAAACTGGTTTAGTCCTGTAAAAGAAGATAAACATGAGCCAGGAAAGAATAGCAACAAAATCCACCCAAGCACAAGTCAAAACAAAAACAGTCAAAAACATAGCAAAGGAATTGGTAACAATACGACTGTCATAGCCAAGGGTGTGTAAAGGGAGGAAGCATTCATTCTTCAATGTCTTTCACGTTGCTCCAACTGTTTTGTAATAGGCACGTAAGACATTTATGGTGACTGGAGAGACAGTCAGCAGTTAAGAGTGTTGGCTGCTCTTCCAGAGAACCCAGGTTCAATTCCAGCATGCACAGGGCAGCTCATAACATCCCTAACCTCAGTTCCAGAGCACCTGAGGCCCTCTACTGGCCTCCACAGGTACCAGGCATACATGCAGGCCAAACATCCATACTCATAAAAAAAAAATAAATAAAACATTTATAATAAAAAACATTGAGAACCAGAAGGGGCAAATATTACTTTAATTCATTAAAAGTGGTCTGGAAGTTTTACCTACTAAATAAACCAAGCATGGATCTAAAATCTGAAGACACACTGGTAAATAATACATTAAATAAATAAATAAATAAATAAATAAATAAATTAATTAATTAATTAACAAACAGACCCACTGGGAAGAAGCTAAACACCTATTATTTGCAACAATGGACAGAGGTAGTGCAAGCCTTTAATCCCAACACTCAGGGAAGCAGAGGCAGGCGGATCTCTGTGAGTTCAAGGCCAGAACAGCCAGCCAGTGCTACACAGAGAAATCCTGTCTTGAAAAAAAAAAAAAGACAAAAAAAAAAAAAAAAAAAGACATTGTTAGTAATGAGGCCCACACAAAATAAATTCATACATATAGCAACAGCTTTCTTGGCAGCAGGGACAATATCATTAAAATATACAATGGGATAAATAAGATGATTTGGCAGAAGAATGTTTTCAGCTTAAAGATTCAGAGTGCCATCTCCTCAGTCAGCTGTATATAATATCCCTCTTCCTTGTTTATCTATGTATAACCCCTGCCTCCTTGTTTCTCTGTATATAATAACCCCTTCTCCTTGTTCAGCTATATAATAGCCCTACTTCATTGTTTATCTGTCTATAATAACCCCACCTCCTTGTTCAGCTGTCTGTAATAACCCTACCTCTTGTTCAGCTGTCTGTAATAACCATGCCCTTTAAAAAAAATCTGTATATAATAACCGTGACTCATTGTTTGGCTGTATGCAATATCACTTCCTGATCAACTGTATATAACAAACATACTGAACTTCTTGGGTGCTTGGGCTTTTTCATCAGAGCTCTATAGAAAAAATTTAATTCAGAACATGGCTGCTCTGGCAAGAGATCACATCCAAAGACCTTCTAGGTCTGTATGATCCAGCTGGACTATAGGAGGCAGGAGGCAGAGGCAAGCAGATCTGAGTTCAAGGCCAGCCTGGTGTAGAGCAAGTTTCAGGTAAAGAAAAGGTCAGGTCCAGGTGTGGTGGTGCACGCCTTTAATCCCAAACAATGAAGGTAAAGTTAGTTTGTAGAAGGAAGCAGCCATGTTTGAAAGAGATGTCTAGTTGAGTGGCAGAAACAGTGACAAATCAGAGAAAGATTTGACAGAAAAGGATACTCCAAACTCATGAGAAGACAGAGGAAAGGGGCAATGCAGAGAGGGAGAGGAGGCAGTTTTACCGGGACAGTAATGGAGAGACAGGTTGCAGACAGAGAACTCAGGTGAAGACCGAATGAGCCACAGAATGAGAAGGAGTCAGGAGATTGGAGGCCAAGCAGAGCAATTCAGAGGCTCAGAGAAATACCTGATTGAACCAGTCAGGTGGGAGAAGAATTCAAACCAGAACAGCTGAGTTGAACCAGCCAGCCCAGGGCTCAGTAAGAAAAAAAAAAAAAAAAAAAAAAAAAAAGCGGGGGTGGGGTGAGCTTATTCAGCAGTGAGTCTCAGAGGCTGAAAACATTCTAGGCCTAGGTTAGATTGTATGGAGACTAGAAGCTTCCAGGACCAGGCTGAGTCTAGCAGACAGACAGAGTTGGCCGCTGAGATAATAATTATGTCACAAGAATAAAAGTTTCTTTTAGAGAGCTCAGTCCACACAATTTCCATTTTCTGTCCATCTGTCTGTGTATGTCTGTCTTTTCTTCACTGTCCCATTGCCTCTCGTGAGATGGAAGCCATGCAAGGTCTTCCAACAACTCTGTGACTTATCACCTCTCTCAACAATGGGAGATAAGGCTGATGTGATGAGTACATGAAGTGGCCACAGGACAAGTTACAGACAGTAGCATGATGACAGTACTGTAGCAATAATCCTGAAGATAATAAGAGGACAGATGTGGCTTTGTGGTAGAGGGCTTGCCTAGCATGTGTGAGACACTGGGCTCAAGACCCGGCACAGTAAAACAAGTAAGTATGTAATATGGTACTTAACAGAGGTTTGTTGGTTGGTTGGTTGGTTGTTGTTGTTTTTGAGACAGGGCTTTTCTGTGTAGACTTGGCTGTCCTGGACTTGCTTTGTAGTCTGGGCTAGCTTTGAACTTACAGGGGCCTCTGCCTTTTTGAGTGTTGGGATTATAGGCATGTACCACGGTGCCCGGCTGTTTTTTTTTTTTTTTTTTTTTGTATTTTTTCAAATTATAGTTGTTCAGATGTTTTTTTTTTCTGTTTCTTTTTTGTTTTTGTTTTTTTGTTTGTTGGTTTCCTTCCTTCCTGCCTTTCTTTTTTTGTAGTTTTTCGAGATATGGTTTCTCTGTATAGCCCTGCTGGCACTCACTCTGTAGACCAGGCTGGCCTCGAACTCACAGAGATCTGCCCTCGCCTCCCGAGAGCTGGGATTAAAAGTGTGCATCACCACTACTCGGCTGCACAGATATTTCCTCACTTACCTTTCACACTCTTCCTTGTAGAAAGATTTCCAGGCTTCGGAAGCAAGTTACGCGAGTGTTGCACTGACACTGTGTGCACTTCTCTCTCAGAGCTGGGGGCTCTGACGCAGAACTGCATGTGTGTGCTTTACTCTTCTCGCTTATTTTTGAACCAACAGAGAGTGGGTGACAGAGTCTGTGAGCTTCAGACTCCCTTGTGTACGCAAGAGGAGGGGAGGGTCTCTTGTCTTCTGTACCCTTTGTGCAGTGATCACATTCAGGAATTTACCGTGGTGCTAGCTCTCACACACATTCCAAATGATTTTTTCTGCTCTGCCGTTCACACAGGCCACTCTTCAGGACAGGACCATCTGGAAGCAGGTGCTCGTTTCAGCTGCTTCTTCCCTTCCCCTTCATCTATTACTCAGATTGTCTTTGCTTTTCACGTCGGTGAATTCTTGAAACACGAGATAGACCCCATAGGTTCTCAAGTTCTTTAAAAGAAATAAATATTTATCTCCCTCTCCCCTTACCCCCACTCTGCGTGCATGTCCCGATGACTCAGGCTTGTGGCTGTGAGTGCAGGCTTGTGCCATGGCTCACCGGTGGAGGGTGGAGAAGCACCTTGGGTATCGGTCCTCACCTTGCTTGGCACAGGGGCTCATCCCCACACCCACTTCCCCTCCACCAGCTGGCCCATCTGACTCCTGTCTTCCTGTAGGGTTCTGGGAGCCATGTCAGGCTTCTCAGGAAGCCTGGGCTTCTGGTTTCTGCTCCCCATGCTTGGGTAGCAAGTGCTTCATCCAGAGAGTCATCGCTGCAGCCGGTGGGGTGAGCTTTTCCACCGGAAAGAGCAAATGCAGTGAGAATCCTGACAGTCCAACTGATGAGCCAGCCCAGGGTGGCAGGCGACCGTTTGCTTTGTCTAAATTGTTCTTCTCTTCGTTAGAATGGACATAGTGTAATGTCCTGTCTGGCATTGTTCCTTGGGAGATTAGATAAGAAAGAAAATATCCAATGACTTCAAGATTGCAAAACATTTCCCGCTGGTCCTGAAACAATGCAACAAAATTCAAAGAAGTGTCATTATTAGGGTGCATTGGTTTTTCCTAATAGAAACAATGTTGTTGCCTGCAACCCCAGCTCAGGAGGATGAGGCAGGAGGATCATGAGTGTGAAGCCAGTCTGGGCTGCATAGCCAGCCTGACTCTTGGAGACCCCAGACACACAAAAACTGCCAACCATTTTCCCTTCCCTCTCCTCGAGTCTCTCCTCCTGGAATCAAGCTGCTGGACTCACTGGGTCCTGTAGATGCCGGGTGGATTGTAAAAGGCAGGAGGAAAATTGGCCATGTCCTGCGACTGTCTTATTCTGAGTGGTTCTCTCCCACAGGCAGCCACTTAGGAGTCTAGGACAGGTTGGGGAGACAAATGCTTTATACAAGAGTCCACATTGTGCTTTGCTAATCCCTAGACAATGATCTACCAGACCCCAGTTTAACCAAGGCGGATCAATAGTGCGTGCTTCCTCCGATTCTTTTTCCTTCCCTGGATAATTTGGGGGTCTTGCCAGTGCCTCTGAACAGCACCAACATTGGTTGCCCTTACTTCCTGCTATAACGTCACCAAATAAAACATCCTTTCCTGCTTTTCACAATCATTTTCTCTGATTTTGGGGGGAGTGGCTATACCTTACATCCTGAGATACCAAGAGTCAGACCTCTGGCCTAGGATTGCTGTAGCATTTACACACACACACACACACACACACACACACACACACACACACACACTCACACACAGGCATAGGCATACCTCACAGGAACACATACTTACTTCTTGTATCCTTAGAATGCTACATGATAGTAATAGCCAGGTAGCCAGGGGAAAAAGTATGGAGTAGATTATGGGATGCCACATGGGCAGGGGCGTGGCTCCCTTCTCTGAGAAGAAGGGGAGAGGAAATGGGGGAAGAGAGTGGGAGGGTGGAATTGGGAGGAGAGAAGGAGGAGGTTTAGGCCCATATGTTAAGTGAATAAATAAATAAAGAGAAAAAGCTATAAAACCATCATAATAGGGTTAAGCAAGACTTCAGTGACAATGAGAGCTTCTAGGTAGCAGAAGGAATCAAAGATCTCAAATCCTTGGGGGTGAAGAAACAATACATGCTTCTGCCATGACATCCTCTATCACCACAGGCTGGGAGACAAGGCCGAGAGACCTTGGGCTGATGCCTCTTCGAGACAGCACAAGTTTTTCCATTTTCAAGTGGTTTTCCTCAGGTATTTTGAGGGATCCCACTTGATAACAAACTGATTCACACCCCCACTGTATCTCGGAGCTTTATTTGTGTGCTCTGCATTTTTTTGACTATTTATATTTTTATTTTCGTTTTTCAGATTTTAATGGGTACCAGCCTAAGCACTTCAGGGGCAGTAGGAGCATTCACTGTGCCACACTGCTGATCACACCAGTCTTCAGGCTCTGCACGCACACGTGTGGAACCACCCCCCACACTTTCTGAGCCATTTAAAGAAAGGCTACTTCTCCCCCCTCCCCCCCCACCGTGTACTTTATGTATGTTTCTGTGTGTGTGAATATTATCAGTAACCCAGCCCGGTACATTTATACTGGGACCATACTTTGTGAAATCTTTCATTCTGATTGCGGTTTTGTCATTATACCTAAAAATAAACTTTTTGCCATTTTATCCTTCTGGGACAGAATCGGGGGAGAAATGTGTATTGCATTTAGTTGTCAAATCCTTACACCTTTAATCCGAATTTCCCACAGCCTTTATCTTTTATGATTTGGACAGGTTTTTGGTCTCATTATGTTTTTATATGGCTTTACTTTATACCCCAAACCTTGTGTGTTTTAGCCAAGTGGTCGTCCATTGAACTTCACCTCTGACCCTGATTTTGATAGGGTGGAAGGTCACGCTCCCTCTTTCAGTGAGGCAGAGTGTTCATTGTCCTGGCGTGTCTGGCTGTCCTCGTTGTCGGCCTGCATTATCAGCAGCAACAAATCACAAGTGCAGTCTTCTGAAGGCTGCATCTGCAGTCACACCTCAGCCATCTGCTTCCCCTTGGCCAACCTCCCTGAACTCAGCAGATCAAGAATGAACATGGCTTTTCCACAGTGGGATTTTTATTGCTGCCTTGTAGCTAATATGGTGGTTGAAAGACCCCAGCCCTCTCAACAGTTCCTTCTAGATCTGAAGTCATTAACGTACTTCACCTGGCCCAGTCTCACGATGATGGCTGTGAAATGGCCCTTTTGAACCCCAGCATCCTTCCTTTTACTAGCGTGTCCCTAACAGTCTCCTACCAGTGAGGGCCCGGACTAGTTACTTTTCTGTCACTGGGATAAATACCCAGACCAAAAGCAAACTTAGGAAGAGAGGGATTGCTTTGGCTCGTGAGTCCAGAGAGGGCGTCCATCATGGTGACTACGACGATGGAGAAGGAACCCAGCTGATCATCACATTTTATCCCCGCACAGGAAGCAGAGAGAGGAGACAGACAGGCAGAGGGGGGGCAGGCAGAGGGGGGAAGGGAAAGAGGGAGGAGGAGGGGGTCAGAGATAAGAAAGTGGGGTAAAAACACTAAGCCTGCCCACTCCCACTGACACACTACCTCCAAAAGGCTTCATCTCCTGGAGGCATCATTACCTCTCCAAATGGTGCTACCAGCAAGGGAGCAAGTATTCAAAGACCTGAGAATATGGAGGACATCTCTCATTTAAACCACCAAAGAAAAAATATCTAAGATCTATCTATCTAACATATGAACTCACGAGTTCTTCACTTTTCTATGTTGTGTATAGTTGGCTGTGTTATGTTGTTTTCTCAACGTCTCAGATTTGCCAGGACCCCTTAGCATTTGTATTCTTCATTCCTCTTTCTTTTCGGCTGCATATGCTGTTTCGGCTCATTTCACATCTGTCCTTCTGTGGCTCTAGGATTAGTGATCACGCCTTTCTACCTGCGTGGCAGCCGCCAAATGTGTCAAGAGGACCTGCAATTCTGGAGCAGGACGATGCTGGGCAAAGGAGAGAATGTAAGCGAAAGAGAATGGAGAAGTGAAGCAATCTCTGACAAACAGGTTTGCCATTGTGAGAAAATCCGGGTTGGAGACAGAAGTAATCCAAGGCTGTGTGAACTCACAACTAACCCTGGGGCTTGAGGTCTGAGTCAGGCAATCTGAGTTTCAGCTTCCGCTTGCATGCTCTATGTTTTTCCCTTCTGCAAAATGTGCTTGGTAGTGGCACACTGCAGAGCAACAGAAAGAATATGTAAATAAACTGTGTAAGTCCTGAGGAAGAAGCCATGCAAAAGTAATCTTTCCCAAATCTCAGCTCTTGTTGCCAGCTCTACTTGCTGGAGTCTTTATTGCTGCTTTCACTTTTCTTGTTTCAAGTGAATGAAAAGTGGACACTGTCTTTTTTTTTTTTCAAGATGAAAGGAATTCTGCTTATATCGTTTAGCTTTGTGACCACACGTGAAACTTAAAAGATCATTTGGAAACAACTTTTGTTTACAGGCAGGGAAATAATTTTCTTTTAGTGCTTTTGAAACAGGGTCTTGATATGTAACCCAGGTTGGACCAGATCCTTCTGTCTCAGCCTTCCAAGTGCTTGGATTACAAGTGTGTGCTACCATGCCTAGCTCTAGAAACAAAATTTCCAAGTAAAAAAACCAACCTCTAAAACAAACCTAAAGGGTGTTCAAAGAGCAATAATTAAGGTGTTCACTAGGGGGAGCCATGACAACGAATTATGTGAGACACCTTTTAAAAATATTTATGCAAGCTTCATAGTTTATTGGTAGTGTCTTTCCTGTGAAGTGAAAACTGGTAAATACGAGATGTCCTCTCATCCTACCATAAGTACGACGGCTGGCTGTTTTAAAGATAAACAGTACTATAATTTGAAATGAACAAATATTGACTGAGCTCTGGACAGCCTGATGTCTCTCACTCTGTCTCAGTAGGTGTATGTGGTTGAATAAAGTATATTAAACACATTAAATAATGAAACAAGAGCCATCCTTTTACAACAGCTGTGAGCATTCTCTGAGATAATAGTACACATGCTCGGTAAAATGAAAACAGATGAAACTTAAAGCAAACTCTTTTAAGTATTTTTCACATTTTACGAAGAAGCAGCACCTTTGAATTAAACATAAGCTCACAGTTTTGAACTCACTGTGGTTTTCAGAAGAAGAACAACAACAAGAAAGAAGAAGGAGGCAGCAGTGTGATTAGAGCACAGTCTGGCCTTGGGATCTCGTTTTTTGACCTCCTCCTGGGGCCTGAAAGCCCCATTCTGCCTTTGTTGCTTCTCTGTAGGAGGTGGGACAAAGCCCAAAGCTTGCTGGTTCTCAGGCCCCGGGATACTGAAAACTCCAGGCAGTGGTTGATGGCCGCATTTGCCTAACTCCTCCTAACTCCCGAAATCCCGGCAGAGATGCTCCATAGTCAGCTTCCGGGAGAGCTCCCCTCCCACCAGGGCCAGAGGGTCCCTGGTTTATGCAGATGTTTGTAACGTGAAATTTGTTGTTTTTTTGTTTGTGTTCTTTTTTTTGGAGGGCAAAAGGATGGTTTCTTGATTGGATCGAGCTGAAGGGTGGACCTGGCTGTATTGGCGCCACCGGAAGAGCAGAGAGAATGTAGTTCATCCCACTAAGCTCAGGCAAACAGCAGACAAGAACAGGTGAACAAGGTGGATATTTTGTACTTGCAGCTGAAAGGGCGTGCCTGCTCTGCAGCTGCATTTGTGGGGAGCTTCGGTTTGAGGAGGTGCTCTTCATACCCATTGCCTAATGTTTAAAGTACAGGGCCCCATGGCTTCAGCGAAAAAGAATTGGGGAAGGGGAATCCTGTTCCAGTAGCTTTAAAAACAACAAAATGCCTGGGAAGATACCGAAAAGAGGTGTGGAGAGACCTTTACCCCTTCTTTTTAAGCTAACTTTTAGTGGCTGAAGAATTGGAAGAGAATTGAGTGGCCTCCCACGTTCATGGATTAACAGATTTAACGTTGTGAAAATGGCTGCGTTGCCCAAAGCAATCTACCGGTTCAGCATAATCAAAATCCCAACGACGTCCTTCATAGCACAAGAAGTGCTGGGATTGAAGGCATGAGCTACCAGGCCAGGAGACAAGAAGGACAAGGAGAAGGGAGACAATTTTGTGACGACCAGGAGGTATCCTGGCTCTGATTTCACCATGTGTGAAGTACCTGTGTGGTGCTGGCCTCCTGGAGTCCCTTTTCTAGGCCCTGTTCCATACCCCTCCCTCAATTCATCCATTAAACCACCAAGACACTGGTGGACTGGGACACCACGGAAAACTATTGACGTTTGGCACAGAGCCTGTTGCTCCGTAGCGTGGCTCTACCCAGGCCAGGGATGAAGGAAGAACACAGGCCTGGAGACATCTGAGCTTGTCACGGGAGAGCCACAACATATATGGGGGTTTAGTTTGTTTTTATAGGAAGCGTTGCCCAGAGAGCTACCAGCCCTGGCCTGGAGTTAGCAGACACCCAGCAAGAAGGGCTTAGAGGCTGGAGAGGTGGCCCAGAGGTTAAGAGCACTGGCTGCTCTTCCAGAGGGCCTTGGTTCAATTCCCAGTAACTCACAAAGCATCTCACAACCAGCTGTAACTTTACTATCTGGGAATCTAATACCCTTTTCAGTCCTCCATGGGCATATGTGATGCCTAGACATACATCATACATGCAAGCTAAACAGCTACACACATTTAGAGAGAGAGAGAGTCAGACAGACAGAGAAGAGAGAGAAGGAACTAGGATTTGGGCCCAAGTTTGCAGAGTAGATGGTCTTTGGCCCTGACCTATGCTTACTTCTCCCCCAAAAGCCGGCCCTCCCCACTCTTGCCTGGGCATAGCTTTTTTCTGTTCGGGACTCCACACCAACAGCTGGTACAAGCTCTACTCTTCACCTCCATTTTCCCTACCACTGCAGCCTTCTTCAGGCCTGTTGCCATAGAGACGTCAGTAAACAACAAGCGAAGAAAAAGAAAGTCAAACGTGGTACTTAAACTTACAATTATAGATGTGTGTGTGCGTGTGTTTACAAGTGTGTTTGTAGGTCATGAGAGTAGTGAGGGGATCATGGGAGAGGAGGAAGAAGCCTTAAAGGGAGTGGGATATGAAGAAGCCATTGAAAACACGTGACCAGAGCAGGAGGAACTAAGTGGAGGTAGGAAGGAAGCAGGTGGAGAAGGCAGAGGGACAGGAGGGGCATGAGAAGAGTCTAGTGGCGCATACCTGTGAGGACGTCACCGAGGAGCCCAGCGTGTTAAAAGCACAGGGCTCCTGCTCCAGTCAAACTTTCTTTGATAAACTGCTTGTAATGCCAAACCTTGTAACTCTGCTCCTCTTTCCCTTTCAAAGATGACATGCGTTCAGGATTCCAATTTAAACGGTTAGCGTGAAGACATTTGTGGAAAAGGGTTCCCTGAAGAATAGTTGCTAGCATTAATGACCTGCTCTGATTTTAAGTGTGAAAATGACAATGTGCGTGGTGTTTTAATTTTTTAAAAAATCGTCTCTTTCCAACATTCGCAGCGAAATAATTACAGATGTTGATGACGCGATGTCTGGAATTCACTTCAAAATAATTGCTTTCAATAGTCCAGTGCGAATGGAGACGGAAGCGCTGGGGACATGGGAGCAACAAGCTTGGCTCAAGGTAGCCGTTATTGAAGCTGGGTCCTCAGGATGTGGAGAATGGGGGCATTATGCGTTCTTCCTGTACTTTTGAACCAGTTTGAAATTTTTCATAATAAAAAGTTAAAAACAAATCACATGACAAAAAACCTCCCAAATGTAACTGTCATTATTTAATAACTTTGAACTTAATGTGGACCTAAGAAGTCATCTTTCAGAAGAAAAAAATTGCAGTTTCAAGTCTTTTTCTTGATGATCGGGTCTGAACGTGTTAATCAATGATGCCCTGTCACAGCCCCTGACATAAGAAAACGCTGAAATGGGAGTTTTAAGTCATAAAAGTGTGCTCGTAGTAATAGCTCCATCTTTTGCATAATATTTAAATCAATGCATTGATTCCCAGTTGCCCAAGCCTCTTAGTTCAGTAACAAAATAAACGATACAGCATTCAGGAAAGTTGAATCCATTTTGTTCATTTGTGCTTGAAATCTGAAGCTAATTAAGGCTCGGAGCTATGTCCAAGGCTGGGTTCCCCTCTCCCTTCCTCCCTTCTACTCCTCTCCTGCACCCTCCCTCCATTCTTCCCCCCTTCCCTTCCTTCTTAGTTGCTAACTCTCTTTGCTCATGAAAAGAGAGATTACCAGCCACGTTGATACCCAGCCTTGACTCTGCATATTTGCAGATAAAGAAATCCTAATGTATTCAGTGTCCATAGACATCTCTGTTTTTAAAATTCCCCCAGATCAAAAGGTCTTGGCTCTGTGGTCCCATCTCTCCTCTCTACTCTGTCTCTACTCTCAGTTCCCTTTTTGGCTAAACACAAGAATCTTCTTCACTTTCTTCTCCAGCTCCTGGTTCCTCCTGGACTCAGCTTTTGTCGTGGTCACCCTGTTCTTCCCAAACTCAACAACTGTCCCTTGGGTAACCTTGTCAGCTCTGACCCATCCACCTTGACCCACTGGCAGCACCTGGCATGGCTCCTTACTCTCTGCCCAGACACCAATTTGACCTTCTCTAGGTTTTCCTTCAGCTTCATTGGTCCTTCCATACCAGTTTTTTTTTTTTTTCCTCCTGATTTTTCCTTGCTTTCTGAGGCCTGGGGGTTTCAGCCTTGAAGTCCTCTCTTTGCTACCTTTACTCGTCACCTTGGTGGACTATTGTCGCTTAGACTCAGCCTCTGCACAAACACAGAGGCTCTAAAGAGTACACCCACACCGATTACTCCTGGTGCCTTGTCGTCATTTTGTGAGCACTCCACTCAAAACCTCTGCTCTGCTGCCCCCCACCTCCAGTGACACAATCTCCTCTGTCTCCTAGCTGGCACCTCTCCGGCGTTCTGCCACCTCATGCCTTCATCACAAAAGAGACTGAGCTTCCAACACACAAGCTTTTAGAGAACGCGCCCAACCCTTAGCTGGACCACAGCAACTTACCGTTTTCCACACACTAGTCATCTCCCGTCTGGTCCTTAACTCATTAGAATGTACGTCCTACACAGATAGAGTTCTGCTCTTAGTTTCCCCCCTCTTGCTTTATTTCCACTGGCTGCGTCAGTGCCTGACAGTCGGTGGATATGTAAATACTTACTGATGACTAATTGATTGCACGTGTTAACCATTGACTTCTTCAAGTTCTTATCGGATAAATACCACATATAAGTATTGATAAAACACGTAGAGTGGAGGGAGGAATGAAAACTGCATGTAGGAGGGATTTGATAGAAATGATGGTTGAAAGTGAAGCAAGAAGTATCTAAGCTTGATCAAGTCTTCCTTCCTTCCTTCCTTCCTTCCTTCCTTCCTTCCTTCCTTCCTTCCTTCCTTCCTTCCTTCCTTCCTCTGAGATGTGCTACCACCAATGCCTG
>NW_026596155.1:2793024-2818041 GCF_907164565.1 Psammomys obesus
TTCCTTCCTTCCTTCCTTCCTCTGAGATGTGCTACCACCAATGCCTGAACTTTAACAATTAAAATTACAGTTTTTCCTTTGGTCGTATTTGAGCTTAATTAAGGGTAGTGATGATGAAGGCAAGGGAGTCTGCCGGTTAATGTTGTCAGCACAGCAGGATCTAGGACAAGCTAGGAGCCAAACCTCTAGTCATGTCTCTCAGGGAATTTCTAGATCGGGTTAATTAAGGTAAGAAGATCCACCCACCCACCCTAACTGCGGGTGGCCACAAGCTGAGGTTCCAACCTGAACAAAAAGGAGAAAGCCATCGGAGCACCAACTGTCCTCTTTGCTTCCTGACTGGGGATGCAGCCTGACACCTCACATATCTGCCGCCATGGTTTCCCTGGGTGATGGCTGATTATGCTGTGCAGTGAGAGCCAAAATAAATCCTTCCTTCTTTCAGTGGCCTTTGTCAGGCGCTTTGTCTCTGTGACGAGAAAGTCGCTAATACTGACTGAGAAGGCCACCTTGTCAAGCCCCTCCCTGTTTCTGCCATCTGTATAAAGCAATGCGCAGTTTGATATAAAGTCTTTTATACATTACTGTCCCCCCATCACCTGGCCTCACAACAGCTGTCATGGAGAGGCGCTATGGTACCGAGGGTGCAGATGAGGAATCTGAGCCTGGGAGAGGTTAAGGAATTGCCTCAGGCTGCCTAGCTACCCAGTGAGAAAGGCAGGAAGACAGCACCCCAGCGTTACAAAGGATGACATGTCTGTTTCTTCATGTGAGAGTACATCACTAAGGCTGGTCATATGGCTCAGCAGCAGAGCGCTTGCCTAGTGAGTTAGTGAGGCCCTCGGTTCAACCCCCAGGACTGTAATAAAACAAACAGAGAATGTTCCACAACCTTGGTGAAGTTACATGGGGCTGCCCACGTGGCATCAATAAAACTGAACTGAAAACGCAAACTTCTGCCAACACGTTGTCCACACTTCAGCGTGCCTGTCCACCAGTCTGCTTGGTTCCGGGGCGTGGGTACAGCTGTCGGCCTTCAGCCGTGTTATGGAAGGGTACTGTGTACTTAGTTCACCACACATTTCTTTTCCCCCAACAGACCTGAAAACAGAGCAGGAATAGGATCTCCAGACCAATGGCCGATGTAAGCCCCTGAACTGAGGTGTGGCATTAGCCCACCTCAGCACACAGTACAGGAAGGATGAGAGGTTCCTGCATGAAAGTTACCTTATGGCAGAGTGAACAGGCAGAGCTGACTCTTTAAAACTTGAAAGTGCAAAGAGAATTGCACTTGAGGTTTGCCTGTGTTGAGAACTGCAGATCTAAGAACACTGACCCCTAAAAGGAGGCAGAAGGTCCTCAGCTCCAGTTTCTATTTTATTATGCAGACAATAGATCTTGAGAATATGTTTACTGGGGAGGGGAGAAGGAATAGCAATAATGAACGTTGCCAATCTCCTCACCGTGCAGAGGACGCCTGGCCAGCCCAGAGGATGAGAAAGTGCATGAAGGCCTCTGGACTCTACAGGCTGCTCTGGTGGTCTGGCATGAGGCTTAAGACTGTGGCTGTCCTCCTATCAGTGGAAGAGAGAGCATGGTAGCACCGATGTCATTTGCTGGACAAGGAAATTCAGCAAAAAGCAGCTCTGAGGGAGGCGCCTTAAACCACTTTCCTCCTGGTCTTTTACAGGCATGGCTCCTTGAGGACCAGAGCAGCCGCCCTGCTGGGACATTCTCTCTCAGCACAAGCCCAGCCCAAGAAAGCCCCTTTAAGGACCTGCTTTGTTTCCAGAACACTGAGAAGGAGGTAGAGTGATGAGCTTGACCTTGAACTGGATTCCAAGGCTGCGGCTTTGCTAAGATGCGGGAGGCAAGCGAGCTCTCCCCCATCCCTACTCCTTTTTGGGCCGTAGGGTGCTCAGCCACATCCATCTCTGCTTTACCCCATGGAGAGTGGGGTGGCATCCTCTTTCTTCACCTGCTAATGTCACTTCTTGGCAACTCAGTGATGGGTTGGAAGAAAAACAAAACAAAACAAAACAAAACAAATGAAAACCATGATAGTTTCAGTAACCAGAAGGCAGTACCATGGCGGGAAGAAGGAGGTTTGGGGCTTCCTCTGGCTGTGTAGAGAACTAGTGTTAGCATATGTAAAGTTGAGAGGTCAGCGCATGCAGAGACATCACGGTGAGCCCTCAACTGGAAGCACTGGATGCTGGGCTGACTGGGCTGGCCCGTTGACTGGCTTTGGTGTCATCCGAGAGACAGGCCTGGGGTGTGGGTACTCAAGTGTGTCCAGGGAGCTTTGCCTGCTGTGTGTTGGTCGCCTTGCTGTTGCTGTGACGACATACTGTGACCCAGGACAACTTATAGAAGGAAGTGCTTATGGTTTGGGAACTTAGGGCTCAGTAGGGTTGGGGTTCATAATGGCGAGAGCAGCATGGCAGCAGGTGGCAGACAGCGTGGCCGAGCTGGTACCTGAGAGCTGTAGGAAGCAGAAAGCAAGTCTTGTGGCTTTGAACACCTCAAAGCCCATGGCCAGTGACACACTTCCTGTGGCAAGGACACAATGTCTAACTCTCCCAAGACAGCACCGCCAGCTGGAGACCAAGGGTTCAAATCCAGAGCCTATGGGGGACCAGCTCTCTCAGCAAGTTGCAGTGACTTCCTGAAACTGTGAGCTCAAAGAAATCCCCTTTAAAGCTGCTTTTGTCAAGTGTCTTATCACAGCCATGAGACAATATAAAGATGATGTTAATATTATTATTTTTATTAAACTTTTGAGACACAGTCTGCTATGTAGCCCTGGCTCTTAATCCTCTTGCCTTAACCTCTCAACTCTAGGGTTATAGTTCTGTATCACTGTAGCCCAGCAAGCTATTTGTTTCGCGTGACATTAAGGCAGAGTCTGTAAGCTGCGTAAAAGATAGCCTAAGAGAAACACAAAGACGGCAGATCAAGATGTATCGTCTTGTCTTCTAGAATGAGGAGCTGGCCTCTCTGTTCAAGGCTCCTGGGAACATGGCAGAATTCCTAGAAGGAAGATCATTGAGATCTGGGCCTGCTTGCCACACATACATTTCCAGTCTTTTCTTGTTAGTGCCTATTCCTGTAATCAAGGCCAGGCTCTAAGGCCTGCTGGAGTAGGCCCAGGGAATCTACTGGGGAAGGCAGAAATGATCACGTATGTTTTCAGAGTGATTTGTTTCCTGGATCATGACTGATATAAAAAATCATGACTGTTGGAAGTTTGCAAAGATCACCACAATTTCAGGGAAAGGTGAATTGCATGGAGAAGGAGGGAAGCAGAGGAGCAATGGGCGATATAACACAGGAACAGGAAGGACGTGTTTGGCTTCAAGTGGAAACCTGGCTTTAGAGTGAACTTGGCAGCCCTGAAGAAGGCAGACTCCACGATGCTTGGGAGAGGCTGGCTGTCAAAGAAGAGCAGAGGTGGCATCCACCGTCCCCACAGCAATGACTTCCAGAAGAGATGGCGAGGACGCCATTTTGAATTATGTGATGCAGGGGGAGCCTCGCCTGTGAGAACAGCCATTGGACAGCCGGGGGTGGAGCTGGAGAAGAGCACCACAGAGTCATCAAAGTCTCGGTGCTGTGAGTCAGTGCATACAGGTGGCATGACGATAGGGTAGAGCAGGGCACAGAACCTAGATGTAACCTCAACACTTCGGTAAAAGGTCAAAGATGAAGAAGCGAGAAGATGCAGATGGGAAGCAGCGTTAGGAGGGCTGCTTCCTGCTTGTTTGTTTGTTTTTTGAGTCAGGGTTTTCTGGGTATCCCTGGCTGTCCTGGAACTCAGTATATAGAGCAACCTTGAACTCGGAGCTCTGCCTGCCTCTACCTCCAAAGGAATTCAGACAGTGTTCTGCCCTTCAGAAATGAGAAAGGGACACCCCAGAGGTACCCCACATCAAAGGGGTCATCCAGTCTTCGACTTTGAATCTCGAAACCCTATCTCTTTATAAAGCTAGCCTGCCTCACCTCTGTGTTCACAGACGGCCTCTCACAAGTTGTCTTGGCAACGCACAGCACTGAGTCTGTATTGGCTGCGTTCAGGCCTCCCTGCTCCGTGCCAGTCCTGCTGCGGCCTGTTCTCCTTTCCCTGTGTGCTGTGTATGTTTCTTCTTACTAACCTGTATCCTGTTGGTTCAAAACCTTTTCTGTGCTCCCATACATGCAACGCTGTTACTCTCGCTTAAAATTCCATTTGCGAACCAATATGCTAAGCCTAACTTCATGACATTAAACCCAGTTACTTGATATGAACTATATCGTATCTTTGTTAAGGGAGAATATTAGTTAGGGATATAAAGCAGCGTCGAGGCAGTTCATATTTCAAGCTGTGACTGTTGCATTGGTCAGACTAACCCTGCAACTCACAGCGCCCTCTACTGGGCGACACTGTTAAGTTCCTGAGGTGAAATTCCAGCGATGGCCCTTCCCTTTTTCATAGACACGGCCTAGGCTGTACAAGCTTTCTATCCAAATGATGCCTCACTTCTCTCAGAATTTTTGCGAGTTGGTATGGTCATGTGGGCGGCTCTGTTTCTTACACTTTTGAATCAACAGACGGGGAGATACGGCAGTGTCTTCTAACTGTAGAAAGGAGCACCTCTGTACAGCAAGTATCGGGCCACCCAACGGCACACAGAGACCCTGTCTGACAACCAAAACTGAAGTAGACTGAAAACAAGGACTGTCCTGTGTAAGTGCAGGTCCGAGAGCCCCTGCTCTGCAAGAAACCTTTGGAGTCTTAAAGATGTAAACAGTGAGATGTGGAGTATGATGCTAGGAACTTGTGCGTTGACTGGACAAAGGCACAGGTAATAGGTTTCAATTTAACTCTAGTTGGCAACCCTGAATGTTGTGTGTCGCTTTACACTTTAGACCGTAGTCATCAAATGAAGGTAAGATAGTGGAAGCGTAAACAGCCCCTAGAAGAACGGATACAAATAATCACATTTTTGCAAAGCTTGTACATTATCTGGGGAGGGAGTGTTCTTTACTAGGATGAAATAGCTGAGGCAGGCCAGCTTTATAAAGAGATAGGGTTTAGAGATTCAAAGTCGAAGGCTGGATGACCCCTTTGATATGGCTTCTGCTTTTGGCCTTCTCCCTGGCAGAGTCCCGAGGTGGCCCAGAGTACCATGTGACAGGAGTCCACGCAGTGCGTGAATCTATGGCTATCTCCCTCTACTTAGAAAGACACTGGGATTTAATCCTGGCATCTCCACCTCAAAGGCCTCATGTAATTCTATCACTTTCCCAAACTCCCTGTCTAAAACCACAGTCATTAAATTTACACCATCTATACAACTGACATATGCCTCCATGGATTTGAGGATGGGGTTGGAGACACGTTGTACCTGAGACACAGCAACCTCAAGCATGGGAAGTCTGATGGAGCAAGCCTGCACTAGCCTAGACCTTGAATGAGAGAAAGTCAATGATAGACCAATGACGGAAGGAAGGACCATCATCCTGGTTCTGCAGCTTCAGCCCTGTTACTCAGTAGACCTGCAACTCAGAGTGGTCCAGGTTCCCAACCTAGAGAGAGTACTGGGTCATAGCATCCCCTCCTGGGAAAGTTCAGGCATCCTTTGGATGCTGCAAACTGTAGCTGAGCATGCCTTAATTCCCTGCTTAACTCATCCACAAATCTGTCTCCACAACTTAACACTGCACTGTCAAATTCTAGTCCTTTTGAAAGCTGCTATTACCAACTGTTTAGGATATTAAGAAATGCATATTAGCAGTCAGACAAACTCATGGTTATGTTAGATACTAGTTTAGTTAATTACAAAAATGTGTTTTCTAGGTTGACAGATTAAAAAAATAGCTAAAAACAAACAATTCTGATAAGGTAGAAAGATGATTTTCAAAAAATCCCAGAGGTCTACGGAATATGGCATTTGAAGAGTTTATTAACTTAAGGCTTTTTAAACAATGAGACAGGTCTGCTCCTGACAGCACCCCATTCTACTTCAAAGAACATCAAAGCCTTCATAGGTGGCAAGCTAGCCACTGGGTAAGAAAATGCCCTTATGTCAATTACATACAGAACACTGTCTAGTCTACACTGGACAAACTGGATGCAGGACAGTTGATTACTGTGCTTTGAAGGGACAAGGTAGACCAGTCCTTTATAATTGCTATTTCACAAAAAAGTTTGTCAAATATTCCGAGCTAGAAGGCTGAAGATTATACTCCAACGTTATGGAAGAATCTTGGTAGACTACCCAAGCAGATAAATATCTCTGTCATTTCTATGCTTTTGGGAGCTGCTTACCTACACTTCCTACACACTTAGGTAATATTTAATCCTTCTTAAGTCTCTAATGGGGTTGAAGACTAGATAGTTCTTGTCCCACGGTAAAACTGAAATTGTTTAGGATGATCGAAACTGATAGATAATAAAATATTTTATCCAAGAGTGCCAAAAACACAAATGTAAGTAAATCTTACCTGATAATTTCCATAATTGTTATTATTACCTATAGTTTGTTATCATAAGAGAAAGAGCCTTTTACTGGACTAAAAGGCAGAAGGTTACTGTGTAATGCAAATGCTGATTTCTGTACTCTCTCTCTGGTGGCAATCCTAGTTCTGAGAATCTCCTGTCTCAGTGTTGTGTAAACACTGTTCCCCAAGTGTCCTCGGGTATGCCAATAAAGCAGCTTAGAGCCAGCTGCTGAGCAGGGGAGAGAATAGAGATGAACTTCTTGCCAGCCAGGGGAGGAGGAGTTAGAGGAGAAAGTAGGGGATTGAGCCATGAACAGATGTTCTAGAAGGACCAGGAGAGAGAGCTCAGCAAAACAAAAACTAAACAAAACAAAACAAAAAACCCTACAAAGTGCAAATACCTCTGGGAAAGGGTTAAGAATAGAGTTATAACTGCTCAGTTGTGCTCTGAAGCTTGTTAAAATAATCTAATATAGTCTCAATTATTTGTGTGATAGCCGGATTAAGAGAGAAACAGAGACACAAACACAGTTTTATAAAAATAACATTAACAGGAGACACACACCACTCAGTAGTTCACTCTAGTCTGTGATAGAAAGTCTTCCAAGAAGCACTTTTTGTTTGTTTGTTTGTTTTGCTGTCCTCAAACAGAAGCTTACCCAACTGCTTTGCTTTGAGACTCTTGGGGAGATAAAGGTACTTGGGAACCACTAGCCCTCTGAAGGGAAAACTTATCAGTCTCCTCCCTCTCCACTGAAGAACCGTTACTCCAGCCTGGTCCTTTCCCAGCCTCAGATGCTCCCTGTAACTCTTGGGCCTCCGGCTGCCATTGTTACAGTCTGAGCTCAGGTCCAAAGCTGCTAACCCAGTCATGGTATGCAAATCCATCTTTCTCAGCTGCTCCGAAGCTAAAGCCTCACTTTGAATGAGAAATCACACATGAAGCTCTATAGAGCAGTGTGTGGTGGAAACCACTTAAGTTCCCTTACCTAACACCTGCTGTAAGGAACTTCAAATTCTGATCTGGCCAGAGCCGCTTGCGGGAAAGCAGGGTCTTGCTTCCCTGTCCCACGTCTTTAATGTTTGGAAATCATGAAACAATCTCACCTAGAACCATATAGAGATATATTTACCTATAAAAGAAGGAAGGTAGTATTCAAATATTCTTTTGCAAAATATTTAAACTTGAGGAGAAAGGACACAGGACCCAGTGATGTCATAGTTAGGGTTTTATTACAGTGAAGAGACACCATGGCCACAGCAACTCTTATAAAGAAAGACATTTAGTTGGGGCTGGCTTTCAGGTCAGAGGTTTGGTCTGTTACCATCATGGCGGGAAGCATGGCAACATGCAGACAGAGATGGAGCTGGAGAAGTAGCTGACAGTTCTACATCTGGATCCACAGGCAGCAGCAGGAAAAACACAATGAGCCACTAGGCCTACCTTAAGCTTCTGAGACTTCAAAGCCCAACCTCAGTGACACACTTCCTCTAACAAGGCCACACCTACTAATAGTGCCACTCCCTATGGGCCTAGGGGGTCGATTTTCATGCAAACAACCACACCTGGCATTCCTGTTCAGAATTTCAATAAACTGGTTTAGTGTATTGTTGGTTTGCTATTTTGTAAATTTTTTTTGTCTTGGTTTGTTTTGTTTCTTTTCAAAATAGGGTTTCTCTATTTAGCTCTAGCTGTCCTGGAACTCACTCTGTCGACCAGGCTGTCCTCGAACTCAGAGAGATCAGCCTCCCTCTGCCTCCCAAGTGCTTGGATTAAAGGTGTGTGCCACCACTGTCTGGCTGTTTTGTAATTGTACAGGAAAACTTGTTTCCGAATATCCATTATATAACCAATTCGTTCTCTTGGCCCAGGTGTCTCACTAGCAGACCAGCACCTCTATTAGCAGGCTTAAAGGTGACTAACCTATTAAGTATTTTTAACTACCCTGCTCTGAATGTTTTTGAGGAGTCAGGAGCAGAACTGAAGAACCTTGAGATCACAGAGCTCTGCAGAGCAAACTCAATCATTCATCACTATGGGCAAATCCTGCTGTATGGAATTTGCATCTTCTTTGTTTTCCTGCTCATAGATGCCAGAGTGAGGACATTTACAGAATAAGTTATGAGGAAAGTAAAGAAGGATATATATATATATGTCCTTATACATTATATACATACATATATATATATGTATATATATATATGTATATACATATATATATATATATATATATGTAATACAGGAAAACATCTGACCCTAGTCCATCAGGTCTCATCAGGACTGGTTGCATTGTCTTCCTCTGTAGTCTGGTAAGGCTGCCCACCTCCAATGGGAGGTGATCAAAGAGCCAGCCACTGAATTGATATCAGAGACAACCCCTGTTCCCCTTACTAGGGAACCCACTTGAACACTGAGCTGCCATGGTCTACATCTGTGCAGGGGTTCTAGGTTATTTCCATGAATAATCTTTGGTTGGAGTATCAGTCTCAGAAAACACCCCTGGGCCTAGATTTTTTGGTTCTGTTGCTCTCCTTGTGGAACTCCTGTCCCCTCCAGATCTTTATTTGTTATAGCCAGAAGCTGGAAACAACCCAGATGTCCCTCAACTGAGGAATGGATACAGGAATTGTGGTTCATTTACACAATGTAATACTACTCAGCTATTAAAAATAAGGAAATCATGAAATTTGCAGGCAAATGATGGGAACTAGAAAAGATCATCCTGAGTGAGGTATCCCAGAAACAGAAAGGTACACATGGTATATAATCATTTATAAGTGGATATTGGACATATAATATAGGATAAACATACTAAAATCTGTACACCTAAGGAAGCTAAGCAAGAAGAAAGACCCTGGGTAAGATGCTCATTACTCATTCAGAAAGGGAAATGGGATGGACATTGGAAGAAGGAAAAAACAGGGAGCAGGACAGAAGCCTAACAGAGGGCCTCTGAAAGACTACCTAGCAACGTGTCAAAGCAGATGCTGAGGCTCATAGCCAAACTTTGGGCAGAGTGCAGGGAATCTTATGAAAGAAGGGGGAGATAGAGAGACATCATTTTTTTGGATCGACATTGCTGTGCTGATCTTCATTCTTCAACACTTGACTTTGTAGAGAGAGACGGTCCAGAGAACTTCTTGGGGCAATCTGCCTGAGTCTTGAAGCCTTTGCTGACTTGTCCCTCTCTTCTGAATCCTGTTGTTGCTTGGTGTTGGACTGCTGGTACCCTGACAACTGAGGTTGATAATCCACTAAAGGTCCATCAGCAGGAAGTAGATAAAAGAGGTCTACTAGAAGCCCAAGTCTTGATGGAGGTTTAACAGTTTTTTATCTTTCTGTAATCAGATCAGGACTGAGAGGCAGAACGGGCACCCAGTAGGACATCATCAACTCATTCCATCTTGTTTACAGTAGAAAGCATAAGGCAAACAGCAGGGGCAAGAGTCAAAGGGGAGCCATGTTTTCCTCTTGCTTTCTTAGGTTTTTTTTTTCTTTCCAGGCCCCTCTCTGTGCCTTGCCCTTCGAACTTCCAGGCCCATCCAGTCTCCTCAGGTGAAGACAATGGTGCAGGCTCACAGAACACACTCTAGTCTTGCTTGTCCCTTTTACATAATCCCATTTCTTTCCATATTTGTAACAGTTTTAATGAACTTTGTTCTCATGTTCCATACAATTCTCCAATTACTAAGCACACAGTTCAGGAGCTTTTACTAAATTCACAGTTGTGCAATTATAACCCAATTGTCTTGTACCCCCAATAAAGCCCACCACAGCTCTCACCAGGCCTTCCAGTAGCCACTAGTTTGTGGATACCTGGAATCTTCCTCCGTCCTTCTCCACCTTTGTATTGAGGTGAGGTCTATCAATTGAACCTGGGGTTTCCCCTCTCTCCCTTCTGGGCACTGGAAATACAAGCAGGTCCCACCCAGTATTTATTGGGTTTCTCTGGTCCTTACATTTGCAGAGCAAATGCTTTAACCACTGAGCATTTTCCTGGCCTTCCATTCCTTGCTGTTGTTGCTGAGTAATATTCTACTGTGCAACTGTATCACATTGTATTAATTGATGACTACTGGGTTGCTTCCATTTGTTGCTCCATGCTCTGTTTCCTAGGGTGAAACTATGTAGCTGCATATTTACAGCTCTTTTAAGGATGGAAATTAAAAATGGAAAGTGCTAGAATCAATGCTTGCTAACTCTTAATGCATCACCCTGTTGGTTTGCTATATTCCAGAAATATTAAAAGTCAAGTTAGGGCTGTCCCAGCACTTGGGAGGCAGGTAGATCTCTGTAAGTTCGAGGCCAGTCTGTTCTTCAAAGAGTTCCAGGACAGCCAGGGCTGTTACACAGAGAAACCCTGTCTCAAAAAACAAAACAACAAGAACAAAAAGTGCAAATTAGTATTAAAATTTCAGTATTGGTGCTCAGGGCATAACACTCAGTGGTGACATTTGTGTGAGCATATGTGTGCAGCCCTGATTTGGGTCCCCAGCACAAATAGGTACGTGAACAAATACACAAATAGACAGGCTCCAGCACTGTAAACTGCCAGGTCCTATTTGATTTGTATCCAATATTGTTGAAACACATTTTAGGTTTTGTCTGATGTTCAGACACCTTTGTACTTACCTGTCCAGGCATCCCTTCACAACCCACCCAAACTGCAGCAGTGACATCCTTCAAGTGACTCCCAAATCCCTTGGCTACAATATAATCTCTTGACATAATGACTGATTTTGAAAGATTTGTTGAAAGGTTTGTGTGGCCTGAACCAGCCCTTGCCATGGGCTCAGAACGCTGAGGGAACACATGCTGGGCAAATGCCATGGCTGTAATAAACCAGCATGAGGAGCGTGTCAAATTGAAATGGAGTGCTTGAGGGAGTCCCTTGTGTACCTCACAACTGCACCCCCAGCCCCCGGGTGGTGACCGAGAAGCTAAGTTCTTTGGAGGTCACACCCCAGCTCTGGTTTGTAGGCTTTCTTTGCCTGTGCAGAGCGCCTTGGGCTGGTTTCTCGCGTCCAGCCTCCTCATCACCTGCGTACTGACCAAGGAGGTCAAAGAACACGTTAATGTGCTGAAGAACAAAACGGGGTCCACCGAAGTTCTGAACCCTGCTGGCTGCAGGATTCCAGGCCTCCAAAGTCCTTATCCGTGGTGGCCCTGGTGCTCTCGGAGCCATCTGAGGGGTCAGTCTATCTTTGGCTTTGACTCCTGAGGTAGGATTCTCAATCCCAGTTTGGGCAACAACCAGCCCCTGGTTTTAGTAATTAATGTCCCTTCTTTTACATGTGTGCATGTATGTGTGTGTATGTGCTCATATGTGTGTGTACATGCTTCTGTGTACATACTTGTGTGAAAGGATGTGCACATGGATGTAATGCCAGGTGAATTCCTCTATTGATCCACTTTGTTTTTGAGGCAAGGTCTCTCACTGTGAGCCCTAAAGGACTGTCCTTTTTTATTTTTTTATTAAATTTTTATTTATTATATTAATTATAGCTTATTCACTTTGTATCCCAGCTGTAGCCCCCTCCCTCAACCCCTCCCAATCCTACCCTTCCTCCTTATCTCCTCCTATGCCCCTCTCCAAGTCCACAGATAAGCTAGATCTGACCCTAGCTTATCAGTTGCTTTCCTGGTGGAGATCCTATTCTCTCCAGCTCCTTCTATCTCCCCCTTCTTTCCTAAGATCCCCTGCACTCTGCCCAAAGTTTGTTTATGAGTCTCAGTATCTACTTTAATACACTGCTGGGTGGAGTCTTTCAGAGGCCCTCTGTGGCAGGCTGGATACAAAATTAACTCAAAAACATTAGAAGCCCTCCTGTATACCAAAGACAAAAGGGCAGAGAAAGAAATTATGGAAACAACACCCTTCACAATAGCCACTAATAACATAAAGTACCTTGGAGTAACTCTAACCAAGCAAGTGAAAGACCTGTTCGAAAAAACCTTCAAGTCTGAAGAAAGAAATTGAGGAAGATATCAGAAGATGGAAAGATCTCCCGTGCTCATGGATCTGTAGGATTAGTGAAAATGGCCATCCTGCCAAAAGCAATCTACAGATTCAATGCCATTCCTATCAAAATACCAACAAAATTCTTTACAGAACTGAAAGAAAATTTCTCAACTTCATGTGGAAAAATAAAACAACAACAACAAAAAAACCCAGAATTGCCAAAAGGATCCTGTACAACAACCAATCGTCTGGAGGTATCTCCATCCCTGATCTCAAGCTGTACTACAGAGCAATAGTAATAAAAACTGCGTGGTACTAACATAGAAACAGAATGGTGGATCAATGGAATCGAATTGAAGACCCAGAAATCTGTACACAGGATTGGCCTATCTTAGCCCCTCCCCAACCTCTGGTGTTACTGACAGCACGCGTGCGGTGCAGGCATTGAATGTGGGTGGTAGGGAACCAAAGCAGGTCCTGGTGCTTCTGTGGGAACTACTTCACTGAATGAGCCATCTCGCCTCTCCTCCTCTGTGGATGTCGATGGCTATTAGATGAACTCTCCGAGCACTGGGTAGATGCTTTTGCTTCTTCCTCAGCCCCACCCTATCTACCTGCTTCAGTTCTGTTTGTCTTTGCTCCTGTTGGAGGTGTGGGAAGTTGAGTAACATCCAAGTAAAATCCAGGGAACTTGTGGGCAGACACCCAACGGCTGCCACATCCCAAGGGGATTTTGAGAAAGTCGATATTTTTAGGCAAAACTTGGCTTCGGCCTCCACGAACTGACACCTTTCTCACACTTTCTGCATCTGTGCTGAAAGCACGAATTCACACTTAGTAAAAGCTAAGTGCATTCTCCCATTATCTCCTCCTTGCCATCCTCACAATGACCTTTCTCTTGGTTCCTTGGTTGAGGGCCCTCCTTCCAGAACAAGAACGCTGTTCACCCTTTTCATGAGAACCCTGCTGTTCCCTCAAGATCACGTGTCCACAAGGTTTTCACTCCCACACCTCAGCTTTCAACGACACTGTAGTTCTCAGTTCCTGTAACGTTTAACTTGCATATTTCAAACAAGCTGCAAAATAGTGAAGAAGGCCATCCTGGAAGTTTGCATGTTGCACCCAGTTTCTTCAAGGACAATGAAACAGGGTCACGAGCAAGAGCTGTGATTAGCTGGGCATGGTCGTGCACACCTTTAATCTCAGCACTGGGGGAAGCAAGCAGATTTCTGTGAGTTCAAGGCCAGCCTCGTCTACATAGCGAGTTCCAGAACAGCCAGAGCTATAGAGTGAGACCTGTCTCAAAACCAAAACCAAAGCCAAACACATACACACACACACACACAATCTGCATTCTATCAGTTAGGTTTTCACAGTAGTACTGAGTTTGGGTGTGACAGCAAACACCCAAACTTTTGGTTTCACCTGGCCTGTAGTAAGTTGAAAGTGAATTATGTATGTGTGCACATGCGTTTTCCTCACCAGTGCCTAGTGAGGGTCAAGAAGACAGTGTAGACGAGGTGCTTTCGACTGACGAGTGCTGGACACTGTGAGCGGGGTCCTGAGTCAGGTTCCAGGGAGGAAAAGATGAGGAAAGGGCAGGCCTGCCCTGCAAAAGCATGTGGAGAGAGCGCGGGTAGGCAAGCAGAGAGAGGAGTGTGCAGACTGACAGCAGCGTACAAGAAAGACGGATCATGTGGAGGCAGGTGAGAGTTTGGTGAGCAGTAGGATAGTTTAGCAGTGCTGTCTCACAGGGTCTGTCTGCCCGGTTCAGTGTGCCATTCTCTCTGCTTCCTCTTTCCCTCACCTTGAACTCCCCAGTCTATCTCCACCTCCTAGTGCTGGGATTATACCCATCAGCTGGTTTAAGAAAATGCATCTTAAGCTGGGTGGTGGCAGAGCAACCCTTTAATCCCAGCACTCGGGGAGGCAGAGGCAGGGGGATCTCTGAGTTTTGAGGCCAGCCTGGTCTACAAAGTGAGTTCCAGGACAGCCAGGGCTACACAGAGAAACCCTGTCCCAGGGGAAAAAACAAAAAAAAGACATTTTTAGTTAAAATTAATTTAAACTTTTAAATTTAACTGCCGCCTCAGTCCCCATGCTGCCTGTTTCATTTCTGTTTGTTTGCTTTTCGGAGGGAGGGATGGGCAGATTCTTAGGGAAAGAGGTGATGAAAATGGTCACTGCCCCGCACAGCCTGGGGTGAGATAGCAAGCCAGGGGCAGCGGAATTCACCAGTTACCAGCTGAGTCAAGTAACTTAGTCCACCTTCAGCCCTCACGTTTGAGAGGACGGGTCTGTGAGGTGACAAGCATTGCCTTGTCGCGCGCGGCCTTTGCCGATAAGGACGACGCAACAACCGAGGATTTCTTCAGCAGCAAGTTTATTGAACAGCTCTTTCTTGCAGATGGTGAAGGACCCAAACCCCGGGTTGTGCTCTGCTTAAATAGCCAGCAGAGAGGCGTGTTCATCTGTAATTGGTGCTCCACACAATACCCAATTAACATGTGATCTCCCATTGGAGGATCACACAATCCTACATTAGCATAAGGCGGCGCATGCGCAAATCGTGAAGCAATGCTGACAAGAAGCGCGAAAATGCTGGCAAGAAGAACCAGGAAGCAGGAAGCCGGCGCCATCTTGTAATGGCGGGAGCGGCTCCCGACATCTCCCCCTTTTATATATATTAAAGGCCATCTCAATCAGAAAAATAACACACCATGAGGTTACCGATCAGCCTGCTGAGCCAACAGCGTCAGCGATCAAGGAGTTTACACAGTGTAAGAGACCCTCTGCACCTTGAGTCCCGTGCAATGGGAACCTGAGCCCTGGGAGGTGCAGAAGTCTGTCTTGAACAGCGTCCTGGTGCAATGGGAACCTGTGCCCGTCAGGAGTGCTACAAGTCCAGACAGTGTCTCAACGACTGAGCATGTTAAGCCAAACTTGGGGGGATGTCCCCTGTTCCACAGCCAACATAGCCTGCACCATGGCCACATTTTTAAGATGTTGCTGTCTCTTAAAACGGCAGAGCAACCAAAAACAGAGGAACAGTCCCGCGAGCATAAACTGGCATTGGTCGTGGGAATGTTGATAGGATCCCCCAGCAGATCTCCTGGGTCTCCACCTCCAGGTTCATCTGCACTCCGCTTCTTGATCCTGCGGAAAAACACAAACAGCTCCGCTGGATCTTATTAAAATAGGATCCGGTCCTTTAATGATTATAAGAGCAGAGAGCACAGCTGCTGCCAAGCTTTGATTTGTTACCGGTATTTGTTCATATACTTCAGGTGGGTATAAGGTCTGATTAATTACCCGAGCGTCCTCCCAGATTGGGAACGCGGTTTTAATCCGCTTCCTCTCTTTTTCTGATATCAGGGAAAATTTTGTCTCTGCAGATTTGGGTTTTTTAGTGGCTGACTTCCGCATGGAGAACCCGGAAGTGCCAGCATAGGCCACATATGGTGGCGGATCCGGGCGGTAACGCCCTTCCTCATATTTAGCTGCTTCCTCATCCAACTCTGCCTGCTCGTCAGGGTCGAGCCCTGATTCCTCATCAGTTTGTTGATTCTCGGAAGAGCTGTTTTCGCTCTCTGTAGACTCCGGCTCGCTCGATGACGAGGCGACTTTCAAATCCTTGCTACCAGTCTGTTTTGGTTTCTTAAACTTCTTAACTAGCTTTCGTGCCTTCAGCGCTTTAGCCTTATCTTCCTTGGTCCCATCCTTAGGGGATTTACCGGTCTTAATTCCCTTTTCTGCTTCGGATAGACTATCTTGATAGTCTGCTAACGCTCTTTGCCCCTCCTTTACACCCACTCTATCCCGTTTCCCACAATTAAGACACAGACAACACAACAAGACAAAAACGAGACTAACATTGAGAAACAGAATACACCAGACCACAGAAATCATACCTTGCAGAAAAGTACCGCGGTTTCGCACTGCTGGCTTGAATCCTCCTCCGACGAGCAGTCGGGGGTCCTTCGAGTCATTCCTCTGCCCAGGGTTCGGCAGGTTTCCCGGGTTTCGGCACCACTTGTCGCGCGCGGCCTTTGCCGATAAGGACGACGCAACAACCGAGGATTTCTTCAGCAGCAAGTTTATTGAACAGCTCTTTCTTGCAGATGGTGAAGGACCCAAACCCTGGGTTGTGCTCTGCTTAAATAGCCAGCAGAGAGGCGTGTTCATCTGTAATTGGTGCTCCACACAATACCCAATTAACATGTGATCTCCCATTGGAGGATCACACAATCCTACATTAGCATAAGGCAGCGCATGCGCAAATCGTGAAGCAATGCTGACAAGAAGCGCGAAAATGCTGGCAAGAAGAACCAGGAAGCAGGAAGCCGGCGCCATCTTGTAATGGCGGGAGCGGCTCCCGACATTGCCTGCCATGACTTTGGCTTCTCACATCAGTGGTTGGGAGCTAAGTTTCTGAGTCAATCAATGGACGGTAATAAAGTCCTTGTCACGAGTTTTGGAAATTGATACTATGTGTGGCAATGCTCTAGGAGAAACTTAAAGGTCTGTGATATAAAATGATTCTCAGGTGGGGCTTGTCATTATCTGAGGGTGTGTTTCCCTGCTGAGCCTGGTTACAGGCAGCACCAGCCAGGAGACCAGATGTCTGCAGTACATGTTGCACCAAAAACAAACAAACAAACAAACAAACAACCTTTTCAAATTTCCCAATGGACATTTATTATACGGAGCAAACACTACTAGTAAGCCTGGAATTTCACTGCTTTATATAGAAACCAGAGCTACACAGTTTCTGTAAACACTGAACTACATTAAGAGCACTATACACATTATTCATTATTCATAGCTGGCACTTCCATGCTAGCGGCGGCCATGTTTGAATCTCCACAGCCAACCAGTGTGAGGAGCTGTAGCATTTGTTGTCATGCTGCAGGTGAATGTAACGGCTGCACACTTTCGCCCAGACCTGGGTGTTCTGACAGCTTGTCTTTCTCCTATACTCTGGGCTCCCCGGGGCTGTCTCTTCATTCTGTAGAGCAGTAGCTCATATTACCAGAAACGCCATAAAGGTAGTCTGCTGTTGCTGAGAACCACTTTTCGAGGCTGGCTCCATCCTCGTCGTCATTATTTTGGCAGCAGTCTCTGAGTTCCATCAATACACTCTCTGTTTCAGTGAAAAAACACAAACTGTGACTTCGTACAGCTGACCAGTGCTGTCTGCTAAGGTAGAGAGAAGTCACTGGACCTTACAGCCAGCCTAGATGGCCTAAAAGGTTTTCTCTACAACATCCTGGCCCAGATGTGGACAATGGGTTCTTTTCTCGCTCTCCAAGAAGTCACTAGACCATGCTAGAACATGGACACAGGCCTTACCACCAGCCCGGAGGAAGCAATGTGGGGCCGAGATGAACTAGTGTCTACAAGGGTTCACCTTCACAGAACGTACCCTTGAAAGCTCTCCTTTCTAGACTAGGTTTTGCCTCTGCATGCTGCCTCATTTATTGGATCTTCGCTGTGCAAAGCACCCTGGGAAGCCCGAGGTCCCAACCACAGGAAAGAGAGTGGAAGAGAGAGAAGTGTTTGCTCTTCCTGAGTCATAGCTCCCAGCCATCTCCATGAAACAGCTCCAGAGAAAGACACCTGAAGGAAGCACCTTTTCAAAAGAGTGGCTGACATAGTAGCCTGACAAAATACCAGAGTATCAACAGAGTAATTTACCCAGCCGAGATCACAGCTGGGACAACGAGCAACAGCAGTAAGAGGCAGAAAGACGTCTTTGTTTTTAAACCTCAGGCAGGTGAACAGTACCTCTAGCTGGGCATGGCGCACTCCTGTCATCTTAGGACGCTGAGAAAGGAGGATCACAAGTTTGAGGCAAGGTTTGTCTCTAAGACAAGTCTGACACTGAGTTCAGGGGCAGGCTGGGCTACGTCAAAAGATGGCACCTCAAAACAGGCCATCAGAAAAACACAGAATGTGGCGTGTATCTTTTCCAACAGATAGGGGACCCCTTTCAGTTAGTCCATGCCTGTGTGGTGCTCCTTCCCGCTGGTTGACACTTGTACAAAACTGATTGACAAATGGCTTCAGTGTCATGCCTACTCAGTAATCATAGCTCCGTCGCCTGAAGCAGGTAACTGAGGATTTTCTTGGTAACCAATGGGTTACAGTGAATACTTTTTTCTTTTTAAGTTGATTTGTTTGTTTTGAAGGCACCGATCTTGAGTGGCATTTTGAGAGCCAATCCGATTGTTTAAGCGGCTCTCTGATCCGATGTCTGGATAGGTTAAAAGAATAACCGTGTGAATCCAGCTGGTATGTATTCAGAATGAAAAGGTTTTAAAAGGGCCAGAAGGGGCAGTTCATGCCTATGTCCTAGAACTTAGGAGGACTACTGAGGACTGCTGAGAGTTCCAGGCCAGCCTCAACTGCAGAGTGAGACTGTTTTAATATAGTAAACATTTAAAGTAGGTCTCTTGAGGATGTGTCTCATCGGTAGGATGCTTGCAGAGCATGAGTAAAGTTTGGGGTAAGGTCCCTAAGACCACGAAAACAAAAACAGAAGCAAAAAGTGTTCTGACTTTAACAAATAACAAAAATTAAAATTATTTAGAAACTTAAATAATTGACTTTTATATAAGCCAAAGTCATTGATTTTTCAGAGATTAAATTCTTATTTAAGATGGTCCAAAAGCTTTTTCCTACTCAAGACATGGTGAATTGTCTTCTCACTGTAATGAATATGTAGAGTCAATTGACAATTTGCAGTATTCACATGCTTCTCCTCCTCTTCTTCCTCCTCTTCCTTTTCTTTCTCCTCTTCCCTCTTTTTGTTGATCTTGTTGAGCAGGCATAAAACTTAAGTCCCTGAATGGCATGCTGGGTAAGTGTTCTACCTTTAAGTTACAGCCCCATAATTCACATACATTTAAACTCATTATTATTATGGAAGAACAGATAAAATACCAATTAAAAGCATGGATAGCTCTGGAGCCAGACTGAGGTGTTCGTGTGTGTGTGTGTGTGTGTGTGTGTGTGTAAATTCCAGGCTTCCGTTTTAGCTGTCTTGAGCAGAATTCTTAAATTCTCTGTTCACAACTTCCTTCCATCGGGGGATGTTTATCTTGCCTAATTTGTCGAGCTATTGAATTAGTGCCATAAAATACTCAGAGCTCCAAACACTTACCAGCTGCTGCTCTTGTCACCGCCTGCTGAGGTGGAGTGGCTGCAGACGGGATTGGTGGTGAACGGAAAGACCAAGGAAGGGACCCCAGGCTGAAGTAAGCTCCAGGCAAGGTTCCCGTTTGTGAAGGGGAGCTGAGCCCAGGTCTTTGGACGCCTGTGTACGGCCCTTCTCACAAGAGGCTAATTCCCCAGCCAGGTCTGACTCTGCTTCCAGAAGTAAATAAAGGTTATAAAAATGAGCTTAAATGGGCAGCTCTATGAACGTCTGTGATCTCAACATGAAGACCGAAGGAGGGAACAGACGCATACGCTGAGCACGGTGTTGCCTGGAAGGTGGGTTTGCAGCTCTCCATGTTCGGACATGTGATACGTATGTGTATCCTCTGAACTGTCCAGGCGTGCCCAGGGAACACAATTGCATTTGATGATTGGAGAAGAAAAACAGAAAGCCAACACAATTCCCAGAGAGGTAGCAATGAAGCCAAGTAACAGCCAGGCCTTGGCGGCGGGGATCCAGGACAGCCAGGGCCACACAGGGAAGCCGTGTCTTGGAAAAAAAAAAAAAAAAAAAAAAAAAAAACCCAGGTAAATAAACGAATAAATAAATGTTCATTCCCGATTGGTACCTGATTTAAAGCAAGAGCTGATGGGCTCATTCCTCACGTCCTGAATTTGGCGGATTAGATAGAAATTAAGCAAATGCCAGTCAGTAGCGCGAGGGTTCTTCACACAGGCAGGTTGTGTCACTGGAAACCCAAGAGAAGGGCCGCTGGGTCTTCTTGGGGCACTAGAGAAATGCTAAGAATTTGGTTTTCCACAAGAGGGCGATAACCGCACAGGGTTTCACAGGAGCCTGCCGGCCAAGCGGCCTCTTGAATAACTTTTTTTTTTTCTCCCTTTTGGACCGAGGAGAAGACCAACACCCACCCGCTCAGGCGCGCACTCCCGCGGGAGAAGCCGGTTTCTGGCGTCTATCAGAAAGCACGCTCCTCGCTCGTCCTTATGTAAGCGAGCTGCTCTGTCGTAGCTGTTGACCTCAGATCAGAGCTGAGGCCTCAGGCGGGTCTGGCAATTTTCTTCCATGAGTTAACTCTGGAAACCAACAGGCATGTTTGTTTGTTTGTTTGTTTGTTTGTTTGTTTGTTTAAAGCATACGATTCTCCACCTGTTGTCAATATTACAGAATATACACTTGGAGGCAAAACCAAGATTTCAGACCAAGGGTGCAAATGGGTCAGGTGGCCGGGAGAGGGGTGATTTCCGTTAGAAAAGCGACGTGTTTGCATTCCTACGGAGATCTACTTTGTCGCAGATACTTCTAGTTATTTGCGGGGTTTGGCTCTTCCCCTCTTGGGGGGGGGGCTTTCGGAATTCTCCCTTGGGGCGCTCCAGTTCTGACTTTCGTGTGTGTGTGTGTGTGTGTGTGTGTGTGTGTGTGGTGTGTGGTGTGTGTTGTGTGTGGTGTGTGTGTGTGTGTGTGTGTGTGTGGTGTGTGTGTGTGCCTGTGGTGTGTGTGTGTGCCTGTGTGTGTGTGTGTGTGTGGTGTGTGTGTGTGTGTGTGTGTGTGTATTGTGTGTGTGTGTGTCTGGGAGAAGAATCCACTGTGCACCTGGCGGCTCTTCCTCAGAGGCCAGGACGGAGGAGTACGAGTGCCTGCAGCCCCCGCAGCCCCGCGGGGTGGTGGGTTGACCCCTGTCTAGCCCTCCTTTTCCTAACCGTCTTCACCGTGGGCAGAACTCCCGGGCCCGGGTCGGAGCCCCACCTCACAACGCCTCGCGGCAGGGAAGAGACCCGTCTGCTCGAGGCCGGCCTGGGCCGGCGTGGGGGATGCTCCTGTGTGTCCCTTGTATTTGTGTGCAGGCGCTAGCTCGACCCCCTTTGTTGGCACTGACTTCAAACTCCGCATCCTCTCCCTCGGCCCTGATAGGCCCCAGCCCTCGCGAGGCGGAGCGGTCGGAGCCTTCTGGATGGTTCGAGGGACTTTTCGTCCCCGAGGGACTTTTCGTTGCTCAGTGTGTGTGGCGTTGGCTGTCGTGGTCTGGTTGGCCCGAAGCACACCTCCTCCCCCCCCCCTCCTGTTTGGATCGAAACCTTTGCACAGCACCCCGACGTTTGGCACTAACGTCCTGGGGCAGACCTGGTGGCCGCTCCGCCTGGCCCAAGTCCGGCAAGCTGGGGCTTCCCTGGCCTTCGCCCCGTCCGTCACTGCGCGCTGCGCGCTGCGTCGAAGGTCAAGGGAGAGCGCGGAGGCCAGCGGATCCCACCGGCCACAGACCCCAGGAGGCCGGGGTGGGCGCCCCTGTCCCCCAGGCTCAAGGTCCGGGGGTACCTCACCTTCCTCGGCGCTGTCCTGTGGACCCTTTCGACAACCTCCGACTTGCCAAACGGCTGCCATTTTTTTTTAAATCAAAATGCAAATCGTTGGCTTCCAAGCACAGCCTCGCCTTTTCCAGTCTGCGTCACCTAGATGGGTCGAGGTGCGCGGGCACGCTGCTCCGTCCGCTGCTGGCCTGGGAAGGCCCGGCTTTCAGGAAGTGTGCGCAAGAAAGAGCCTGGAGTCTCCCCCCCCCCCCCCCGAGGTCCCCCAAGGCGAGCGATCGGGAGCCCCAGAGCGGACCCTGAGCTGACCAGGCAGGCCCGGCACCCCGGGGAACCAGGGCCCGGGGGCCGGAGAGGAAGGCAGGGCGGTCTCCACCCCCACCTACGAGCGGCTCACCCTGCTGGGGGGCTGGGGGGTAGATCCGGGACGGCACCGGGCTAGAGGCCGGCGGGGTGAATCGGCCGCGGCTAAAGCACTTTAGGCGCCGGGATTCACCCCTCAGGGATCAAGGTGCCCGGGGCCCATAATTTCTTCTTGTTAGAATTAAGAATCATACTGCTTTAGTTCTACAACAGGATCGACAGGCCAAGACTCAGCGGCTGAGACCTCTTCATCCAAACCCAGCTTTGCCACTAAGGAGCACAGTTACACAGGAGTCGAGTTGACCGAACCTCTTCCCCACGTGTCTGTCTGTCTCTCTGTGTGGGTCTCTGTCTCTGTTTCTGTCTGTCTGTCTCTCTCTCTGGTCTCTCCCTTCCATCTCTTTCATACTCCTTCCCCAAACAGCAGACACTAAATTCTCAACAGGAAAAGGATCAGTTCTAAACTACCAACTCTTTGACAATTCCAGTCTCTGCGGGGAGAGACACCCTTTGAGCAGCGAGCTGGGAAGAGCGGTAGCTCGGTTTTCTTGGTTCCTACCTAGTCCCCGAAAACGCCCTTTCTGGAGAACCTGAGCAGACCGCCCGAGGCCCAAACTTCAGGGCAGGCTGACGGTGTACCTCCGAGGAAATGCCGGGTGGGTAGTTTGTGAGGGAGCCAGGGGCGTGGAAATCGCCGAGCCGAGCCCAGCCGCAGGGCCTCGGGCGGCCGCTCTTGTGCGGCTTCGGTGGCAGGGGCGGGCTCCCCCCCCCGAGCCCAGAGGCTGGCAGGCCGCTTAGCAGACCTCCCGCGCATGCAGACCCCACCTTTCCCGGGGTCAGACCCTACAGTCTGTGAAATGACGGCGTCGACCACGAGTTAGTGAAGGTGGGAAAGCCAGAGGAAGACAAACATCACCTCCCCGACTACGAGGGAATGAGGAGAGCGAAGGGCGAGTGACCGCAGCCTCTGTTCTCCGCTCAGACTCAGCCCCGGGCTGACACCCGGGAAAGACGCAAGCTTTGGGGAGGGGAGAGCGTGGAATTAGGCCTCCCGCTTGGACTGAGAAACAGCTCTTTGACATTCAGAGCCACCCCCCCCCCGCCCCACCCCGTGCGGCTGGGTTTTCCTTCTTGGCCCATTTACTGCACCCATCGCTGTTGTCCGAACCCTAAATTCGGACTCCGCGATCTCACGCAAATCTCTGCCTGACGCTTCCCGCCCGTCCACCCTGGGGTGGAAACCGCCCGGTTTCTCCAGACCCACCCGAGGGTTTCTCTGACCAGAACTTAGGGAGCAGGAACAGGGAGCCGAGGCCTTCGGACTATCTGTTGCGGCTCCAGCTCCCTCCGCAAGCTGCAGCCGAAAGCTTGAGCAGTCTCCCCGTCGGTTCCAGCAGCCTGCCGTCTCCCCGCGGGTGCCTGTCTAAAGTGGTGGCGTGGGTTTTAGTGATCCTGCCTCCCGGAAAGCCAACCACTAGAACAGAGAAAGGATTGAGAACATTAATTATCTCATTTCTCTTAGGTTTAGGCACCCTTCAAGGGATAACTATTCCCATGAAGCCTATTTCGAGCACCGAGGGACCCTTCGTAGTGATGATGGGGGCGGGCGGGGGGCGAGGACAGGACTCGGGAATGAAGATCAAAACGAGGAGGAGCAGAGGGAAGCAGGAGGGATGGGAAGGAACGACCCTCAGGCCTGCGAGGGGATCTGAGGACAGCCGCGGGCTTAAGAAGCAACGAATTAATTGACACGATTCTGGAAGAGCCCAGATGGCCTTTAATTAATCCCTTCCAAAGAAGGCGCCCGGCCTGGGACGCGCCGCCTGCCCGCTCCATCAGCTCCTTTCCGCAAGGGTCCAGACCCCGTGCGAGGTGAGGCGCCGCGAGCCGGTGGGGGAAGAGTGGGAGGATGACGCGATCCGGCGTGGGCGGAAGGGGCGAACTTGGACGGCTCTTCCATAAAAGGGCCGCCTTTCCATCATTCCTCCCTTTAAAAAGTAATACCCTCTCCGTCCCCGCTCCCTCCTCCCCTCCTTTCCATTTTATTTTGCACAATTAATTGAGCCCGGCCGCCGGGCTCCCGGACGCAGCCGCTCTTTCCGCCAGGCCCCTCCCCTCTCGGCTCCGCCCAATAGGACGCTGGGGCGGGGACTAGGCGGGCGCGGCCTTCAGGCTCCCCAGCCTCAGCCAATCAGGAGGCAGGGCACTCCCCGGAGGGCGTGGCCCAGGGCGCGACGCCTCGCCGAAGCCGAGCGCTATTGGAAGGCGGCGGTTACGCCCCAGAGCCCTGTGCCCCGCCCCCTCGGCTCCGCCCCGCCCCCCCCCGAGGAGCGGGGCCCAGGAGTGACGTCCCCGAAAGTTCTCCTTTTGGGCCCCCCCCCGCCCCGCGTTCCCCTCAGCTAAAGAGCGGCGGGGAGGGGTGCGGACGTTTTATTACCTTTGAGAGCTTCATCCGAACTGTCAGGGCCCGGAGGGAGACGGGAGAGGAGGGGACGCGCGGCCGGGCGAGCGGAGGAGAGATGCCGGAGAGGCGAGAGGAGGAAGGCGGGGAGTGAGGGGAGGAGGCCGGCGGCCCGGGGTGGGGCGGGAGCGGCCGCGGCCGAGCGGAGCCCGCGGACTTTTCACACTCGGGCCCGGCGGGGACGCGGGCGCGCGGGCGGCCCGAGCGGCGCCTCTGCCCTTCCCCGCGCTGCAGCGCCAGCCCCGCCGCGCCGGCCGGGCGCGC
>NW_026596155.1:2818441-2839816 GCF_907164565.1 Psammomys obesus
CCGGGCTGCTGGCCGGCCTGCCCCGCTTCGGCAGCCTGAGCCCGCCGCCGCCGCCGCCCGGGCTCTACTTCAGCCCCAGCGCCGCGGCCGTGGCCGCCGTGGGCCGCTACCCCAAGCCCCTGGCCGAGCTGCCCGGCCGGACGCCCATCTTCTGGCCCGGGGTGATGCAGAGCCCGCCCTGGAGGGACGCGCGCCTGGCCTGTTCCCCCCGTGAGTACCGTCGCGGGCCCGGGCTCCCCCGCCTCCCGAGTCCGCTCTCTGCCCGCTCTGTCCTCCCGGTGCCCCGGTGGCCTGGCAGTGCCAGGGCGGCGCGGTGGCGGTCGGGCCCGGGGGCGTCTAGCGAGGGGTCCACGCCTTCCCCGAGGTCGCCCGGGCTCTGCCCGAGGGCGTGCGGCTCGATGGAACCGGCTCAGGGGGCAAGTGCGCGGGACTGGCCCGTTTAGCGAGGTGGAGAGCGGGAGAGGGCCTCTGCCGCCCGGCTTTCCTGGCTCTTTGGTGCCTTCGGTGGCCTGACCGGCCCTAGGGGGTGGGGTGGGGCATGGATAGGCAGGGCAGCTACCCACCGCCCCAGGAAAAGCAGGCGCGAGCTAGCATCGCCCCCCCTGACATCTTCAGCCCACCCCCAGTACACTTGTCCGCAGCCAACAAGCCGTGCCAGACTCCAGACTCCCCAGAGCTGGTGACGTGCTCCGGGCTGTTTTCTGGGATGGACCTGGGCTCTCCCTTCCCCAGGACTGTTGCACCTGGGGGCATTGAAGAGGTATTTTGGCACTCAACGACCTAACCCAGGAAAGGAGAGAGAGATGACTGACGTGGGACGGGACGCAGACCAGCAAAGTGCAGAGACTTTGCCTCAGTTGTCCCCAGGGCTGGACGGTCTTGTGGTTAGGGAGCCAGAGCTCCCAGAAGGCCCTTAGCCCCCAGAGGGCTTCCAGGGCCCAGCTCAGCTCCTTTTCTCATTCTGTGAAGTTCGTCTGAGTTGCTGGGCCTCCCTGCCCGAGGCTTAGCCGCAGTCACTGAGGGAAGCCAGGGCGAGCGCCTGAGAAGCGGCTCCCGGGGCTGTGGAGGTGTTGAGGAGAAACTTCCATTTCAGTGTGGCTTGTAGGGACGGCCAAAGTCCCTCCCTTCTTCCTCCAGCCTGTAGCGGCCTGAGACCAGGGGCAAGTTGGCTCTCAAAGTGTGCAGAACGCAGGGAGCCCTCTCGCTGCCCAACACACCTAGTCAAGGAAGTGGCTGAGGAAAACAAAACAAAATATAAAAAAAATTAAAATGTGCTTCCCTGCCCACCAAACTCTCCCACTGGCACGGGGACTGACCCCGGAGGTGAGCGAGGTGACCTCTCCCATGCACTCCTGCTCAGTTGAAGAGGAGGTCCCGTTTCTGCTGTACTCTTCAGCAGCGGGGGGGCCCCCCTAGCTGCTGGCCCTGTGGTTTAAGCACAAAGTATGTTGCTGCCGGACCGCACCCGGCTTTGACCAGAGTCGCTGGCTGGGGGAAGCGCGGGCGCTCCTCTGGCGCAGGCCTTGGAGCCATGCTCTCTGGACACCGAAGCTGAGCTTGGCCCATTCGCTCCCCGCTCCCATCCCCACCCCCTCACCGCCCCCGGCCCCCGCTGAGCGCTGTAACGGATTGTCTCTTCCTTCCCCTTGTTGTCGGTCCTCGCAGATCAAGGATCCATTTTGTTGGACAAAGATGGGAAGAGAAAACACACCAGACCGACCTTCTCCGGCCAGCAGATCTTCGCCCTGGAGAAGACTTTCGAGCAAACCAAGTACTTGGCGGGACCCGAGAGAGCGCGCTTGGCCTATTCTTTGGGGATGACGGAGAGTCAGGTCAAGGTGAGTGGACCTTTGACACCTCCAGGGATGGCTTTCCCGGACTTGCGCGCCCGTGTGTCGTGTCCACGCGCGCGAGCCTGCGCTTCTGTTTTCCCCTTTCCAAAGAAGAGGTGGGGGTGCGCAGGAGCCTGGGGAGAAGCCGGGAGAGGGTTAGGGATTGCACAGGCCCTGGGGTGGGGGGCGCTTTTGGAGTCAAACTATTGATGAACAAAAGAAATGGAATCCCCGCCTTAGAGACTAGGCTAATCTAGACAGCAGCCAGTGCTGGGGACCTGCCTTTATCAGAGAATAAAAGCGTTTAAGGGAATATCCCGGCGAAATGGAGCCGATTACAAAGCTGGGTTCGTTTTATTTGTAAAGACACTCAAGCTTTTGTTTGCCCACGCAGGCCCCACTGGTTATAACATTTCCTAGTGCGGATCGGAGGCACACTCACTTCTATATTAATTTGTAGATTTAGAAAAAGTAAATGAATCCAGAGGAACTTAACGCTGATAAAACTTGCTTTTGCCCTAGATAAAGATATTCATTTTGGAATAGTAATTTCCCAAATGAGCTGGCAAGATTGTTAACGTATTATAAGATTGAAATCTGCTTAAAGCAAGTTTATCCGCAGAATTAAGATCCTGCACTTTATGACAACTTGTAATTAAGATGTCTCGTTGCTCATAATTGAGTTGTATACTACATTTCTAGGGAATTAAATTTTAGAAGTCTGTCCCTGAAAATAAAGGGATTGAGCCAGCTGGGTAAATTCAATCAGATGGCTTCCTGGTTTTCGCTGTTCTCCTCGGTGCCTTTCAGGGTTGTTACATTTCTTTAGGCAGTGGGTATGTCTGTGGGGTCTGCTTTCTTTAGTTACATTAATGCAATCTTACGCTAAGGCTTTCCTTTCCCGCTAGCCAAAAGTCACACATATATTTCCGCAGAGATTCTTCCCGTGGCCATTAGAAAACCATCACATTCGAAATAATTTTGCGTGGGTGGCTCAGGAGCCTACACCTTAATCCGGAGGTCTTCATTGGTCACCATAAATATGTCCCTGTGGCCGGAAGTGAATTATTACAGCAATATAAAGAAAATCACTTTCTTAACAATTCAGATTCTCTGGATAAAATACAGAACAGATGAGAAACATAGGAAGAGGGTGATTTTACATCTTTAGAACTTGCTTACTGCTGTCCTTCAGATTCAAATACACGTGTCAGACCCAATCAAGCACCATGAACAGCTCGAACTATTTCAAATGAATGTCTTAGGGCGGAGCAATGTTATGCTAATATTGGAAAGAACGGGCTAAATCATAATTATAAAACAATGTACCTGGCAACCTTTTGCTTTAAAAACAGCGAACGCCATTTCACCTTTGGTTTTAACCGAGAAAGAAGTTCAGAGCGTCAGCCCCACCGTGGTGACAGTCCTGACTGAGCTGTTAAATGCTCTCAGGCTCTGAGTAAACTGAAGTTCTCATTATTTCAGAAAACTTCAGACCACGCGCCTTAAGTGTTGTGGAGAGGAGCGAGGAATTTACCAGCGAACGTAGTGGCAGATTCAGGCCTAGAAAAAGTAACCGGTCAAGTGTCCAAAAGCGAGAAACAGAGCAGTGATAACTGGGTTTAAGGTTTTCTCTTCCGTTCCCATCACTGGGCACCGCGGTTGCTGCTTACAACTCCTCAGAACACGATTAAGTACTAAAACCCACCGTTAAGGGGAAACTAACCGTTCTCGGTTTCCGGTTGGGACGTAGGAAAAGCAAGTTTATCTCCAGGAAAGCTGGTTCCAGGTCTTGTTTTTCACTCTCCCCGAGAAGCGGTTGGCTGGTGGCCTGCCTGCTCCCGTGTCGCCATCGCTATGGCAACGGCGCCGGGTTAGGGAGGCCACCGGACAGACTTTGACGCCGAGCCCCGGGGGGCCCGCGGGGGAGGGTGTCGAGGTGGGAACCCGGGTGTCCCGGCGCTCAGTTCCCCCTCCCCGGCCCTGCCTCTCCCTCCCCCCCGCCCCCCCCTCCGCCCTCAGGTCTGGTTCCAGAACCGCCGGACCAAATGGAGGAAGAAGCACGCGGCCGAGATGGCCACGGCCAAGAAGAAGCAGGACTCGGAGACCGAGCGGCTCAAGGGGGCCTCGGAGAACGAGGAGGAGGACGACGACTACAACAAGCCGCTGGACCCCAACTCCGACGACGAGAAGATCACCCAGCTGCTGAAAAAGCACAAGTCGAGCGGCGGCGGCGGCGGCCTCCTGCTGCACGCGGCGGAGGCCGAGGGCTCGTCGTGAGCGCGCCGCGCCCCGCGGGGACCCCGGCCCCCGCCCCGGCCCCCGCCGCTCGCCGGGCCTCCCCTGTTTTCTAAGATGTACATATCTATTTTTTTAAGCTAGAAATTGTGGCGGGGGGTGGCGTGGGGGCGGGCAGGACGGCGTACTGAGGACAAACAGAAACAGACAGACAGACAGACAGACTCGCCGCCGAACACGCCCGCGGCTTCCCAGAACCCATCCGCGGCGGCCGGGCCCCCTCAGCCCGGCTCGGCCTCGGGCTCCGCGGGCCCCGGGCTCCGGGCTCCGGGCTCCGGGCGAGGCCTCTGCCAGCTCGGCAGCCACCGCCCGGCGGGACTCTCGGAGCGAGCCGCGGCGGGCGTCCGCCTCCTAGGGACAAAAAGGGGGACCCCCGCCCCCCCAACTGCTCGACAGTAACCTGTTGAAGGCTCCCTGTAAATAAACCGCGAGCCACAGCGACCAGGAGTTGCCGCATTGTGAATATTTAAAGTGTAAAATGCCTTTTGGAATTCGGTATCGAGAGATGGACCTTCCCTCCCATTGGCCTGAGACGCATTCCCACGACGCGGCCGCTCCTCGCCGCTAACCCGGAACCGTCGAGAACGCCGGCGCCCTCCTCGGCCGCCCTCCGCCGGCTCCGGACCTGTCCTCCGCGCTTTTCTCCTCCGCCCGGTCCCCGCCTGGGCCAGCAGACCTTGCCAGGCCGCCACCCCACCCGCCCCGCGCCGCCCCAGGACCTGAAGCCCGAGGTCCCGGACCCCGCGAGCGTCTCACACCGGCCTCTGGGGTCCCCTCCGAAATTGCACAGTCGTTTGTTGCTATTTATTAGTGATTTAAAGAAAATACCGGGGAGGGAGGGGCTACGATGTCTTGTATTTAATTTAACTCTTTTCTGATTAAAAAAAAAAATATGCGTGTTAAAAGTAGATGGTGGGAATTGTTACAAGCGCTCCGGGTCAGAACATAAACATTTCCTTTAGTTGCTGTAATTGAATTCGAGGTGTTTTGTATCATAAGAATACTATAGAATATGTAAATTGTTTTCTGTTAAAGCTAATAACGATGATATATTAGCCTCCTTAACATTTATTAATTTATACGAGGAATTCGGTTTGTAAAGAAAAGGCAGCCCCTTTGCGACGAGACCCATGAAATGTAATGCACTTTCTGTTTCAAAGGATAAATCGAATTAAAAACAGCAACAAAAAATAGTTTGAAGACGTCTGTTGCCTTGTGGGAACGGGTGCAGGTCACCCGGTCTCAGCGGAGATCTCAAATAAAAGTCAAGAGCACAAAAAAGCGTTATGGGCTTCCTGGGTGAAATAGCTGTCTCCTCCTCCTCCTCATCTCCATCATCTATCGGGAGAAATCACACCCCAAACCCCTGGCGTGGAAGGCTGTGGAAACACATTCTCAGTGCTTACTGGGACCGTCCTAGAGCTTCCGATCTCTGCTAGTTTTTTTCTGAAACCCCCTCCCCCTTTGCCAGGAAGCCCCTGGGGAATCTAGGAAGACCTCATCACCTGGTACCCGAGGCGGTGCCTGGGCCAACCCCTGCTTCTATTAGCTTAGGGGAGGAGGGAGATGGGAGCAGCCCCTCCACATTTGATTTCTTTTTCTTTCTACAGTCACCTAGCAGACTGCAGAAAAGTCAGGAGCCTTGGGTTTGCCAGGCACAACAATGAATGGAAAGAAAGCTTCTTTTAAGTGTCTTGGCAGCTTTCGTATTACAGACAAGTGGAGCTTCTCCGGGGAGAAAGCGAGCTCTGGGAGAAGGCAGTCACTTCTTAGGGTTTTTTTTTTTTTTTTTTTTTTTTTTTTTGGTGGGGAGGGGGGAGTTGGGGTGGATTGGAGGTGTAATCGGTTTTTGTTTTGTTTTCAGACACTCAGTTACAGGTCCTGGGAGATACATTTTCTTCTTCTTGGTTCTGGGAGATACATTTCTTGGTCCTGGGAGATACATTTTCTTCTTCTAGGTTCAGGTTAATGAGCTGGAGCTCAAAGAGACAGATCCGTGGAATCCGCATTCTTCTGAGCAGAGAAAGCAAGTAGGGGAACTGTTTGGTTGCCTACAGAATGCAGAGTTTGCAAACTTTTTTCTTTCCTTCAGAAGTTCGAACGGCTAACAGGAATTCTTGGGGTGTATATTGCTGATGGCATGGTTCATTGGAAACGAGGGAAGGAAATCACCCCGTTTATTGTCTCCAGTTTGCAAAGTTCTCTTGAAGCTTCAAATCCATTTTGCTTTCTCTATTCTTAGCAAGACTGAGACTTATAGAGACTGCAAATAAAGCCAGATTGCTTTATTCTGCTGGAGTGACAGAGCTTAATCCTAACCAAGAACAAGCAAGAACGGCCCCCTCCATCCTCTTTTCGGTATTTCTTTCTTCTCTTGCTTCTTCATCCTTTCTCCCTCCCCTTCCATCTCCTTTCTCTTTTCAGCATTTTTTCTCTTCATCCTGCCTATCAATTTTCCCTCCTTATTTGTCAGTTTCCCTCTCTTCTTTCCTTCTCCCCTCTTCCCTGACCTTCTTCACTGTTTTCGAGAAAGGGAACAAGCTTGCTATCTCACAATTGCACTTTATTGCAACAAATAAAAAAAATCCCTTTTCCACTTTACTCAAGTCAGCTTTTAACCTCTCTGCTGCCCTTTGAAAAAGCCAGGGAATAAAAGGGGGGGGGGGGGAGGATCACACGACAATTAAAAACATTCTTTCTTAATAGTGATAATAACGATAACGGCGGGAGAGATGACGTAGTGATTGGAGTAACAGAAAACTTTTGAGTCAGACTGAATGTGTTTCCCAGGAAGTGAATCACCCGAAGGCTGACAGTGTTTATTTCAGGTTGGACGTGTGGAGAGGGACCTGTCACAGACCCTTTAGAAAGCATTCTCTCGGTGCTGGAGGGGGAGGGGCTTAAGATGCGAGCACGCGGAGGTGGGCTGTGGCCTCCATCGCGCCCCTCCCTCCAAGCTGGACGGGGTGGCAGGAGATTCTGCAGGGAGCTGAGCAGGCAGCTCTAGGATCTGGGGCCACGCCACACTGGCATCCACTCTTTTTTTCCAGTTGACTGCAGCAGTGACTGGAGGTTTCCAGTTAATTTACTTCCATCCCAAACTCCAGCTGGCCACCAGTTACCAGTGGCCCCACACAGCTGGGACGAAGGTTGAAGTGGGTAGGAGGGCGCCTCTTCTACTTCCCTTTGTCTTGGTTGGTTTGGTTTCTTTATAAGTGTATGCAAAACCATCAGTTCTTTCTCAGCATTTGTGTAGTGGGGAAGCCAAGGAGGAGCGCTCCTGCAAAGCAACTTGGGAAGAATTGTTTGGGGTTTTTTTGTTTTTGTTTTGTTTTCATCTTGGCTTAAAATTTTTACAGCCTTAACACCATAAACATCTGATGAAGGCTGCCAACCAACCTTTACAACAAGAGGTTTATGACTGAAAGCCAAAAAAGAAAAAAGGTCACAAGCGACTTGACAGACCACTGCTTTTATAAATGAAAAATAAATAAATAAAAAGGAGATGTGTGTAGTGTACTTGAAAGGGAGAGGACAGTGTTTTGATTTTTGTTGTGTTTCTTTCCCTAAAAAGGAAGTTAGTGCAGAGACCTGAAGGATGAGGACCTGAAGGGGAAGGGAAAAGCCATGCTCCCAGATTCACTGGTTTTGCTCAATTCTCTTTCGTGCAAGCTCGATTTTACTATGTAGTGATTAATTTTCCCTTTGGTACACACTCAGGATTCTGAAGTCAAGCCCATCGGCCTTCCTTCCAGAAGCTGGGAGTGGGGGCTACTGGACGTTTCCAAGCTTGTGAACATTTTAATCCACTTTTCTTTTCCCTGCTTGAGGACAGCGGGAAGAGAGAGGACTGAAAAGTGCAGGCGGTTTGTTCTGGAGGCCCTGCTCTTCTTGGACTTGTGTCCTATAGCACTAAAATCCTCTGCAGTCTAGGGTCAAGAGATGAGGTGGTATGAAGCCAGCACTAACTTGGGGAGGTGGTCCTCCCCTTTAAGGTGGTGCAGGGGACTAGGAACACACACACACACACACACACACACACACACACACACACACACACGAGAGAGAGAGAGAGAGAGAGAGAGAGAGAGAGAGAGAGAGAGAGAGAGAGAGGGATTCCACTTGGGAACTCCTAGCACTGAATAGCTTAAAGAGACAGTGGCTCCTTTGTTAATCCTCCACAATGGGATGGTGTAGCAACAACAGAGGTAGCTGTTGATTTCATCTATAAACTCCATTTTAGGCTAATTTGAACAGCTTTCTCTGCTTTCAACACTCCCTCCCCCTTTACCACACACACAGACAGATGTGCAGGCCATTCTCCTCGCCCCTTCTCTGGACCACCTCTGCCCCCCTTAAAGCCTGCTCTTCAGTGTGTCTCCCCCCTTTCCCTCAGGAAAGTGCTATTTTGTTCTAAAGTGTTTAGAAGGCTGCTTCAGAAAGCAGAGCATCTTCCCTGGTGTGTCTCATCTCCTCCCTCCCCTTTCCTCTCTCTTCTCCCTGCTTTCCCCTCTCCCTCTCCCTCATCTGTGCTCCCCTTCTCTTCCCTTCCTTATTTCTTTTGCTTTTCTCCCAACTGCCCCTCTTTTCTCCTTCTAGTTTCCTCCTTTCCTTCCCCTCCTTTTCATTCCTTCCTTTCAGAGACCGCTTCTGCCAGCCTCAAACAGGAGATCCGCCTCCTCCTCCTCAGGAGTGCTGGGATTGTAGCCCCATGCCACCACACCGACTTGACCCTTTTAAAACACACCACCATAGCCCTCCCTCATCTATTAATGGGAAGGTAATGGAAAGAAAGGGGAGGTGTGGGCAGCAGTTAGGGGACATTCTCCTGAGACTGGCTTGGAGTTGTTCCACAGGCCGGAGAGTTGACCTTGGAGTCTGAGCTCACTCTCTGCTCTTTCTTTCCCATCCAACCTCAGGGACTGGAAGAGGAAGAGGAGCTGTCCAGGGCTGTATCACTTGCTTTAAGGCTCTTGAAGCAGGTGGAATAACGCACTAAAGACTTTGAAAAGCATGGCCTTCACCTAGCATTTGCTGTCTACTATAGCCAGCCTGAAGCAGAGGCCTCTTTTATAGTCAGGATGTCTGCTTTTGAGTAATAAGGGCTAGCTCAGAGAAGGAAACATTCAAGGATGGACCCTTCCTCAGTTGTCGGGGAGCTTTCTACCATGCAGTGTGGGTCAGTGCACACATTATTGTAGACTCTATAATACAGAGGCTCCCTAGTGCTTCTCTAATGCCGCTGCCTTCATCTTCCTCGAGGACGAAATGTTGAGGCATGAGCACTCTATTTGGCAGATCCAGAAAGTCCAGGAAGAAAGCCAGTGGGCAGGTTTCTTTCATCTCTGGGCACAGGGTTTTGTTTCGTACATAAATTATGGGGTGGGAGAGTCAGGTTTGGGAGATGGCAGACTTTCTTGCATTACACACAGAACGTTAACGGTCCTGGGAGTTGTTATCACAGTGGATAGCTAGGGCATAGTCATCTTCAAAGAAAGTCATTTGACGAGTCTTCGTGGCTCTAGCCATGGCCTCAACCGTCCAAGGCCCTCTCTAGTCACTGCCAGCTGCAGATTTGCGCTTTGTACTTGATGGTATGGTTAGGCTCTTGAAAATAACTTTGTAACCCACTCTTTCCAGTGGAAGTGCCTTCTTCCCTCCCAGTGCCATTCGCTTGATCTCCAATGGCTTGTCAAGTCTTCTCCCCAAATCCAGTGATCTCAAGAGAATGAGGGGGCCTGAGAACTTTATCTTTGCCACAATCACAAGATCATACACTGTCTGAAAGCCTGGGTTTGGGATGAATCTGAGCAACCCTGCGTGGTTGTACAGTATCGTCTTTCCTTCCCTGTGCCTCAGGGTTCTTGGCTCTACAATAGGGGTGTCCATTACCTTGTCTTCTTAGAGCTGACAGAAGAGTGAAACAGGTCCGTTTATGTGAAGTGACACAGGGTAAGCTGAGGAGCCAAGCGTTTATCATCTCTGACCTCATCCTCTTCATCATCAACTGCTACCCAGTAGCACCAAGAAATGTCTCATCCAAGGATACTTTTAACTCTAGTGCAAGATACTTACTCAGTTCAGAAAAAAATATATATATATATCATAAAATGGAAGTGAAAACAGCTTTGAGAGCAAGGTCTGTTTTCCTTTGTGTGGAATTTAAAGGTGGCTAGCTGACATGTCCTAAAAGTATTTCGCCAAACTTGCGATAGTCCATGCTTTTTATCCCCCTGGTTCTGGGTGAGGGTGTTAGGCTGGTAAGAGCATGGCTTGGCCTCTCTTGGATCCCTGTCCTGGGGAAGTCAGTGGCTTCTTATCCTTACTCATGCAACTTTACTGAGAAATCCACGTGGTCAGAGGTGGGGAGGCTTCTGTCAGCAATTTATTTCAACGATCTCAGCTTTGATTTGAGGCAGGATGGTGTAGTTTAGCCTGATTCTTTTGCCTCTGTGCTGGGAGGACACCCCAGCACCGCACCGGTTGATGCAATGCTGAGAATCAAGCCCAGTGCCTCCTGACCTGACTGGCGGCGCTGAGCCTCTACCAGTAATAATTATCCAGGGGGATAGCTGGAGCATGAAGGCAGACCCACCAGCTCCGGACAGCCAACACCGCGATGGCCACATTCATTGAGCCCCTGAGTCAGAATAGCCTGGCTCTCCTGGATTCCTGACCTACAGACAGTATACCACACAATCGGGGTTCATTGTTTTAATCCATTGACTTTGGGGGTAATTTGTTATGTAGCACAGATAACTAAGTTTCTAACAGATTTGTCTTTGTTCTTTGGATAAAAAGCAGACTCTTGAAAGAAAAGACTTGGGGCATCGTGACCACTGAAACCACAGATTGCCTGATTTCACCACAGGAGCATTTGAGACTTTCTTTCCTTTTCTCCACTTTTTGTCAAATAGTTTATTTATTTTATGTGGATGAGTGTGAGCCTGAGTGTACTTCAGGATGGTATCAGATCCTCTGGAACTGGGCTTGGTTCTGGGCACCTGATGTGGTTGTTGTGAACCAAACCCCGGTTCTCTGCAAGAGCAGCAGGTGTTCCTAACTTCCATGCCACCCCCCTTCCGTTTCTATTTCTGAGAACTTAGTCCCAGGAAAATCAAGTGACTTCAGTGACCCCCCTTTCTCTCCCTGTACAATTATCCTAATGTAAGAGTGGCCTCACAGTGTTGTGAAACTCAACTTCATCACTTCCTCTAATGTAGCGTGCAGTTGGTCTGTGTGAAGGATACCATGTTTTCATCATGTAACCGAAAGCGTGGAAAGAATCAGATTGGCTTTGTGGGCTTGTATTGTAATAGGAAAAGACCAAAGACATACTTGCAGTTTTCCTTTGCTTGGTTAGATGCTGGGAAACACACACACACACACACACACACACACACACACACACACATACACAAACACAGCACATCCCCCCACACCTACCACACACACCGCACACACACACAGACACAGTACACTCCCCCACCCCCACCACCCCACCACCTCCTCCACATGCACCACACCCCTGCATACACACACACACACACACACACCACATACCACACCACACACAAACACACACACCACACCACACCCCTACACCCCCCCCCCACACACACACATCCCCACCTCCCTCCCCCATGGAAGACAGGACTCAGCAAGGTAAAGCCCTCCACTCTCTTCTCTGGCCTTTGGTAAGCAAGGCTCTGGATTTTTCTGGCGTGTGGGGCGGCAATGAGGTGAGAGGGACCAGGTGAGCCTGCTGCGGTTGCTGTGGCCCCCTGAGAAGGAAGGAAGGGAGAGAGGCAGCAAGCTCCAAGAACAAAAGTCCTAGCTGTGAGCAGAATCAAACAGTGAGGGCAGAAGTTCCTCTAGATGCCCCCTGCCTGCAGGAGTCCTGGAGCTGGTTGGCAGAAGGCTCTGGTTGATGTGCTGCACTCTGCCGCTTGATTTTCAAAAAGCGCATAAATGTATTCACATTGCAGTCTTGGTTTGTGGCCCAAGCTAGGCTGAAGTCAGGGTTCTCATGCCTCAGGCTCCCAGGGAGTGAAATTACCCGGAAAGCACCGCTAAGCCTAGCTCACACACTCTACTTTTAGTTTTACTCCTTCAGTTTGCCTGTGTGGTATCTCACCAGGGAGACAAATGTGTGCTAGCCTGGAAAGGCCACCGCGGACAGCGGCTTGGACGGCACTGTACCATGAGTACCCCTGAAAACAGAAAGCTGGAGCAGTCACTCTGCCAGGACACGCCGTTACATGGTGGGGTTGACTGCTGTGTAGGAATCATGTACAAGGTCAGTCTCAAGCTTGCTATGAGGATAGCCTGGAATTTCTGATCCTCCTGCCTGCACCTGCCTCGGGGGTGCCTACATCCAGTTTTATGTGATGCTGGGGTCTGAATCTAGAGCCTTTTGGGTGCTACACAAGCACCTCACTAACTGAGCTACAACCTCAACCCAAGCAACATATCCTGATTTTATACACACACACACACACACACACACACACACTCACACGCAGACATAGTCATACACAATACACACATTCATACACACACCACACACACATACACACACATTCACACATACACAGTCATATATACACACACACATCTCACACACACACAGACACACACACACACACACACACAGACACACACACACACACACACACACCGGGATTAAAAAGCCACAGGAATGCTGCACTCTCCTGAAGGTCTTAAAATGAGAGAAACTTTAATGCAGCTCTTATCCTTCCCATCCCGGAGTCTCTTCTCCAGCTTATGAGAAATAGAAGATCAAGAAATGGGATTTAAATTCATTCATTTAGAGTTACTTTGAAATAAAAGTTGCAGCAAGAAGGGCCATTTTGTAGAATGTTGGGTATTCTTCAAGTCGCATGGGCTCTGATTCCCCAAAGGACAGCATGGCACAAGGAGGAGGCTCCAGGGTCATTTCCAGCGCCCACTGCTGGGAGAGGCGTGCCTCCTTCGCTGACCCAGAAGAGCATTTGAAAGGGCAAACTTTGATTTTTCAGTAATATTTCCTTTTGGGGAAAAAAAATGGAATAATCCTAAGCAGTAACACCGCTAACTAGTCTCTGCAAGTTCTAGCTACAGGTCTCGACGCCCGCAGATTCCTCATTGGGGGCACTTATCCAAGCTGCCCTCCACGTGCAGAGCGGGCTGTTCTCAGTGCCTAAAAATGGCAGGGCGCTGTGGAGAGCACGGAGACCCATATGCTGAGGGAGTTTGCCGGACTGTGGGGCCCAGGAGACCCTCCAGGCGGAGGTGGTCCTGGCGGTCAGGGGCAGTCAACTTCCTTCAACCTGCCGGCCAGTGTTGCAACCCCGAAAGCATCCTTCCCCGGGCCCTTCCGATACTGAAGAGTCACTGTGTCCCCACGGAGGGGGGCGTCTTCCCACAGGTATCATGCTAGCTTACAGGAACGGCCTCCTCTGAAGAGAAGCCGAGAAAAAGCCCTGTAATAGTGAGAAAGGTCAGGAGGAATCGAGAGCTCGGTGGAGCAACAGACCCTGAAGGAGATGGGTGGGCGGGGCGTGTCTTCCCGTCTCACTCACAGCCAGAATCAGGGCTCTTACCTCCCCGGCAGGCAGATGTTTCCCGGATCCCGCTCCTCTGGGCAGATATTGTCACAAATAAAGCCAAGAGCGATAATGAGAGGACAGGGAAAGGGAAACTGTTTCCTTTGGTCCAACAGAAGAGGGGCAGGCCCGTCCCACGCGGGAAGACTCCCATTACCCGGGGCATTGCTCTCAAAATTTGGAATATGTCCCAATGACAGGGAATGCCAACATAGTTCCCTCTGGAGGCCCAGGAAGGACGCTGGGTCGCTAGGAAACTCTTCCAGGGGAACAGAGAACTGAGAAGGCCCTGCGGGAGGCCACAGCTCTAGAAGGTTCTTCTGGTAGACAACCGGGAAAGAAGAGATGCCAAATTTGGGGCTGTGGCTCCCTTTTGACTTCCAGACGAAAGAAACACAGATAAATCAGAATAAAGGCGTGGCAAGGGAAAGTGAAGGAATGCCACGGAGCTGTTCGTGGTACCCTCATCTGCCTGGAAAGAGGACGGGGGGGGGGGGGGGGGACGTCGACCCTAGGCTCAAGAGGGGTCTGGCCTCTGCGCTTTCTTGGGCCATGGAATCCAGCCCCGCAAAGCCAAAGGCAGGCCAAGCGCTCCTGCTTAGGGTGCGCTGGGTAGCTGGACTCCCTGGAAAGGTGATCTCCCGATGTTGAGGAGGTGGGGTCCACAGGGCAGACGTCCGAGGACGCCTCTTTAGCACCTAGGAAGAGGCCGCACCTGCTAGCGGAGGAACCAGTTCCAGGTCTTGGCTGGGAATGTCCCCCCCCCCCCCCGGACAGAAAGTCAGCGATGGCCTCTGCCTTGGGGCTCTCACACTGGAGAAATTTGCGTATTGTCTCCCCAGCTACCTTCACACAGTCTGAACCAGTCCCCACTGGATCAGGGCGGGGTTTCTGCTATCACTAAACTGTCGTTACCAGCCCCTGCCTTTCAGAGGGGGAATTTTCAGTCCCCGAGTGGGACTCACACTTCCTTCTCTGACCCCAGGACGCTTCCTGGCTTCCTCTGACTATTGGTTGAGCCTGGCCCTACCAAATCTGGGCTTCAGGGCGTTCTGTAGCCGCAGACCTTCGGTCAGTGCGGTGGCAGGTCTGTCTGAGGCCCGGCTGCCTCCAGCGCTGCCAACAGGTCACACCCAGGCCGGGCTTCCCGACCCAGAACAATGAAGTGGGTTCAAGAAGCCGCTGGCCACCCCGCCCCAGCCTTGGCATTCTCTGTCCCGGGGGCCAGTCTACCCAGAGCCCCATCTGGAAGCATCTGGGCGCATAGATTCCCAGAGAAGAGGGACTCGAGGTGTCCGGAGTAGAGCTCGTTCCACTAATTTGTCTTCCCTGGCTTAGCCTCACACACCGCCCCCGTCCGCCTCCGCGCGAGCTCACTGGATTCCGGCAGCGCCCCCTGCAGGCCTGGAGGACAGTGCGGCCACTCGGAACTGGAGCCCTCTAGTCCCCGCGGTGCGTCCCGCGGGTGTCCACACCGTTCCCTCCAGGCCTAGACCCAAATCCGACCTGGCCCCTGCCCACGCCATCGTCGCTGCCCATCTCTGGGATGGAGCTTCCCGAGGTCCCCGCGGCTCGGGCTTGGGGACCCTCCTCTCCCCAGCTGCGAGTGTTCACGGACGCAGCCACCCCAGCAGAAGACATCCACGTGTCTGCGCTCCTTTCTCTCTCCTGCTTGGTTCCACACCGGGCGGGAAGGGCAGGGACGGTGACACGGCTAGGGGGGCGCGTGCCCACAGCGCACGTGGTAACCGGTCCTCCTCCGGGCCCTTCCCTCTCCCCCGCAGCAACCGCCAGGTTGGTTCTAGAACAGATGCGTGCTGCTGGCGCCGTCCACCAGCTGTCGCGAGCAGAAGCCACCGGGCTCCGCGAGGGACGAAAACAGCTGCTCCGGGGGGACGGGGGCTCCCGCCAAGCCCGCGCCACGCCTCGGGTGCTTGGTGGCAGGTGCCCGCGTCACGCCCAACCTCGCCCCTTCTCCTAGGTCCGGGAAGGAGGGCGTGTGCCACCGGCCCGCGTGGCGGTGTGACCGTGTGGCTCAGTGGCTGGCGCGGGGTGGGGGCGGGGAGGAGGCAGGGCATCCGGCGGTGTCGCGCTGTGGTGGGTCCAGAGAAGGATGCGCATCTTGGGTCCACACTCACCGGCCAAGTCTAAACCCGCAGAGGTTTGGCCTGCGGGTTCCCAGGGAGAGCGGTGGCCTTTCCCGGCCACTTCAGGTGGCCTGGTGGCCAACTAGAGGCTCGTCAGTTCTGAGGAGGGGACGCCGGGGTATCAAACGCTCATTACGACCACCTTCATATTTGATGTGGACCAGGGTGGATAGCAGGGGCTCATTTCTTCTCTTCAATTCTCGATCCCATTTACAGTTAACGTTTACTAATGGTTAATAAAATGTGGTTTGCGCTCGTAACGCGGGCGCAGCGTGGTCCCCATCAATGTCATAATAGGCAAGACCAAAAAAAAAAAAAAAGTACCTTACGATTTGTGCGCCGGACTGTATCGCTCGGGGTTTTGGCCCCGGACGCACTAAAATAACCTGTTGACACACACCAAAGTGCATCTCTATAATAACCTCCTCCATCATTTATTAAAAGTCGTGTCGAGCAGGCCCGTATAATTCATCTCTATGCAAATACATCAATGTCAGGCCATTAGCGTATTGCTCAGGGTTTTATTAAAGTGCATTCTTTTTAATTCAGCCCCGTAAAATACGAGCCCCATTGCTCAAGAATTATAGCAACTATTAGAGTAACATATGGGCAACATGCACTCAGAAAATAAAAGGCAACAGATAAAGTGGCAGGGTCACACGGCGGAGCAAACACTTAACAAAATGGCAATAGGTAATAGATTTTGTTTCCTCCGGGGCCTTTGGTGAGAGGGTGTCATAGGCGCGGACACCTCCGAAGAGGCAGACTGTCTCCAAGTCATTTTTTCCTTTCCTGTTTTTTAATCCCGGAGCCTGCCGGGAATCGGAACCCCCGTGAGCCAGCGAGCAGAGGGAGCATTAACTTCTCTGTGATCGCTTTCCTTTCTTCCCGAGACCTCAGCGCCCACCAGAGAACACCTCTGTGGCTCTTAAAGCAATAAACAAACAAACAAATAAACAAACAAATAAATAAAATAAAGCCCCAGATTGCAGTGTCCAGCCTGCCGCAGACACCTTTGCTCTCCAAGCGCTCCGCGCGTCCCTCTCCAGGGAACACTGCTCCCGCTGGGGGAGGCAGCTCTGGGTTGTTGTCCCTGTCCCCCTGCCTCCGGCCCTGTGGAAAGGGGAGGAACAGGCTCCTCGAGGGCCTTTGAGCTCGCCTGTAAATTTCCTTCCCTTGGGTTGAAGGCCCGAGATGGGGGCCACATTCCGCGGGAATCGACTGTAGCTGAAAAAGAAGCCTGCCTTTTTAGCTACCACCCTCTGTCTGCTCCCGCTCGGGGCTCCAGGCTACCCTAGGTCTCATTGGGCAGATCACCTAGTTCAGATCTTGCTACCGTCACAGGGAAAGCATCTGGTCTGAGAGCAATGAGGGTATTTTACATACTAAGGTCCAAGGAGGGCGGGTGTGTAGGGTTCAGCCTCCATTTTAGCCAGCTCTGGAGAAGGAGGGGAAGGGGAGGGGAGAAGGTGAGAGGAGGAGGGAGAGGGAAAGGAAGAGGGAGGGAGAGGGGAAGGGGAGGCGGAGGGAGAGGAAAGGGAGGAGGAGGGAGAGGGAGGGAAAGAGCAAGGGATCACTACAAGTTTCAGTTTTAACATTTTAAATTGTGCCTTCAGCAATCATTTTTCAGAGAGGCCCCCAGTACCCCTCCAGTTCAAAACTCCACAGAGCACACCCAGAAAAATACCGAGGAGAGTGGCAAAAACTCCGCAGAACAATCTTCCAGATTTAATGAGAGTCACCCACACCCTCATCACCCCAGCATGGTAATTGAGCAGATCTATTAACTTGTTACACTAGATTTGTTTAAAGAGACTATTACACAGTCATTTAATCAATTTGTTACACTGGAGGTCCTGACTTATGAGACACTTGCCTTATGATTCCTTAATGACTGAATTAATTTGTTTTAATAAAACCAACATTGTGTACAAGCACATTTCTAGAAATGTAATTTTGGAGATAGAGCAGCCCTAATGCCTCATCCGATTAGGGTCCTTTCTATGGTTTATCGGAGTCTGTACTTTCTGACATGGCTGTGTGTGTGGAGTATTTTTCTTCTTTATAGCGCCATTAATTTAATATGGATCATTAGTTCCTTATACACATGCATGTTCTGACAAATGTACCCAATGAATAATGCAGCTAATGTGCTTAGGCCCAAATGCATCACATCATAAACAGAGGCCTCTGCAAAAAAATAACAACAAGGAAAGAAAGCCCAGCCTGCAGTCTCCGTGGTCTGGGTAGCCTTCTGAGTTACCTTAAAGTCTTGTTTTGCAGAACAGGACATGCTTGGTCCCAGGATTATATCAACATCACCCACTGAGTCTAACTACGCAGCGAACACAGATTTATGGTGAATTAAGGTTGTCCTGAGAGCAGACGCAAGACAAGAAAATCGGTTTTGCTCCTGATGGAAACTGACGTGTGCGGAATAAAATGTAAATAAACAGAAAGTCTCCAAGAAAAGAGGCCTTGACGTTATTGATTATGTGGAATAATTAGGACATTACAAATGGTGATGCTCTCCAAATAACTAGCCTTTGAAACTTCATTTCTGCAAGAAGAAATGGCTGAGGATCCGAGGCAGCATTGGAAGGACAGGGCATGGTCCAGGGTGATCAAAAATTCATAACAGAGTGGCGGGCACCGTCAGCTTGTAAGCAGTCAGTAATGTAAATGGTAGCAGAATAAGCCCACAATGGAGACAAACATTTGAACTTGGAAAACTGTAAGGTGGAACGATGGTCCTTCATGAGCACTAGTGGCCTCGACATAGGCATAAAAGCTAGGTATCGACTGATTAAGTAACTTAACAATTATTACCGGGAAGAGGGAGAGCTGCAGGTATTCCATATAAAGAGATGCCTCACACATCTTTCTTAACAATGCCGGCCAGGCAGGCATTCGAGCTGGATCTCATCGCCAGGAAAGACATCAGCCTGCACACTTATGAATACCACAGCTGAACGCTTTGGTCCCTCTTTCCGTGTGCCTTCCGACCAGAAATAAACACACGGGCCGATGAATGTAATTTATAGAGAAAAAAGTATGACTACTTCTGTATCAGAAACAATTAAATTCTAACATGCCAGTGAGGTTCAAGTTAGGGTTATATGTACAGAAAAATTTTCTTCCAGCAATAATAAAGCAGGCAAACCCACAATCTAGCAAGACTTCATTCAATGTTTAGCCTTAAAAGTCAGGTGGGCTGCGTCTTGGCCGTGGTTAAAGCCATGCAATGTTATTTATGGTTGAGAGTCTGTTTCGAAACTAATCTCCCAAGCATGGTTCTGCTGATAAAATAGGCTTGGTCATTCATCCTAAAGTTTGAGTAACATGAAAGATGTGTCTAGAGTTTTGGTTCTTGAGGCGTAAACATTTGTAAAATGAGAAGCAGTTTTAAGAATCAGACAGTTGCTCAGTCCTGACGTTTCTACACTCTGCATTTGCCTTTTCCCTTTCGCCCTGGCTCAGTGGCTCCTCTGCCTGGGACAGGGGTGTTTATGGTGATAAATCGGTGTTGTTTCATTAGATCCATCCTTACTTCATCTTGATGTGAGCTGGAAATGTATTTCTTTAGTTTATAAAAATGAATAATTTAATCTCTTTAATCCCAGCATAACATTGAGACCAAAGAGCAATGCTAGATCCTTTTTTAAAAATTATTTTATTTTATCCAAAAACACTTGTGTAATCTCTTACCTTCTTGTTTTGGCGAAAGAATGGTATGCATTTCTTCCTATTTATAAGCAGCTAATGTTGAAAGTGTTGGCCTTTTATTACAAAGTAAATGAATTTGACCTTTTGCCCATTTCTCCAGATGCTGTTTTTGACCATCCTAAAAAAGCCCATTTAAAGTCAACAACATTAAGCATTTGAGGTCACAAGACCAGTCCAAGGTCACCTTGATACGGGCAAAAGGTTAATTAGACACTGTGTTGGAACAGGAATAGACTTTCTTACCCAGTTCATATAAATAAGCAGAGTCACACTTTCTGAGCTTCCTAACTTTCCAAGTGTCTTTATTTCTTTATTTTTTTTTAAAGTGGAAGTTTTGTAAACATAGATTTCAACTTCAAGTTCCTTCCTATCAATTTTAGTAATACTTGGCACTTACCGTGTACCTACGTCAGGTGCTGTGTAGCACGCGTCACACCACACCATCAACTAGAACTTCTCAGCAGCCCTCTGAGGCAACCATGTTCCCAGTCTACACACAGAGACTCAGAAAGTGACCAAGGTCAACAGAGGCGTTGATCTAGATGCACGCTCAGATCAAGCTTTAGCTCAAGCTCAAACCTTTGCTTTGTGCTGCCCTCAGGAGACCCAGCACACACGGTGTTAAAAAGCACAACCATCTTTTCATCGTATTTCCCAGCTGTTTTCCACAGTTATTTGTTTTTATTTTATCTTATTTTTTTTTCCGTATGGGAGGGACCTAGTGCACACTAGAGAAGCATTTTCCCATTGGTCTTTACCTCCAGCCCTTCCATAGTTTAATATGATGTGACAGGCAGCCTAGGAAATATTTGCAGCTATTCTGGTTCTGAGAACAATGAAGATTTGCACCCACCTAATACAAGACTCCAATAAGTATTGGAAATGATGATAAAGCAATGTTAATGACAACTGTCCCATGGTGTGTGTGACAGCAAACACAGCCTTCAATCTCCATGGACGAGTCAAGACATTCATTTCAACAACAGTGGGTGGGGTGGGATGGGGTGGGGGGGAGCCTAACAACAGATCACTGGCTGACTCTTAGCATCCAGAAAAGGTAGTTTGGGGTCAGAGAAGGAATTATGAGTCTACCGCTTGGGGACCGAAAATCTGCTCTGGAAGACAGTGACTGGCAACAGAGGTTCAATGATCCAGAAAACCCTCCTTGACCCAGTGAGGGCCAGTTCAAACTGTGAGGGTAGCAAGGCAGAGACTATGCACTCAGAAGCTATGGTTTCTCACCAGGCACTGCTATTCTGAGCAGATCAGCCCCTGTCGGTGGATTCAAAATGTCACTCCTGTAGCTTTGGGGCTAGACACTTTCAGCTAAATACCCTGCTACAGAGTTATTTATTTTTGGGTGGTGGGATGGGTGGGGACTTGGAGAATTTGCTGTTCAGACTCCTTGTCTCAGTGGTGTATTGTCTTATATGTGAGTCAGTCTGCTTATGTATAGCATCTACTTTTCTTGCGTAGGCTGAATTAATATTCTCTCTGTCTCTGCCTCTGTTAGCTCTGTCTCTGCTGTCACTATCTCTGTCTTTTTTTCTGAGTGCGTATGTGCGCATGTGCAGTACCATGCTTACCGGCTTACATGCTTTGGAAAGGGAACAAGGTTTGCAGAATGCCAGGCAGGCTGTCTAGTTGAGTTATACTTACAACCTGTGCCTCCTTGTTCTTTTTTTCTTCCTTCGTCCTTCCTTCCTTCCTTCCTACCTTCCTTCCTTCCTTCCTTCCTTCCTTCCTTCCTTCCTTCCTTCCTTC
>NW_026596155.1:2839826-2839979 GCF_907164565.1 Psammomys obesus
TTCCTTCCTTCCTTCCTTCCTTCCTTCCTTCCTTCCTTCCTTCCTTCTTCCCTCCTTCCCTCCCTCCCTCCCTCCCTCCCTCCTTTCTTTCTTTCTTTCTTTCTTTCTTTCTTTCTTTCTTTCTTTCTTTCTTTCTTTCTTTCTTTCTTTCTT
>NW_026596155.1:2839989-2869383 GCF_907164565.1 Psammomys obesus
CTTTCTTTCTTTCTTTCTTTCTTTCTTTCTTTCTTTCTTTCTTTCTTCCTTTCTTCCCCCTCTCTCCCTCCCTTCTTTCCTACCTTCCTTTTATTTATTTGTGTGTGTGTACTTCTCCTCCTCTTACCTTCTCTTCCTCCTCCTCCTCTTCCTTCTAATCTTTTGAGACAGAGTTGCTGAGCCCAGATGGCCTCAGATTTGCTATACAGCCCAGGCAAACCTCTCATGTAAGCTACTCATTTCTCAGTTTCCTTAGCACGGGGTTATAGCTCCTTGCTGGACTAAATCTTCTGAAGGAGAGATGGATGCCCTGCTCTAGTGTTTCTTTACATACATTATATTTTCAGTTTGCTTCTGAAATGTAATTTTTTGGAGCCCCTTCAGACCACAGATTTTAAGAACAATTTTCATAGAATATTTCTATTTTCAGGATGCTGAACAGTCATCATATATTATAGAATGCTTTTTAGCGGAATGCTCATTGCTCACCCATATTCTAGAACTCTCACGGTTTCCAACATACAACTGAATTCTCATTCATTAGATATGGCAAACTCCTAAAGCCCACTCCCAGGCCCCGATACAGAAGGCACAGGCTCCTCCCACTTCCAGGGACTGAAGAGTGTGCTTGCAGCGCACCTGGCCACAGAGCCAGCAGATTTTTCTGAGGCCCCTGTGTTCAGACTTTCTTAGCTGGTTCTCAGCCACTGCTTCTCAGCCCCAGATCATGTGACTGAGTTGACAGCCTGGTGGAGGTGAGAATTACAAGGGAGGACTTGCTCCTGAAGGGATGCCCTCCTGGCTCTGCTGCTGACTTGACTTGACTTGGGGTCTAGGCCTGCTCCTTTGCTATTACCATGGGCTCTTATGAGGCAACTACACCCACCTTACAATCCGAGGGCTGTAACCAAGCTCTACATTGCATGAAAATGGGCACCTTTGGTCCTTATGTTTTATGGCACAACTGAATTAAATGGCATGGCATGTGGCCATGTTTGCTGTAATGCCTGCAAATGGTACTTGCACACTGATTGGTAGTCCTGTGGCTTTCCCATTATTGGTAATAACGCCATCCTTCAATGGTGGCAATGACAATGGAAATGATGAGCCCAATCAGCTTCATCCCAGGAAGGTCTTCTGAATTCTGAAGTGTCTTGCTCTGAGTACACTGTGGCATTTAATTTGGTACTCCACAGACACAAGAGTCAGTTTGAAGATGGGTTACTCCACACCCCCAACACACATTTATTTTATAGGGTAGCAATAAACATGGCTGTATCTCATTAAATTTAATGAGCCTTCATAAAATAACTATCACATTCTGAAGGTAATGAAAGAATAGCTTTGATAGTTAGTAAATAAACTGCCAAGAGCCGTCTCTTCACATTCTAAGGCTATAATTAGCCTTAGACATAGGAAGGGGCTGTGGCTTTGTGTGTGTGTGTGTGTGTGTGTGTGTGTGTGTGTGTGTGTTAAAGGCAAGACAAGGCATGGCTAGCTTCAATGTGTATAAGAGCCCATGATGCAATGCTCCTCATTTTGTCCCAGGGTTTTCTTACTACATCTTGGTTGTGAGATGTGATTAACCTGATTGGCTTAAAACTTGCTAAAGAATTTTACATTTATCATGTCACTTATATTGAATTTGAAAACTATTGTACCAAGTCAGACTAAATAATTTATCTTAACATAGAGGTAGAGCAGATTGAACAGAGTATGCAAATTTATGTAAATAGCCCTACAAATTCAAACTCTTCTGACCCGAGAGCCTTGGTACTTTATGAACAGGGTGGCGACACTATAAATCAGGCGTTATTAGTTTGTGGTCTACCACCTACTGGGCTCTCGGATTTATGTGCAAAATTGTATGTATGTATTTTTCTAGAGAGCGTTCCAAGGCATTCACCATTGAAAGAGTCTAAGAATTGCAGCACAAACCATATAATAGTCTAGAGCTGGCCATATTAAATCAGTGGCAGATATGTCTGTTTTTCACGAAGTATTACTTTATTAGACTAAAAGAAATTGTTAACTATCTCATGATCTGGTTAAAACTGTAGTTTTTGACAATTTGGTGCTTCTGTTGTATATGTTTTATGCATCTGAATTTTTTTTTAATGCTAAGGTATCTTTTAGTGTACAAAATACACACATCCTGTCCCTTGGCCACCTCTCCTCACTCCAGTATTTTCTCTGCCACCTTTTCTCCCCTCAGGGCCTGCTGCCTACTCACAAGCTTTTCACTAGTTTTTCTGCATTCACACCACACACACATAGAGACAGGTTGTCTAAATTCAGAATAAGAAAGGACACACACACTTTATGTCACACATGAACTCACACTTAAATCTAGATTATGCATATAAGAGAGAATGCTATGTTTATCTTTCTTGGACTAACATCATTTAACCTGATGACCCCCAGTGCTCACCATTTTCCTGAAGTGACACAGTTTCAGTCTTCATGTCTGCATAAACATCCGTTGGAGATACGAGCACCATTCTTCTGTTGATGGGCATCTAGGCTGGTTCCTCATCTTGGCTGCTGAGAACACACCAGCAATAAACATGGATGTAGATAAACATCCATGCAATAAACATGGGTCTACGGCTTCCTTCAGGTGCATAGCCAGGAGTTACACTTGAGTTTTTCCGCACTGTTTTCCCTCCTCAGATTAGTCTTTTGTTCTCAGGAGTCTTCATTTATCTGTGTGTGTGTGTGTGTGTGTGTGTGTGTGTATGTGTAAAACATCCCAACAGCAGCCTCTCCTCCCTCCTCTTCTTCTAGTCCTTTCCTCTCATCTTACCTTCTCACCATTCTCCTGTTCTTCCTTTCTCCCCAGAAAAGGCTTAGAAAAAGGGAGGCCTCTCACAGATATCAGTCCTCCTTGCTGTATCAAATTGTAGTAGGACTAGGCACATTTTTTTGCTGTGGCTAGGCAAGGTAGCCCAGTTAGGGGAAAGGATCCCAAGGCAGGCAACAGAGTCAAACACAGCTCCTGCTGTTAGGAGGTCCACATGAAAACATCGCTGCACTACTGTTACATACGTGCACAGGGCCCAGGTCCATCACAAGTATGCTCTCTGTTCGGTGGTTCAGTCTCTGTGAGTCCCTACGGGCCCAGGTGGTTGGTTCTGTATGTTTGTTTTCTTATGGTGTCCTTGAACCCTCTGGCTCCTTCAACCCTTTGTTGCCCTCTTCCACAGAATTCCCCAAGCTCCACCTAATGTGTTGCTGTGTGGGGGAAGCCTCTCAGCTGACAGGAATGTTAGGCACCTGTCTGGGCCAGGCATTGGTTGGCCGCTCCCTCAGTTTCTGCTCCATCTTTATCCCTGCATGTCTTGTTGGCAGGAGAAATTTTGGGTCTAAGGTTTTGTGGCTGGGTTCTGTCCCAACCCCTCCACTGGAAGCCTTTTCTGGTTACAGGGGATGGCTGGTCAGGCTCCCTCTCCTCCATTGCTAGAGTCTTAGCTAGGGTCACCCTCATAGGTTCCTGGGAGTGTCCAAGGTTTCTAGCTTGCTCCACAGAGGCCTCACCCCCATTCCAGTTCTCTTTCCCATACTCTCTTCTTCTATCTTCCACCGACTTGATCCCTCCTGCCCCCTCCCCCCTTTAAAGACATGATCTCTCCATGTAGCCCAGGCGGGCTTCTGACTTTTGTACACCACAGTGCCTGGAATTAGTCTCTATTTCTTAAAGACATTTTGATGCCAACCCATCGAGGACTTTGGTCAAATGATGTGGACCTAAAAAGGGATTAAATAGGAGCAAAGAAAATGAACATGTGGGTGGTCTTCTTTGGTGCCACTTCCCCCTGCTATCATTTAACTACAGCAGGGACTTCCCAAGTTAATTCAGCTGGTAGGATTCAGATGAACAAAAGCAGCAGAGGAGCCTGCATGCTTAGAACCCCTAAGACATGCAGGTCAGCAGCTCTGTTCTTGGCTGGGTTTCCAGCGGCAAACAGAGTGAGAGCTGGATAGGGACCTTTGACATTGCCGCAGCACTTTACCAAACTAAGGCAGAAGCTGTTGAGCTAGGACTCAAACCTCTGAGTCCCCTCCCACCTTACTCAGACATGCTATCACCCAAAGCCATTAGGTGAGTGTTTGTGATAAAAATACATGTAAAACTCACAATATTCAGGAATTTGGATATTTGATTACTCTTTCTTTCTCATCTATCTATCTATCTATCTATCTATCTATCTATCTATCTATCTATCTATCTATCATCTGTTATCTATCTATCTCTATCTATCTATCTATCTATCTATCTATCTATCTATCTATCTATCTATCTATCTATATGTATGTATCTATCTATTGTCTAGCTATCTTTTTATCTATAATCTATCATCTATCTATGTATTATCCATCTATCTATCTATCTATCTATCTATCTATCTATCTTCTATCCATCTATCTATCATTTATCTATTTACCTATTTATCATCTATCTATCTGTCTATCTATCTATCTATCTATCTATCTATCTATCTACCTATCTATCATTCATCAATATCTTTTCTGGCTAGTTTTATGTCAACTTGACACATAAACTAGGGTCATTTGAAAGGAGGAAACTTTATTTGAGAAAATGCTTCCATGAGATCCCTCTGTAAGGCAGTCTCATAATTAGCTACTGATAAGGGAGGGCCCAGCCCATATCATGTGATTTCATCCTTGGGGGTCCTGGGTTCTATAATAAAGCAGGCTGAGCAAGTCATGAAGAGAAAATCAGTAGGCAGCACTTTCCATGGCCTTTGTATCAATCAGCTCCTGCTTCTAGGTTCCTTCCCTGTCCCAGTCCTGACTTCCTTTGATGATGAACAGTGATATGGAAGTGTAAGCCAAATAAATCTTTTCCTTTTCCTCCTCAATTTTCTTTTTGGTAGTAGACAGATGAATGATAGGTGATAAATAAATAGGTAGATAGATAAATGATAGTTAGATGGATAGATGATAGATAAATGATAGATGGATAGATGATAGATAGATAAATGATACATAGATGATAAATAGATGATAGATAAAAAATAGATAGAACATAGATACATACAAGCAGATAGATAGATGACAGATAATAGTTAGATAGATAGATGAGAAAGAGATAGAGAGAAAGAAAATATACAAATTCCTGAATATTGTGAATTTTACATGTATTTTCAACAACGGAAACCCTTTCTACTAAAGAAGCTAAACAAGAAGGAAGACCCTGAGTAAGATGATCAATCCTCACTATGAAAGGCAAATAGGACAGACATCGGAAGAGGGAGAAAACAGGGATCAGGACAGGAGCCTACCACAGAGGGCCTCTGAAAGACTCTACCCAGCAGGGTATCAAAGCAGATGCTGAGACTCATAGCCAAACTTTGGGCAGAGTGCAGGGAATCTTATGAAAGAAGGGGGAGATAGAAAGACTTGGAGGGGACAGGAACTCCACAAGGAGAGCAACAGAACCAAAAAATCTGGGCACAGGGGTCTTTTTTGAGACTGATACTCTAACCAAGGACCATTCGTGGAGATAACCTAGAACCCCTGCTCAGATGCAGCCCATGGCAGCTCAGTGTCCAAGTGGGTTTCCTAGTAAGGAGAACAGGGACTGTTTCTGACATGAACTCATTGGCTAGCTCTTTGATCACCTCCCCCTGGGAGCAGCCTTTCTAGGCCACAGAGGAAGACAATGCAGCCAGTCCTGATGAGACCTGATAGGCTAGGGTCATCATCAGTGGACTGGGGGAGGGGCATGGGAGGAGATGAGGGAGGGAGGGTGGGATTGGAAGGGGATGGAGGGGGCTACAGCTGGAATACAAAGTAAATAAACTGTGATTAATAAAAAAATAAAAAAACCACAAAACTTCAACTTCAAAAAAAAAGAAACCCTATCTAAGACACCATCTATTTGCCTTTCATCCACCTACCCAATTTCTGTCCCACCAATTTAAATGTATAGGTACATATATACATATATATACATATACATGAGCTTCTTATTATAAGAGTATAGGACCAAATTATATAAAGTCCTGTTTGATATGGTTGGAATGAATTATTTCCTTTTCTTAGGTGCTAACCAACTTATTTTTTTTAATTATTATTTGATATGTATGGGTGATTCACTTGCATTATGTCTGGGCACCGTGTATGTACCTGGTGCATGTGGAGGCTGAAAGACAGCACTTGATCCGGAACTGGAACTACAGGTGGTTGTGAGCTGTCATGTAGATGCTGGGAATTGAACCTGGGTCCTTTGGCAGAGCATCCAAAGAGTGCTCTTAACCACTTGGCTATCTCTCCAATCCTGCAAACAGCTTTTTTTTTTTTTTTTTAAATAAGCAGAATCTTCTTAATTTAATATTACCAACTTATTCTCAAAATGAGGCTGTATGTTCTCAATTTAAAATTAGGTCATTATTCTCAAAATGAAGATATTTTGTCAGTCACACCAGTGGAGTCGGTATTTGACTAGAATTGGTGAAGGTAGGTTTTGTTGTGTTAGAAACTGTAAGCTTACTGGACAAAGCAGAGGAATAGAAGGCCTTTCTGCCTCTTCTCTCTTCCTCTGCCCTCTTAGTTGACACCTTCATCATTTGGATATATTATCCTTTTAAATGAGTGGGTATCCAGTCTGGTACCAACAAGAGGATGGTATTACTGAGATAATACATGGAAAAGTTTTTTATCATTCACGTATCTCTTAATTAGTATTGGGTTATTGCTAATTGGAAAAATATTTCTTGAGGGCGGGGCAAGATGGCAGCGCCGGGAGGACTCTCATTCTGAGGAGCAGCACAGCAGGATTGGCACAGTGACCAGCAATCAGAACTCGCGGCCATAAAACACAAGTGGTTGTGTTTCTCAGGTGAGAGGATACCCCACGGTGGGGGATTCGATCAGCTTTAACTCACCCGGCAAAACCGCGGAAGAGATCCCCGTTCCGCCAGGCGCTTGGTCGCCAGCCCAGAGCTACCCGCCAGCGCGATCTGGTCACGGTCCCAGACTGAACTGTGGGCCCACAACACCATAGACTGGATCTCCCAGTCGAGAGATAACCCCACGGAGCAGGAAACAATTGGGACCGACCCCAGGTTACCCAGACATCCCCTGGAAAAGACTCGGGTTCCGCGGGTGCCCCAGGAGCCAGCCCGGACCCAGAGCTGGGAGGGACAAAGGCGCCTGCCTGCACAGAGCCCTGCCTGCGCGCGTGATTCGCCGCCTCAGATAGAACTGTGGGCACCAGGGCAACAGGGCACCAGACTGCGTGTCTCTGGCAGGAGGAAACCCCCAGCGGAGGGGGTCAGCAGCTCTAACGCTTAGGACACCCAGCACCAAAACACTTCCTGGACTCACGCAGACTCTAGTGCAGGCAGAAGCGCTGTGCTCTGCCGCCATTGTTGCGTTCCCCTGGGGCACTGGGACACACAGCTGCATCCTCGGATCTGCAGGAGTCGAAGAGCCATTACAGCAGCCCTCAGATACTGTGCCAGGGATCGGCCAGTTGTCCCTGGCTGGACTGCCAAAACTGTAGGAATCCCTGATCCTTCAGGGGGGCTGCACCCACAGCGTCTGGACCAGAGCAGTGCCTGTAGCCGCCATCCCAGACAGAGACACACAGCTTCTGGTCCAGAGTGAGGCACCCAGCCTCCAGACCAGAACAGTGCCCCCAGGTGCCAAATCAACCTAGGTGCACATTCTCCAGGTCCAGAGCAGAGCAATCAGCCTTTGGCCCAGAGACTTGCTGAGTGCACCTCCCACTTTCTCAGACAGAACTGTGTGCCCCAGGATAACAGACTGAGTTTCCCTGTTGGGAGAAAACCCCATAGCTAGGGAATCAGCAGTTTCTTCAAGAGGACTGTACATGGAAATTTAGTGAGCAGCAGCACACTAAATTTATAACAAGAAACCCAGCAGTGGGGCAGCTGTCTTGAGAAATTTTATGGGTAAGAGGAGATCCCCCCCCTGCCTAACATAGACCACAGCTACTACTCAGGGCTATAAACCTGAGGTGAGCAGTGGCATCTCCGGAGAAACACTGGCCATACAGTGACCATAACCAAAAATCAGAGAAGGACTCCTTCAGGAAAAATCATCTTCCGGCCAAGGGGATACTCCCTACCTCAGGACTCCAGGAAGCACAGAAACTAACAGCCAAAACCTAAATCAGCCCAATGGGTAGAGGTCAGCGTAAAGGCTCAACCAACAAAAGACAGAGCAATATGGCATCTCCAGAACCCAGCCATCCAGGGGCGAACAGCCCTGAACAATGCAGCATAATAGAAAATCAAGAAGAGGACCTTACATCTATGTTGATGAAGAGGATAATAGAGGAGACAAATAAAATACGTAAAGAATTAGAGGAAGATAAAACCAAACAGATCATGGCTATCCGTAAAGAAATGGAGGAAGATAAAGACAAGCAAATTAGGGCCATCCGTGAAGAAATACGGGAAGATGCAGCCAAACAGCTTGTGGCCTTCAGAGAAGAAATAATTAAATCACTGAAAGAAATCAAAGAGACAGAGTTGAAGGAACTAAAAGAAAAAGAGGAAAATACAAGCAGACAGGTGAAGGAAGTAAACAAAACAACTCAAGAACTGAAGATAGAACTAGAAAATTTAAAGAAAACACAAATGGAGGAAATAATGGAGAGGAAGAATTTAGGGAAGAAAACAGGAACTACAGAGGTAAGCATAACCAACAGAATACAAGAAATGGAAGAAAGAATCTCAGGTGTAGAAGATACAATGGAAGAAATCGATGTATCTGTCAAAGAAAATGTGAAATCCAAAAAATTCCTGACACAGACCGTCCAAGAAATCCAAGACAATATGAAAAGACAAAATTTGAGAATAATAGGAATAGAGGAAAAAGAAGACTCCCTTCTCCAAGGCCCAGAAAATATTTTCAACAAAATCATTGAAGAAAATTTCCCCAAGTTAAAGGAGAAGCTAATAAGGATACATGAGGCCTACAGAACACCCAACAAATTTGACCAGAAAAGAAAATCCTCCCGCCACATAATAATCAAAACAGGAAGTATACAGAACAAAGAAAAAATACTAAAAGCTGCAAGGGAAAAAGGCCAAGTAACATATAATGGCAAACCCATTAGAATCACACCTGACTTTTCAACAGAAACTATGAAAGCCAGAAGGGCCTGGACAGATATCATGCAGACCCTAAGAGAACACAGATGTCAACCCAGGCTACTATACCCTGCAAAACTCTCAGTCCTCATAGACGGAGAAAACAAGATATTCAATGACAAAAACAAATTTCAACAATACCTACACACAAATCCAGCATTACAGAAGACACTGGAAGGGAAAATACAACCCAAGAAAATTAGCTTCTGTCAAGAAAACACAGGAAATAATTAACCTTACTACAGCAAAACAAAAAGCAACCAAGCACACAAACTTATGAACACAGCCAACATCAAAATCAAAGGATCTAACAGCCACTGGTCATTAATCTCTCTCAACATCAATGGACTCAACTCTCCAGTAAAAAGACACAGATTAACAGAATGGATACGTAAACAAAACCCAGCAATCTGTTGCATACAAGAAACACACCTAAGACACAAAGATAGACATTACCTGAGAGTAAAAGGTTGGAAGATGACTTTCCAAGCAAATGGACCCAAGAAACAAGCAGGAGTAGCCATTCTAATATCCGATAAAATAGACTTTCAACCAAAAATAATAAAAAGAGATGAGGAAGGACACTTCATACTCATCAAGGGAAAATTCCACCAGGAAGACATCACAATCCTGAACATCTATGCCCCAAATACAAGAGCACCCACATTTGTAAAAGAAACATTGATAAAATTTAAACCACATATAGATCCCCACACATTAATAGTGGGAGACTTCAACACCCCACTCTCAACAAAGGACAGGTCAACAAAACAGAAATTAAACAAAGAAACAATATCTCTGACAGAGGTCATGAATCAAATGGACCTCACTGACATCTACAGAACTTTACACCCAAACACAAAAGAATTTACCTTCTTCTCAGCACCTCATGGAACCTTCTCCAAAATAGACCATATAGTTGGTCACAAAGCAAGCCTCAACAGATACAAGAAGACTGAAATAATCCCTTGTATCCTCTCTGATCACCATGGAATAAAGCTGGACTTCAACAACAACAGAAATAGCAAAAAGCCTACACACTCATGGAAACTGAACAACTTGTTACTAAATGACAGCTGGGTCAGGGAAGAAATAAAGAAAGAAATTAAAGCCTTTCTAGAACTCAATGAAAATGAAGACACAACATACCCTAACTTGTGGGACACAATGAAAGCAGTGCTAAGAGGAAAGTTCATAGCACTAAGTGCCTTCAAGAAGAAATTCGAGACAGCTCATTCAAGCAACTTAATGGCCCACTTAAAAACCCTAGAAAAAGAAGAAGCAGACACACCAAAAAGGAGTAGACGGCTGGAAATAATCAAACTCAGGGCTGAAATCAATCAATTAGAAACAAATAAAACAATTCAAAGAATCAATGAAACCAAGAGCTGGTTCTTTGAGAAAATCAACAAGATAGACAAACCCTTAGCCAAGCTAACTAAAAGGCAGAGAGACACCACCCAAATCAACAAAATCAGAAATGAAAAGGGGGACATAACTACAGACACTGAGGAAATCCAAACAATCATTAGGACTTACTTCAAAAGTCTATATGCCACAAAATTTGAAAATCTAAATGAAATGGACAATTTTCTTGATCGATTTGACTCACCAAAGCTGAATCAGGACCAGGTAAATCAACTAAATAGTCCTATATCCCCCAAAGAAATAGAAGCAGTCATCAAAAGTCTCCCATCCAAAAAAAGCCCAGGACCAGATGGCTTCAGTGCAGAATTCTACCAGACCTTCAAAGAAGAGCTAACTCCAATTCTCTTCAAACTATTCCACAAAATAGAAACAGAAGGAACATTACCAAACTCATTCTATGAAGCCACAATCACCTTGGTACCTAAACCTCACAAAGACTCAACAAAGAAAGAGAATTTCAGGCCAATCTCCCTTATGAACATTGATGCAAAAATACTTAACAAAATACTTGCAAACCGGATCCAAGAACACATCAAAGATATTATCCACTATGACCAAGTAGGCTTCATCCCAGGTATGCAGGGGTGGTTCAATATACGGAAATCCATCAATGTGATCCACCATATTAACAAACTGAAAGAAAAAAACCACATGATAATCTCCCTAGATGCTGAAAAAGCATTTGACAAAATCCAACATCCATTCATGTTTAAAGTACTGGAGAGATCAGGGATACAAGGCACATATCTAAACATAGTAAAGTCGATATATAGCAAGCCTATAGCCAACATCAAACTGAACGGAGAGAAACTTAAAGCAATCCCACTGAAATCAGGGACAAGACAAGGCTGCCCACTGTCTCCATATCTCTTCAACATAGTGCTGGAAGTCCTTGCTAGAGCAATAAGACAGTCGAAGGAGATCAAGGGGATACAGATGGGAAAGGAAGAAGTCAAATTATCACTATTTGCAGATGATATGATAGTATATATGAGTGACCCCAAAAACTCTACCAGGGAACTCCTACAGCTGATAAACACCTTCAGCAAAGTGGCCGGATATAAAATTAACTCAAAAAAATCAGTAGCACTCCTGTATACAAAAGACAAAAGGGCTGAGAAAGAAATTAGAGAAACAACACCATTCACAATAGCCACAAATGACATAAAGTACCTTGGCGTAACCCTAACCAAGGAAGTCAAAGACTTGTATGAAAAAAATTTCAAGTCTCTGAAGAAAGAATTAGAGGAAGATATGAGAAGATGGAAAGATCTCCCATGCTCATGGCTTGGCAGGATTAACATAGTAAAAATGGCCATCTTACCAAAAGCAATCTACAGATTTAATGCAATTCCCATCAAATTGCCAACACAATTCTTTACAGACCTGGAAAGAAAAATTCTCAACTTTGTATGGAATAACAAGAAACCGAGAATTGCTAAAACAATCCTCTACAATAAAAGATCTTCTGGAGGTATCTCCATCCCTGATCTCAAGCTGTACTATAGAGCAACAGTTATAAAAACTGCATGGTACTGGCATAGAAACAGAATGGTGGATCAATGGAATCGAACAGAAGACCCAGAAATAAACCCACACACTTACGGACACCTGATTTTTGACAAAGATGCCAAAACCATACAATGGAAAAAAGATAGCATCTTCAACAAATGGTGCTGGTCCAACTGGATGTCTACATGTAGAAAAATGAAAATAGATCCATACTTATCACCCTGCACAAAACTGAAGTCCAAGTGGATCAAAGACCTCAACATAAAACCAGACACATTAAATTGGCTAGAAAAAAAAGTGGGGAATACCCTAGAACTCATTGGTACAGGAGAAAACTTCCTGAACAGAACACCAACAGCACAGGCTCTAAGAGCAACAATCAATAAATGGGACCTCATGAAATTGAAAAGCTTCTGTAAAGCAAAGGACACCGTCATCAAAACAAAGCGACTACCTACAGATTGGGAAAGAATCATCACCAACCCTCTATCTGACAGAGGACTCATATCCAATATATATAAAGAACTAAACAAGCTGAAAAGCAACAAACCAAGTAATCCACTTAAAAAATGGGGAACAGAGCTAAAGAGAGAATTCTCTGCAGAGGAATATCGAATGGCAGAGAAGCACTTAAAGAAATGCTCAACCTCATTAGCCATTAGGGAAATGCAAATCAAAACAACCCTGAGATTTCACCTTACACCCATCAGAATGGCCAAGATGAAAATCTCAAGGGACAACACATGCTGGAGAGGTTGTGGAGAAAGGGGAACGCTTCTCCACTGCTGGTGGGAATGTAAACTGGTACAACCACTCTGGAAATCAATCTGGCGCTTTCTCAGACAACTAGGAATAGCGCTTCCTCAAGATCCAGCCATACCACTCCTAGGCATATACCCAAAAGAGGCGCAAGTACACAACAAGGACATTTGTTCAACCATGTTTGTAGCAGCTTTATTTGTAATAGCCAGAAGCTGGAAACAACCCAGATGCCCCTCAACTGAAGAATGGATGCAGAAACTGTGGTACATCTATACAATGGAGTATTACTCAGCAATGAAAAATAAGGAAATCATGAAATTTGCAGGTAAATGGTGGGACCTGGAAAGGATCATCCTGAGTGAGTTGACCCAGAAGCAAAAAGACACTCACGGTATATACTCACTCATATAAACATACAATATAGAATAAACCCACTAAAAGTTGTACATCTAAACAAACTAAGCAAAAGAGAGGACCCTAACTAAAATGTTCAATCCCCATCCTGAAAGGCAAAGAGGATGTACATCAGAAGAAAACGAAAATAGGAAACAACCTCGGAACCCGCTACAGAGGGCCTCTGAAAGCCAGAAGAAAACAGGAAACAACCTTGAAACCTGCCACAGAGGGCCTCTGAAAGCTTCTGCAGTATAGACTGTCAAAGCAGATGCTGAGCCTGATGGCCAACTGATGGGCAGAGTGAATGGAATTTTATGTAAGAAGTGGGAAATAGTAAGAGCTAGAGGGAACGGGAACTCCACAAGCAGAGCAACAGAACAAGATAATTTGAACACAGGGAACTTCCCAGAGACTCCTACTCCAACCAAGGACTATTTGTGGAGATGACCTGGAACCCCTGCACAGGTGTAGCCCATGGCAGTTCAATGTCCAAGTGGGTTACATAGTAATGGGAAGAGGGACTGCCTCTGACATAATCTGATTGGCCTGCTCTTTGATCACTTCCCCCTGGGGGGGAGCAGCCTTACCAGGCCACAGTAGAGGACAATGCAGCCACTTTTGATGAGAACTGATAGACTAAGATCAGAAAGAAGGAGAGGAGGACCTCCCCTATCAGTGGACTTGGGGAGTGGCATGCATGCAGAAAGGGGAGGGAGGGTGGGATTGGCAGGGGAGGAGGGAGGGGCTTATGGGGGGATACAAAATGAATAAAGTGTAATTAATAAAAAATAAATAAAAGATTTAAAAAAAAAATATTTCTTATCTTCTTAGCATCCGATCAGTGGGGTCAGCATCTTCCTCCTCCTCCCAGTACGTGGGGCCAGAGCATCCTCTCCTTAGGAAGCAAAGACTCTAAATTATTGAATCTTTGGATTTATGTTTCCCATACATCTTCATTTCTTATAAGTCCAAATGAAAGCCACCACTTGGCATTTGGAGGAAGAGTGTGGCTCTGATTACAGAAGGCTCCGCTGAAAGGGCCTAAGTAGGCATACCGGATTTGGAGAGAAACTTCAGTCTCTTCTTTGTGGCTGAACCTACTTAATCAAGCCATGGACTGAAGGACTGAAGTCTCCTATCAGTTGATCTCTGAACAGTAATCTACCTGTTGGATGGCTCCTCCCTTGAAACAATGCATGCATGAACATTTCAACTGTCCTTAAGCCCTGGGCAGACCCAGAGTACTGGGACATAATTTGACCATCACATTAGTAATTGAATGGTGAAAACAAAACAATTTTTATTCCCACCCCAGGTAAAAATTTTTCTGATTACTGCTTTGCGTTAGTATTTCCATAAACAACAAAACAAAACAAAACAACCCAGAGCTTTTATCTTTGTGATAGGCACGGAGATGAGTCTGTTCATAAATACACTCTGCTCTGCACCAGGAAACGTGGGAAACGGTGGGAAGGAGCCCTAACAGCAAAGTGTATGTGTGTGCTGCAAACTATTAGTTACATATAAAATAATTATTATTTTATTGTGGCATGGTTGTAATTTTTGTTGTATTATAAATATCACAGATCCATTTTTTTTCTACTACCACAGCAGTTTCTGAAGACGTGTAAGCCCATAGTGTTATTACTCTCTAATCTAGTTGAGGTGATGAAATAGTGCCAAAACTCTCATTGCAATTTCATTAGCATATTCATGAGTCGCACTTTTGCAGTGTTGCAGAAACAACACAAATTGGTTTGTGGATTGTGAACTCCCCTTCTCTCTTCCCCCCTCCAGGAGCTCAGGCTGCAGATTAGCAAATCAAGTTGGTTCAAAAACTTCTAAGCACTGAATTGCACAACTTTTCTGCTTTGCCCTTTATTTCCATATTGTATGATTCTTTTTTTGAATTCCATGTGAGTGGACATACCATCTAACGCAAGAGCAAGAAATGGGACTTGAAAGACTTGGAAAAATTGTAAGTTCTGGAAAAGTCAGACTAAATTGTTCCACTGGCAGAAGAGAACATTTTGTTCCTTACCTCCCTCTCTTCTTCCATCCCTTTCTCCCTCTTTTCCTCCCTCTTTCCCTTTTTTCTCTACTTCCTTTTTCCTTTCCCCTCTCTCCCTGACTTCTTTCCAGCTTGAATGGGTTTTAAGTGTGGCATACACACTCCTGAGAGGTCCTCTCCTTCTATCTTTATGTGGGTTCTGGGAATCACACTTAGGCAGTTTGGCTTGCTCAGCAAGTGTCTACACCCTCTGAACCACCTAGAAGTCCAGGAGTGCTCTTACAGTTTGGCCAAGATAAGGCTGTAGTTCACCCTGACAGGTTCCTGTTTCCACCAACATTTCCCACCCACCCCTGCACTGGATACGACTGTGCTACTAAGTTCAAATCAACACAAAGTATATGGAGATGATAGCACACATTATACCTGCATCTAAGCCAGGGACACCACCAGCACACTCTCCCTGCAACCGTGGCTTCTGGCAGGATGTCCAACACTTGAGGGTAACTTTGAAAGCCAGCAGTTGATGACTAAAGCCTCACCGTCTTGGTCCCTGAATGGCCCCTGTAATTCCTGCCTGCCCTCACACTTGTCTCTGAACTAAAAACAAATAATACCGCAAAAGGCATCTGAAAGACTCTACCTAGCAGTGTTTCAAAGCAGACACTAAGACTCATAACCAAACCATGGCAGAGTGCAGGGAATCATATGAAAGAAGGGGAGTTAGTATGATATGGAAAGGATAGGAGCTCTACAAGGACCAAACATATCTGGGCACAGGGTCTTTTCTGAGACTGACACTCAACCAAGGACCATCTATGGATAGAACATAGAACTTCTGCTCGGATGTAGCCTGTGGTAGCTCAGTAACCAAGTAGTTTTCCAAAGTAAGGGGAACAAGGACTATTTCTAACAGGATCTCAAGGGCAGGCTCTTTGACCCCCCCCCCCCAGGGGAGGAGCAGTCCTGTTAAGCCACAGAGGAGGAGGACTTTGCAGCCAGCCTTGAAGATACCTGATAAAACAGGGTCAAATGAAAGGGGAGGAGGTCCTCCCCTATCAGTGGACTTGGAAAGGGGCAGGGAGGAGACCAGGGAGGGAGTTGGGGAGGGGGAGGGAATGAGGGAGCAGGATACAGCTGGACAGAGAGTTAACAAATTGTAACTAAAAAAAAAAAAAACAAACTAAAAATGTAACCCCCCCCCAAAAAAAAAACAAAACCAAAAACAAATAATAAACATTGTCTGTGATTATCTACTGAGATTCCTGGTTTTAATCTTTGAAAACATCTGGTGTTATGTGATTAATACAGTGGCATTTTAAAAATAGATTTATTTAAATTACGTGTAGGTAAGTGTGAGTCTCTGTGCGGGTGTGTGCCGCAGGATCCTCTGGAACTGGAGTTACAGGAGGTTGTGAGCCGCCTGCCCTGGTGCTAGAAATGGAACAGGGGTCCACTGGAAGAACAATCTGTTCCCAACTGCTGAGCCATCTCTGCCGCCCTTTCGGTGGTATTTTTATTATATGGATTCATGTTGTTTAAGAAACTTGATAGCTATTATTGAAAGTTTTATTTGACACGAGGAATGGACCTCTGAGCTTTGACACACATGCTTCCTCTCGCTGTCTCTTCTTGGACGTGGACTGTGCTTCTGCGTGTAACGTCACTTTCCCCACTTTTCTGAGCTACATGCCATAAGGGAACGTTATATAACCAAACAAACCCCGTTCCTCAGTCTCTCAGAGTAAATTAAGCATTCAGGAAAGTGTTTTGGAGCGAGTGCTAGGCTCAACATTCAAGCCTGCCATTTCGTTAACTAGAAAACCAGAAAAGTCAACTTTGCTTGGCACACAACATGTTTCAGAAGCCAAACACTGGGAATAAGGAATAATTTCTATGGCGTACGTGGCACTTTTGGCGTTTCTAGTTACTTCTGCCTGCACAAGAGTGTACAGCCTATGGATGTTTTCTCAGTGCTTGCAAATCTTTTGATAGATTTTTTTTCTGAAGACAAAGCTAACATTTTAAAAGGACAAAAAAATTTTGTATTGTATCACAGAAAAAAAAATAACACTGTTAACACATTGAAAAATTTATCTTCTCAGCTTAGCAGGCAGCTAAGGAAACTCCGTCAAGGTGACCATTTCTTTTATGCTATACTGTTTTTGATTTATATATTACATTGCTATGATGCCACCAGGTTTTGTGTTGGGGACTGATGGGGGATAATGAGGTACACCAAAAAGTTATTACTGAGAAAACAAGTAGATAGCTAGTGTAAAAGTTGGTGCTGGAGCCCCGAGGAAAGCTAATTCCAGGATTTTCTAGTTTATTTGAAAGACTTACTACAGGCAAATCAGGGTGAAGCTTAAATGTGTTGTAAAGTCTCTTTGGCATCACCTCCCTCCAGCCAACAGACCTCATTATGTTTAGAGTTTAGAGCTGTTTTGAGTCAAGTATGAGGCAGCTCATGCATTTCTACATTTGAATTATAAATGCTTCATTTAATTGCTCCACGAAGAGATTGGCATAGAAACACATTGTTCAGATGATATAATGCAATGTAACTGATTTAATTAAAGCTTGCTTTCTTGGCTGCCAATCTCTTTTTACTGGTGGACGATGGAAGAAAAACCTCAGAAGTTTTTTTTTTTTTTTTTTAGCAATTCAATCGACAGCTGTAGAGTACATTCCCTTTGCTTTCTTTCAAGCTTTAATCGATTGCTCAGTTTAAGTATGAGAATACTGCTTGTCAAAGATTCCTTGACACATGAATTCTATAACAAAATATCAGCACATCTATTGCTTGTTTCCTAACTCATTTTTTTTTTTGTCCAATGTGCAGCTAATCCAAACTGCTTCCTGGTTCGTTTGGTTCTGGTGGGCAACCGCACAGTGGTTTTCTTTAAACTGGAGGGTTTGGTAAGATTTTCATTATTTTTTTCTTGGGTAGAAAAAAGTATATGAGACCTGTATTATCTGGTAGAAGTAATACTGTTGAATCTGAGGTGTGGAGAAGTGCAGCTGTCTTTGGGCATCAAGGCAGTGACCTTTGAACCTTCAAGGAACAATGTGGAGGGGTGTGGACTCACGAGGAAATGTTCACATCCTCTTGGAGAAAGATGCCTTGAAGGGGAAGAAACTATTTTAGTTGACTGTTCCATTAGTAACAAGCTGAATTAAAATGGAGGGGAAAGACGTGTTTAGAGTTTTCATTTTTAAAAAAGCATGGAAATATGATAAAAACAAAGCGGGTTAATTTCTTCTTTTTGCTTTTATCGTTTTTCATTTTGAGATTAATTGATGTCACATACGAGTGATTTCATACTATTTCTTGTCACAATCATTGTGAAATGTCACTACGCTCCCTAACAGACTCTGCTCTTGCATATTTAATGTGTACTAAATAGTACAGATAGTATTACTGGTTGTAAATGAATGTGCTGATGTAGCCTTTCCTCGTTGACGTAATACAGCGAATGTGCATGCAGCGTCCTAAGAATGACTCTAGATGACACCTGTGAAACCCTCTCTCTTTTAAACTCGGGTGAGACCTCTGTGCACAATTAAACACCACTCTTCGATTATTCCTACAGCAGGTGGGTGGTTGTTCCCTCTTTTGATGAGCAGAAGACATCTGGGAGAGTCGGAGGCTGATTCTCTGTGACGGAGACTGTCCACTTCCTGCTGAGCCCTGCTATGAACGGGTCTCCTCAAAAAGACGGAGCAGTTACCGGAGTGCAACAGACGGTAGGAAGAACAGATGACTTAATCTCTATGGCCTTAGTGAAACATATCCACAACAGGAGCAGAACTTCAGCCCACGAGCTGTGTATAGTGAATACACATTCTCATAAATCACTAGGTTTAGGGGAATTTTGCTACACAGCATCAGAGACTGTGACTGAGATCCAGCAGAGGTTAGATTGCTTGTATCACCACAGGTGCCAATTCTCCTATCTTCAGACTGCTCATTTATACTAGCTTCAGGGTGATAAAAGCCCAAACACAATAAATTTCAAAATTATAGAAATATAGTTTATTTAATCATTTAAGTATATTTGCTGAGTGCTGTCATATGCCAATCTCTGTTCTCAGAACGAAGGATAGATCTGTAAACAGAGAAGACAAGCATATAGGCATTCAACTTCTTTAAGGGGGAACAGGAAAATTATTAAGCATAATAATAAATCATAATCATATGCATTACCAAGAATTTTCTGCACATACTCAAAAATTTTAATTAGTACATTAATTGGGCATTATTAATAAATATAATTAGTAGGATTTAGAGTGACAATTACATGCATAGAGTTCTTATTCTGTTTCTCACTGAAACTGAAGTTTTTGCTATTAGACGTGTATTTCTGCTGTTCTCTCTGGCTTTTAAAATGATGCAAACACACACTTCTGTTCTGGAGATTTAAGGGACCCCACAAGCTTATCGACGTGAAAATGCAAAAGCTAGGATTGTTGCTTTTGTATCATACCTCTAAGGAGTTAAGATTCAAACCCTAGGTCCTCTCCATGCATGGTCCTTGGTTGGAGTATCAGTCTCTGTAGGTCCTCCTGGACCCAGGTATTTTGGCTCTGTTGTTCTCCTTGTGGAGCTCCTGTCCCCTCCAGGTCTTTCTATCTCCCTCTTCTTCCATAAGGATTCCAGCACTCTGCCCAAAGTTTGGTATGAGTCTACTATATTGTCTTCTCTACTCTCTCTCTCCTGAACCCTATGTTGTCAACTCTACCATACCCTTCTTAAGTAGTTTCTCTAACCTATCTCTGATTCATTCTGTCAAATATTTCTTTGGCCTGTCCCTCAATTAGAAGTCACTTGTCTGTCCCTCAATTAGAAGTCACTTTCAAACACGAGTGCCCTTCTACAAACTAACTTTTTCTTCATTGTTTGGGATTAAAGGTGTGTACTAAGGGCGTGTCTAGCCAGAGGGATTAAATGAGTGCCATTCCACTTGGATCACACAGACCTAGAAATTCTTTGGATACGATTTCTTTCTAGAGCAGCCATGTGGCTGGTTTAAAATTTCTCTACAAGATTCTGTTTTAGATGCTTTTCTATTGCTGTGAAGAGATACCATGTCCAAGGCAACTTATAAAAGAAAACATTTATTGAAGCTCATGGTTCCAGAGGGCTGGAGTCCATGATCATCATGAACATGGCAGCTGGCAGGCAGGCATCACACTTACCTTAAAGCTTTTATTTCATCCACATGCACAGGCAGGAGGATAGAGCCAACTGAGAATAGTGCTTTTGGAATCTCAAAGCCCACCCCCAATGACACACACCCTCTCTAACAAGACTACATCTCCTAATCCTTTCCAAAGGGTCCAACCAACTGGGTGCCAAGCATTCAACTATATGAGTCTATGGAGGGAGCAGTCATGCAGCCACATTCCACTAGCCCCGTGGACTATTCCCCTATTATCATGTAAGCTGTGTCTAGGCTCATCTAGCAACCACAAAAACCCCCATAGTCTTTCACAGTCTCAGCACAGTTTAAGAGTCTAGTCTTCTCTTAGGCTCAGTGGAGGAGCTGGTGCATGGTGAGAAAATACTGGACCACAGCAAAACCAAAACTCAACAGGGAAAACTCCTGTAGCTGTAACTGTATGTTCAATGTCAAAGGCCTTAGACAGCTTTGTGTGTGTGTGTGTGTGTGTGTGTGTGTTTGTTTGTTTGTTTTTAACTGCAACACACTTCTCTCTCTTGGGCTGGCTTCACTCCCTGTATAAAGCAGCCCTCCTTAGCAGCCCACAGCTCTGGGATCTCCAAGACCTTGGGATCTCTGACATAGTCCAGGCTTCACTTTCGAAGCTTCACAGTGTGGCTTCTCTGGGTCTCCATGCAGGGATTCCCCAGTCACATGCCTGGCCTCAGTGGCTTTCCCTTTAACAGTGGGAAGATGCTCCACAGCCCTTTACTCCAGCACCCCTCAGGACTGTAAAGTAGAAGCTGACAGTCAACAATGCTAGGCCTGCATCCTGCTGGTTCTGGTGCTTGGCCTCTCCCTTGAGTTACTTTTGCCCAAGATTTGATCTGTTGTTGCTCTTTAGGAACAGATAATTGTTTTCACAATTTTCAGGACTAGCTGGGTGGGGGCTGTCCCCGAGGACACCCCCCCTTTATTCCATCTTTCCTTACCTCTTTTAGCACAAACCATGGCTCCAATATTAAATTACCTTTTTTTTTCTTGCCAAACCGCACATTTTCTATTTCCCTTCCCTTTACTTGCTCTTCTTCACTGTAGATCTGAGTAATAATGACCATTAATAACCGCGCAGCAGAGTCAATATTAGGCTTGACATCTCCTCTGCCAACAAAATTTAGTTCAAAACTCCTCAATTTCACCTTTACCTCTTAGAGTAAGAGCAAAAGGGGCCATATCCTTTGCCAAAATATCACAAGAACGGCCTCTAGCCCAGTCCCTAATATTGTTCCCCTCTGAAACCTTTTGAGCTGGGCCTCCATAGCTGACATTGCTCTGGGCACTGCTGTTTTGCCAACTTTTACCAGGATGACCCATTAAGCCTCACATACAACATTCAGCTAGTATTCTGGACCAAAGTACCAAAGTCTTCCAAGTTCTTCCCAAACAACAGCATGGTCAGGCCTGTCACAGCAACAACCTCACTCTGGGGTTCGGCAGGCACTGGGGTGGTAGCTGAGTGCTCATATTTGATCCACAAACATAGGCAGACAGAAAGTGAGAGGGAGAGTTGACTGGGAATGGCCTGGGTGTTTGAAACCTCAAAGCTCACTCCCAGGGACACGCCTCCTCCAACAAGGCCACACCTCCTCCAACAAGGCCACACCTCCTCCAACAAGGCCACACCTCCTCCAGCAAGGCCAAACCTTTTAATCCTTTCCAAATAGTTCCATCATCTAGGGAGCAAACATTCAGATTCTATGAACCTATGGCAACTGTTCAGACCACCTCGGATCCAGACTTACATCTTGTGCTGGTTGTCTAGGCTTTAGTGAGATCAGGAGGGCGACAGCAGCGTCACGCTCTGATGAGAATGTCCTACCTCACTCTATACCTCTCTCCAGCTCTTGCATCTTTCTGTCCCACCTTCCATGACGTTTGCTGAATCCTCGGATGTTGTGGTGCTGGCACAGAAGCTCCACCTGTGCCTGAGCGTTCATCCTCCCTGATGTCCAGCCCTTTAGCCGGTGACGAATGTGTAATTACCCCGCTGCTCACTGCCCAAGCTGAGCTTCATGACTTAACGTGTTACACACCATATTTCTGCCATTTTAAGAGCTTATTTTGAATGATGGCTGGACATGTCTCTTATGTAGACTGTAAGTCTTGAAGATAGAAGCATTCCTCTCGTGTCTGGTAGTGTCCTAATTATAGCCTGGTGTGCCATTAATATGTTAAATGTCAATTTATCTCAAAATGTCTTAAAATTGTGCACACATACACACACACACACACACACACACACACACACACACATATAGGGAGGGAGAGGGAGAGAGGTTTCTCCCCCAGGTTGGCTCATTCTTTGATAGAGAGGATTTCCATATTAGCTATCTTCTTTCCATTGCTATATAAAAAAAAGTCTTTGCAATTTCAGTTGGTACTCTGGTGTCCTAGGTTTTGATTAATGAGTCCACTCAAACTGTCTAGTCCATTTAAAATGATAATAAGTTTGATTGTGTTCCCTTCAACCTTTGTCACTGAAACTAAACAATCTCACTTTAAAAAAGTTAACCTCCAGGCTACGCTGGTAACTGAATCTTCACTGTTACTGAAATAATCTTTCTTTAGAGCCTTTTCTTTCTTTTCTCTGTGTGTTAGGGGTATGATTTATGGATTGATAAAAAAGTCACACAATCCTTCCTTCCTTTATTTACCATGCCCTTTGGGTTGGTGTTTAATATTCTTATACTCTTGACTGCAGGACCCTGGGAAAGGTTTGCAGTGATTAGATCCACTTCCTGAGCAGGGACACTCTGCTTTCTGATGGACTATCCATTTTACAATGAAATGCCTGCCCATATTTATAGCAATATCTTTTTGCTTATATATTAATTTTTGATGCACAGTTTTGCATCTAGCCCAGGATAATCCCAAACTTAAAATTTTCCCATCTCAGTCCCTAGGAATGGCTGGTGTTAGAAGCCTGTGACAAATGCTCAGTGCTATAGATTTTCCAAGTCTACCTTAGTTTATATTAATATCGCCCCTCTTGTCTTCTTCTGCTTAGGGATAAAATCTTTCCATCCGTTTGTGTTGTTGAATATTATTATTTATTATTGGTATATCTTTTAATTAATGGGTGGTTATTCCTAAACCAGCTGTATACCCAAATCACCACACAGAGACTAGGATTTACTTAATTACCTTAGAGCACAATGCTGGGCAATATTACTCTATCCTAAACCTCCAAGCCTACATAGTTTTCTACCATTCAGATTTCACCCATTATACTTGCTTTTAGTCATATCTTAGGTCCAGTTCATCTCTCATGGTTCAAAATCCTCTCCTGCTGATCTCTGCTCTCCTAGTCCTGCCACTGGCTTCTGTCTCCTTCCCTCAGGACCAGGATGTCCCACCCTATTCTCTCCATTGCTCAGCACTGTGGCTGGTTGTTTTATTGACAATACAGAGAACAAATGGTGGCATGTTTACACAAACTTGAGACAGGTGATGCTTACAATAAGCATCACAATGCAAAACCAGATAGTGGGGTAGAGAAACCAGCATTTGAGTGAACAAGGGTAAAGTTTGTACATTCCACAAGAACTTTATACCAACATATTTGTTTTCAATTTACATCATTATATTTAACTTAAGACTTCCAGACAGCATTTAATTTGGCCTTGTTTTTTAAAAAAAACTTTGTTCTGCCAAGATTTATTTTAATTAGAATGTTTGGTATTCATTTTCAATGGCATCACTGCTTGATTGGTTACGTGGGTTCCTGACACATACATGGTGTGGGTGTCTCCCAGAGGCTTGCTTGATTGGTTACTTTTTCTCCACCATTTCTTATATGATTCCCTATTTTTAACCTATTATTTTCTATCCTATCTCTTACAGTCTTCTGCCTCATCTTTGTTATAGTTTTTGCACTTATTACAGATATATGCATTTGTATTACAAACATATTTAATCTACATTGTTGTACTTTAGAGTTACCCATTGTCTCTTTTTGGTTTTTGAGTCTACTTGGAGTTATTGCACCACTTCTTAAAACATAGAAAACACGCTGGCAGCAGAAGTCCACATAGTTACTGTTCTTTCTTCTTGACAATTGTTATCAAACGTCTTGTACATTATATCGTGGAATCCATAACATAATTCTCAATTTTTTCTTTGGACAGTTGCATTTACCACGGCACCAAGTGGGAAAACACAGCTCCATGTGTTTGTTGATGCTGTTTAGTTTTCAGGGAGCTTGCCCAGGCATCACTTGCTCACTGACATTTTTTTACTCCCTTTCCTTCTTCTTACTTTGTGGGATTCTACACTCATATTTGGTGACAGACTCTGAGATGCTGTTAAGAAATCCTCAATTGCTGTTCTTTTCTTTCTTTCTTTCTTTCTTTCTTTCTTTCTTTCTTTCTTTCTTTCTTTCTTTCTTTCTTTTTTCTTTCTTCTTTTTTTCTGTTCTTTCTGATATTCAGATGTCTGACTTCTCCTAGTATGTCCACCTTCAAGTACACTGATTATTTCCTTCATCATCTTCACTTTACTACAAATGTACCATGGATTTCTTTTTTACTTTAGATATTCTAGCTTTTTAAATCACAGACTTCATTTTTTATGGTTTCTGTTTTCTGGTCAAACAGTCTACTATTTAATTCAGTATAAGCATACTTTATGGCTTTTATATATACTTTCACATATTTTTATGACTGTGAGCATACTTACATAACTGCTTTTAAACTTTCAACTATTAATTTCAGTAGAAATAATAAACTGCTGGGACATTTTATGATTGTTCTAACTATTCTTTCTCTTGACAAGGCATCATATCTTTTAGAAGTTTTTGTGTGTTGAGTAATTTTTTATTGGGTTTGAATATCATAATTTTTTAAAAAAGATTTATCTATCTATCTATCTATCTATCTATCTATCTATCTATCTACCTACCTACCTACCTATCTACATATGCATGTATGCCTGCATGGCAGAAGAGATTATCAGACCCCATTATAGGTGGTTGTCAGCCACCATGTGGTTGCTAGGAATTGAACTCAGGACCTCTGGAAGAGCAGACAGTGCTCTTAACCTCTGAGCCATCTCTCCAGCCATATAAATTTTATGTTGTAAGAATTCTAGATTTTCTTACAGTCTTCTGGAGAACGTTTATTTTTTTTTCAGACAGTTTATTAAAGTTAGGCTTCAATTTCCATTTTTCCTGTTGTACGTAGCAGCTTAGATTTACATTTCATGTTCTTAGCTTATGTGGGTTCCTGACACATACATGGTGTGGGTGTCTCCCAGAGGCTTGTCAGTGTATTCAGTAGAACTGGGAACTTGGGGATCTCATTGATTCTCACTTTTTTCTTTTTGGAATTTCTCTCATCGCTTGTACTGTTATTTTGGGCCATCATGACTTTTTCATAATACTTTTAGCAGTTCTGCAAGGTAAATACTAGGTTTATTTTCAAGCTAAAAATAATAGTAAAAGAAACCTGACTTCCTTTCTCTTTGTGCCTGTTCAGTGCCTCCAGGTAGCTGTTAAAAATGTTTTGTCTATAATTTATGGACATTATCTATAGTGGGTGTCTTGTTAGTAATTACCTCACCAGAGGTAGAAAACACTGATAGTTGAAAAAAAAATTAGTAATCGTGCCTTGTAGAGCTCATAATATTAAATTAAAATGTTAGCATAGAATAATGATGGGATGGGGAGTCAAGAGACTTGTTTGTTATACTTTCAGGGTGGCATTGCTTGAAAAGAGGCTGTGTTGTGTTAAAGAGGCAGACCTTAGGCCGTAAAGCAGAGACAGACACAGGCGTGGAGGGCTGATAAGGAAGATGAGATGGAATCCTAAACATGCTCAATCCAATGTTGAAGAAAAGTGATGATGGAACAAAGAAGTGAGATTCAGCAGGATAAAAATGAAGGAGGGTTCCTTTAAATTCAACTTACTGGTAATAACCTTAGGAATAAATGGTTTACATATTCCAATTAAAATGCCAGAGATTGTCAGACTGGAGAATAAAGTGAGGCCCACTCACATGCTGGCTACGTGAACTGTACCTTATAAAACAAACCAAACAAGCTCACGGTAAGAGAGAGAGGATGCAATGCAAACCCTACACAAAAGGAAGCCGAGGATACTTTAATGAAGACACAGGAGTCAGGGACGTCATCTGAGACAAAGGAGGGTGCGTCAGAATGAGAAAAGGGTCATGGCAAATGTGCAGTCAGCTGATACACTGAAAGTAGGAGGCCGTCAGTAATTGTAGTTGATAGAAGAAAGTGAATTTTGCTGAGGGCTGAACATGCGTCGACCAAAGGATCAGGAGGGAACGTTTTGGAACTGTGGAAGTGTTAGATTGTGGTAAGATTTAGTGAGAATATGTTCTTGTGAAAGGGCATCAAAGGGTGTCCTTAAATTGGCTACATTTTGTAAACTATAGCTCGTTAAAGATGATCCAACATGTTTTATATTTGGTGGGGGACATAACTCGAGTGCAGAGCGCTTATCTAGCATTCGTTAGGCGCTGAGGTTTTATATGCAGAAATTCAAGCATCACACAGTTACGGAGCGTGGAGTGTGAAGTCCTGGCTGAACGTGTGCCGTTGAAATGTGCCATGTCAAGGACCCGCCGGGCCCCAAACCCATGGAAACCACAAAGCCTTCCTCCGTTCCTATGTGGGTGATGACAGGCAATGTGCACCATAGCTTTCTCCCTGAGCTATTTATGGCCTGAAGATGGCTCTGCTGCAGAGACGGCTCCTACTGAGGCTAGCCAAACCTCCTGTTTGGCTGTATGCTACAGTCCCGCCTCTCTGTTCAGCTGTATGAACTGAACATGCAGAGATTTTGGCGTGCTGTGCTTTCTCCATCAGAGAGTCCAACCCACCCAGTCCTAGCTTTGCTGTGCGTCTGTCTTTTCTTTTCTTTTTTTAATTCCCTCAACAAACAGTGAAAAACATCTCTTGCATCAAGGAAGGATTTATGTCCAGAGATTTCAGGATAGATTGATTTGAAAAATCTTGTTAGGAATTAATAAGAAACAAGCAAATATAGTATTTCCTCAACACATTTCATGGTATACTAGAATTATGATCATTGAGGGATGGTAATGTCTTTTTTAGTGAATGTGTTTTGGGAAACAGTGCCATGTAATCTCTGCTTGGAAAGCCACACTCTCTACCAGTCTAGTAAATTATTCACAGGGCGTCTTTAACTTGACTTCAACCAGTGTTACAGAAATTGACATAGTCACAGCACTCGCTCATCAGTAAATTTGGAAGATGTCTCACAGGAGCCACTTAGATATTGCTGAAGTGTATACAGTGCCCATCGAAGCCAGACAAGGATGATTAGAAACAGATTCTGTCAGGATCATTTCCTTATATCCCCTAACCACACTACCACACAGGAGTTGGAACAGATGGGAAACAATGGGTGGCTCAGATTTAGGAATTCCCAAGGTGAGAATTGGTAAAAGCAGGGAGGAGACACTAGGGTAGCAACAGCGGTGAGGAGAGCTGGTGGCATTTATGGATACATAGCGCAAGTCTGGTGGACAGCGGTGAGCAAAAAGCAGAAAAGGTGGAGGGTGGAGAATTCTGAGAAGCTCAGTTTATAAAACAGAGGTCTCTTTTCTAGATTTCGCTGGGTTTGCTAAATGTAGAAACTGTTCAGAGGAGATAACCAAAGACCATTTCTAGACTATGGAGACTGTCACTGAAATTACTTTATTTTTATGAGCATATGTTTGTGGATTTAAGTGGATGTACACATGGAGGCCAGAGATGTCAGATCCCTTGGGAGATGGAGTTAGAGGCAGTTGTGAGTCCTCTGACGTGGGTACTGGGAATGGGGCTTGGGCCCTTAAAGAGAGTCGTGTGGGCTCTGAACTGCTGAGCCATGGCTCCAGCCCCTGAAGAATGCTGTTCTCACAGAAACACTCAGAGACTTGCCACAGAGACAGTGGATTAGATGGCTTGCAGTGAGTTCATTGTTGCCATGTCTTCAGCAAAGAGAGGCCCAAACGACATGGAGTCCAAGAAGGCTGACAGCCAACCTTAAATTATTTTGCAATGTACAATCTTCGCATCTATAGAATGGTGACAATTGCTCATTACTCATATTGATTCACACCAGGCGGTGCAGCGAACATACAATTAATAGCTGACTCCATTGGCGGCCAGCTGTTACCACCATAATTTACTATGAGAATGGTTTGGTCTGGGATGAACAAGAATTATACTGAGAACTGTATTTTTTAGCATTTTAAAGGTCAAACTCAACCCTTATTAATTTAGTCAGAGGTTTAGTTTCATTTAAACAAGTTTTTTTTTTTTTTTTTGCTGATGCAGATTCTCTCATATGCTAATATAAGGCTAAGCTTAGCAAAAATCTCTTTCATCTTTGACTTTAAAGTTGCTTTTGATTTTAATGGCTAATGAGGGTCTGATTTGGAATGGGCATACACCATCTCAGGACACACTTGGAGAAGCTTCGGAGTCCCAGAGAGTAGGGTAGGCAGTAGTCAGTTTGTTTGGCATATTTTAAAAATATTTAAGTATGTTTTAAAGCAATGAACTTTTTTTTTTCATTGAAGAAATACACAAAACTATACCCAAGAGATGATCACATGATCACAGCATAGATATAGGTAAATTAAATTTAAGGTTTTTTGCTTGCGACATAAGTACTCAGAAGGCTGAGGTAGGAGGATTGGAAGTCCAAAGTCAGCGTGGGTTACATAAGGAGACCCAAAGAACAGAACAGAAAGGAGGAAAGAGAAGGAGAAAGGATGTAATTACAATCTCAAAAAATTTAATTTAGAAAGGTCAAAATAATGAAAAAAAAAAAAACCCGAAAGAAGAAAACACTACCAACAACAAAAAGCCCAAAACAAACAATTGGACACACACACACACACACACACACACACACACACACACACACACACA
>NW_026596155.1:2869393-2905347 GCF_907164565.1 Psammomys obesus
ACACACACACACACACACACACACACACACACACACACACACACACACGATAAACATGGGTTTTTCCAGGACTGTATCAACATTAACAAGAAAACATACCATATGACTGGAGAGACAGCTTAGTGGATAAGAACACTTGTTGACCTGTATTTGAATCCCTGGCACCCACAGAAAAAGCCAAGCACAACTTTGGGGGATCTATTACCTTCTTCCTCTTTGTTGGCCCTTGAGATTGATCTCAGTCCACCATCTTGTTGGCAAGCACCCGACTGAGCCATGTCTTTGCATGCCCCACCCTCAGATTAACTTTATAGTGAAGAACCAAAATGTTTAAAAATAGTGTCACACCAATAGGTGCAAACTATAGGCTTTTTAATATTTAGTGCTTCAGCAGATGAAACCTCACTTGATTTCAATACTGTCACATTGCAGAACCTTATTCTAATTGTGAGAAAGCACCAGGCAAGGTGAGCTGGCTTCAAGGCAATTAGTCAGCTCTCATAAGTATGGCCAGAGTAATGGGAAGAAAATATAGAGCAATGAACTATTTTAGATCAATGGATATTAAAAAGCCATTACAATTAACTGCAATGTATGATAGATAGTGATTTATTTCCTGGAAGGGATGTTTTTGAGATAATTGGTAAAATATGAATGGGTTCTACAGATCCCGTTCATAGTGTGTCTGTGTTGCGTCCTGGATTTTGGTCATTGATTATAGTAGAGGCTGCCTTTGCTTTGAGAACAACACGTCAGGTCGGTTCAGGAGGACCTCTCTCTTACACATGCAGGCACACACTCTCACGCACACTCACCACTGTGAAGGGAAATGAGAACGGGAACATGCCGTAATTGGGAGTCTCGGTGAACTATGTCTAGAAATCAGCTGTATCGCTATTTCTAAGTATTTTCTGTAAGCTCGACGCCATTTCAAAATAAGAAGTTAAAATTGCTCATAGGTGGTTTTAAGTTAGCGCAGTCAATAAATTTTCTAGTACGTATTTGTCTGTTTTGGTATGTTTTTATTTCTATGATTTTCCACATTTACTGGTTAAGAATTCATGTAACCACTCACCTACAAATTCAGTGTCTTCCAATGTAATAAATTTGTCCTGAACATGTTTTCATGAAAGATGTTAGTATTTTTCATTCAGGAAAATCCACTTTGCCTATGAAAGCCAAAGGCGGTTGCAGCTGTGTTAGAGACCTCGTAAACTGTACTTCATGCCAAAGGGCATCTCTGCTCTCCTCTCTTCTCTCCACGACCACCCCCACTTTGCAGGACACTGGAGCTGCAGTTAGGAATTAAGGTCTGACCTTTATTTTGGTCCTGATCATGTGACTTGCTTTTGGCCATTAGGGTCTTAGCAGACAAAATGCAGCGGTCTGGAGACTGGATATATTCAGAGATCAAGGCTATTTCCAGAGTACTTGCCTAGGTTTTAGAAATACATGATTTTCCCTATAAAAAAACTGTTCCTTTAGAGAAGGTGTGGATTCTGAAATGAAAATTCTTCTAAAGGGTCAGTTCTGGAATCTTCTCCAGAAACGTTTAAGGAGGACACATGAAGTTCCTAAGACACAAAAGTTAATTTGCAGTGAGCAGCACCACCTTTGAAATTCTGAACGCACATCTTCTTCCTAAAGAGTAACTGCCTCCAATGTAAACAACAACCTTTTCGTCTCGCCCACTCCTTCCTATACCTGACATTTCAATACGAGTCAAGCTCTGTGCTTGGATGTAACAGTGAACACATAAGTGAGTCAGTAACAGGGCCAGGGATGCCTCTTAAGGACTCCAGCACAGGGCAGAAACCATGAAAGAGAGATGGAAGGAGGGAACTGAGGGGCAGGGGTGACCAGGCTTCAATAAAGATGGAGATGATCGATCGATCAATCAATCAATCAATCAATCAGGGTTTCCCAGATTAGAGCTCCCATCCCTCGTTAGCCTAGTTCATTGATTTATCGTCTGTGCATCTGAAATGTGTCAGCATGTGTGTTCACCACCTCTTCCATTTTTTTCCTCCTCCTCCTCCTCCTCCCCATCTTTGTGTTTCGTCTGCATGCCGGCTACTGAACCAAGTCCACATGCAAACTCCACGTGCAGTCTACCACTGAGCTACACTGCCAGCCCATGTTCTTCTTTCATGCTTTTTGTTGCCACCCTAGAACATAAGCTTTCAGAGAGCAGGGTTGGATCTACTCTCCCCCTGGTGATCCTACACCTGGAAGAGTGCCCAGCACTGATAAATGGTTGCTGAGGGGAGGAACAAGGGCAGACAAGGAGAGACACACATCTACTGTGGTGAGGAGTTTGGACTTTATCCTGCACTCATAAACAACCATTTGGGAACTTTAAACAGGGACACAAGGCCCAAGAAGAATCACACAGGCTGTGGTGTGGAAAACAAGTTGTATGGCATGAAGAATGGTTGGGAAAAGGCTGGCAACCTACAGGGTGACAATGACAGCTTGAATTTGGGCAGTGGTAATGGAGATGAAAGGAAATTGGAGTAAATAACACAAAAACTTAATGGATTCTGGGGATGCTGACAAGGAGGTTCTGGTAAACATTTAATAAGTGGCCCTTCAGGAAGAACAGAAAGCCCTGATTTGTATCATTTGTCAGTTTTCATGGTACAAATACCACCAGTGCCAACTTCAAGCTGCCAATATGATATCACAAAATGAAGCACTGATGAGTTTGGGGAAAAATCCACCTAATTTCCTTTTTTTCTTTCTGGTTTTGAGACTGGGTCATGCATGTAGCCCAGGCTAGCCTTTGAATTCACAGTTCTTATTACCTCAGTCTTCCATATCTCCCAACTGCTGGGATCACAGGCATGCATCACTCTACCTGGCTCTGCTCAAATGACTTTTTTCAAGCTGCTTACAACAGTTTTCAGCTCATCAATGGGTTAGCGTGCCAGAACCAGCCGTGCGTAATTCAGGAGAGAGTGGGGATCAAGAAATTACAGGCTGTTCCCTGTTTTCTCTGTCTTCCTATGTCCATCCTGTTTGCCTTTCTGAATGAAGATTTGGCATCTTACTCAGGGTCCTCCTTCTAGCTTACTTTCTTTAGGTGTACAGATTTTAGTATGATTATCCTATATTGTCTAGCTAATATCTACTTATAAGTGAGTATATACTGTGTGCGTCTTTCTGTTTCTGGGATACCTCATTCAGGATGATCTTTTCTAGATCCCCCCATTTGCCTGCAAATTTCATGATTTCCTTGTTTTTAATTGCTGAGTAGTATTCCATTGTGTAAATGTACCACAATTTCTGTATCCATTCCTCAACTGAGGGACATCTGGGCTGTTTCCAGCTTCTGGCTATTACAAATAAAGCTGCTATAAATACAGTTGAGCACATGTCCTTGTTGTACACTTGAGTATCTTTTGGATATATGCCTAGGAGTGGTATAGCTGGATCTTGAGTTAGCACTATTCCTAATTGTCTAAAAAATTGCCAGATTGATTTTCAGAGTGGTTGTACAAGTTTACATTCCTACCAGCAATGGAGGAGGGTTCCCCTTTCTCCACACCCTCTCCAGGATGTGTTGTCACTTTGAGTTTTTGATCTTAGCCATTCTGAGCCATTAAGGTGAAATCTCAGGGTCGTTTTGATTTGCATTTCCATGACAGCTAACGATGTTGCGCATGTCTTTATGTGTTTTTCTACAGAGAATTCTCTGTTTAGCTCTGTACCCCATTTTTTAATTTGATTACTTGATTTGTTGCTGTTTAACTTCTCGAGTTCTTTATATATTCTGGCAGAGGGCCTCTGAAAGACTATCCAGCAAGGTATTAAAACAGATGCTGAGACTCATAGCCAGACTTTGGGCAGAGTGCAGGGAATCTTATGAAAGAACGGGGAGATAGAAAGACCTGGAGAGGACAGGAGCTCCACAAGGAGAGCAACAGAACCAAGAAATCTGGGCCAAACACTGTGCATGGTAGCTCAGTGTTCAAGAGGGTTCCCCCATAATGGGAACAAGGACTGTCTCTGACATGAACTCAGGAGCTGGCTCTTTGATCACTTTCCCCTGAGGCAGAGCAGCCTTACCAGGTCACAGAAGAAGACAATGCAGCCACTCCTGATGAGACCTGATAGACTAGGGTCAAAAGAAGAAGAGGAGAAGGACCTCCCCTAGCAGTGGACTGGAGGAGGAGCATAGAAGAAGAAGAGGAAGGGAGGGGATGAGGGAAGGGGCTACAGCTGGAATACAAAGTGAATAAACTGTAATAAATAAATGAAATGAAAGATAACCTCTCCTGGGGAAGAAAAAAGAAGAAATTAGAGGCTAAAAAAAAGAGACAGAAAACTTAGGATAGTTTCAGGAAGGCATTCAGTCAATACTGAAGCCCCACGTTTATTTAACAGCTCCTTCTAAAAGGCAAAGCAAAAAAGTCCAGCAGTACAAGGTCAGGGTACATGGAACAGTCTAACTTGTTCTCTTAGACCATATTCCTATATGGCAGATATGTTCCAAGGTCTCACAGACAGGTTAGAGGAACTTGGCAAAACATCCTGCTGATTTCTGTTTCAAGGTAAAGGCCAAGGCAAAGACAAGTTTTTTGCTGAATACGCAACAACAAAGCAGCTTGCCAAGAATGAGCTTTCCATGCACACAGCTTGAGAATGAACTTTGATATCCCAGATTAGTGGCACCAATGACGGTGCCTAGGTTTCTTGTTTTAGCAAGAAAATAGGTGGCATTGCCACTCATGGCATGTGTGTGGATATGTGTATATGAACTCTTTTAAGGAATATATTCAAAAAGTAGATGATAAGATTTATTTGTATTATGCTATACTTAACCTCCAATATTTTGTGGAAATTGTTCTTGACTGAAGGAGAAATATCAATAAAAAATCAGGCTGGGAAGGTAGATCAGTCATGGCACACTTGCTTGGTCTGTGTCAAGCTCTTAATTGATCTGCTGCATGGAAAAACCCTTTGTGTTAATCTTCAAGATCTCTAGGGACAGCAAGAGAAGGGGCTGTGGGAGCAGAAGCTGGGTTTATCCAGATTTGGCCAGTTGGAGACAACAGCCGAGGGTGGGACTTTTTGGGCAGCAGGAAGAATGTGGAAGTGAATGGAATGGGGAACTGGTGGCCTTTGAGAATTTGAGGTTAGCCTGGGCTACATAGTAAGACGAGAGGGAGAGAGGGAGAGACAGAGACAGAGACAGATTTCATGTTCTTAAAGAACAGTGGGCACCATTCTCATTTCTGTTCTCATATTGCTTTGGGGCTGTTTCTCTGAGGATCTGGACTGGTGGCAGTGTTTGGATGGGGGTGTAGAAGTCTTAGCTGTTGTGAAGGATGGATGGGATGTGAAGGATGTTGTGAAGCTAGGATGGAACACTCCTCAGTTTTATATTGGATAGTGCCAAGATAAGGTAATAAAAGAACAGAAGGTCTTATAGTTTTCTACATTTCAAAGACGTGCTGCTCTTGCAGATGTAAAAATCACATAGGAAATGGAGCAGCGAGGAGTTGTTGGTCTTACAAGAGGACCAGCACAAATACACATCCTGGCCTGGCACCATGGGAGTGGTTGAAAAGGGAAGAATACATTAAAAAAAAATCTTGTTTTCGCTCATCCAGCAATAATCATGGCAAATAAGGCAAAAGCCAGCCATTTTATTTCATATTTCTTCCTCACTCCACATTTCTTGTTATTACATTTTCTTTTAGATATTATTTATTTATTCAGAGTTTTTGAGCCAAGGTCTCAAGGATGTAGATCTGGCTCGCCTAGAACGTGCTATGTAGGTCAGGCTTGCTTCAAACTCAAAGATTTGCCTCTGCTTTGTGAGTGGTGGGGCTAAAGACATCAACCACCATGCTTAGGTTAACTTTTTAAAAATTATTTTTTATTTTTATTTATTTATTTAAAAAACTTTTATTTATTTATTTATTTTTATTAATTACACTTTATTCACTTTGTATCTCCCATAAGCCCCTCCCTTTTCCCCTCCCAATCCCATCCTCTCTCCCCCTTCTTCATGCATGCCTCTCCCCAAGTCCACTGATGGGGAGTTCCTCCTCTCCTTCCTTCTGATCTTAGTCTATCAGATCTCATCAGGAGTGGCTGCATTGTCATCTTCTGTGGCCTGGTAAGGCTGCTCCCCCCTCAGGGGGAGGTGATCAAAGAGCAGGCCAATCAGATTATGTCAGAGGCAGTTCCTCTTCCCATTACTATGGAACCCACTTGGACACTGAACTGCCATGGGCTAGATCTGTGCAGGGGTTCTAGGTTATCTCCATGCATGGTACTTGGTTGGAATATGAGTCTCTGGGAAGATCCCTGTGTTCAAATTTTCTGGTTCTGTTGCTCTCCTTGTGGAGTTCCTGTCTTCTCCAGATCTTACTATTTCCCATAAGTCTCAGCATCTGCTTTGATAGTCTTCAGGGCAGAGCCTTTCAAAAGCCCTCTTGTGACGGGTTTCTAGCTTGCTTCCTGTTTTCTTCTTCTTCTGATGTCCTTCCTCTTTGTCTTTCGGGATGGGGATTGAGCATTTTAGTCAGGGTCCTCTCTCTTGATTAGTTTCTTTAGATGTACAGAACAGGGTGTCGTGTAGCTCTGGCCTCAGACTCACTATGGAGCTGAACATGACCTTGAACTCTCTGCCTCCAAGCTTGGCTGCTCTTGGAGAATTTAGATAAGGAGATGCCTGGCTAACCGGAAGCTGACCTGGGACTCACCGGAAACTGTTCTGGAACTCATCGGCTTGAGTTTAGCGAGATGAAGGTTGCAGTACTTTCCATGTAGTTGAGTTCTTTCTAGCAGCCTCTAGGAACCCAGCAGTCGAGATGGTCCTCAGCCTACAATAGCCGCACACTTTGTCTTAGGAAGGTACCAGGCCAGAAAGATAGATCGAAATACCCGGAGCTATCGCCAGTGTGCGGTTGTCAGGTAGATCCAAATCCTAACTGGGGTATTGGGTTCTCAGTCATGGCTTGTTAAGTAACAGCACCCTGGCCTCAGAAATAATCTCAACAACATGGTGCTTTCGATCATCAACTCACCATGTCACTTTCTTTCCGTTTTGACGGGAACAGTCAGGACGGTATTGCTCAGGCTTCCTGTCTTATGCCGACACAAACCAGGCAGAGCTCCAGGCAGCAGGTACCCCTGCGGCTGAAGCTGCGTGTTTATGCATTCACGTTGATTGGATCATGACTTAGCATATGTCAGGCAAGATCTGACACTCTGTGGGTTCCAGGTTAAATAAATGGCACAAAATCACTGTCAGCAAACAGATTGGTGCTCTTTCAATATGCTCACAATAAAACATGCACTTTTTATTAAAAAAAAAAGATTTTATTTTGGTGTTATTAGGTAGTGTTATTTCTACAGTCTTTGTATTTTAGTTTATTGTGTATCATTTTTCCCTTTATGTTTTCTAACTATGTAGTTACTGTTTAGGGAATACCAATTTGTGTACCTGTGTTTTTATATCTAGCTAGTTGACTGAATGTCATATAGAAGCATCTTTTTAACTTTTGTTTATTGTGTGTATGTGAGTGCATGCGTGTGTGTGTGTGTGTGTGTGTGTGTGTGTGCATGCGCACGTGCGCAGGCACACCACAGTAGCCTGTGAAGGTAGAGAAGGTCTTTCAGGAGTTGATTTTCCTTCTACCATCTGGGTCCAGGGTCCAGGTCCTCAGATGTGTTGCCTTTAAATAGAGTCATCTTTCCAGTCCCAAATGTATCTCCTCCCCAATTAATTTTATTGGTTTTGTGTTTACACCATTGTTGTCTATGAGCGATATAAATTATTTTGTTTCCCCTCTACCCACTTTCCAACGGTTATGCCACTTTTACCTCCTTCAGTTTACAAACTACTCATTTATTTGTGGCAACAGGGACAGAACTTATCTGGCTGGATAAAACAGCCAGTTAAGATGGTAAACTCACGTTAGCCTGTCTATTTTACACTCATCTGGTCAGCATCTTTGTAGCGTAAGTAGTTGTTTCTTTGTGTTTGAGCTCAGTGCGCCTTTTCTGAGTAGGTTGGGACTGAGCTTTGGACGAAAGGAAGGGAGGGGGGACAGGAGATACACCCAGTGCATTGGAAAGAAGCAGAGTCAGCCAGGGCCCCTGCAGCTTCCATTACTGTCTTGCAGCCCACTGTGTTGGGGTTCTTCGTGGACGTCCTTCCTTCCACAGTGATGCTCTATAGCTCATGCTCAGCTTTGTCTAGTGAAATGCTGTGTTCTCATGATGCTACGTTTTCTTTAGCCAGTTCTCTACTATGCTTCTCCTCTGCCCCTTCATGCCCCTTAAATAGCTTTCCATGTTGAGAACATTATTATTTTTGTGGTCGGGATACTTTTGGAATATTAGCAAGTTCCATCTGAAACCAAATTTCTGGGACAGCTACTTCTGTTATTAGATCATATTGATGGTACAAAGAAAGGGTTTCAGTATAACTAATATCCTGAGACCACACCCAACCCGTCTGCCAGCCTTCCTTATATCCCCTCTTTCTTTTTACTTCCACTGGCTTAGCAGCAGCACTTTAACCTAAGGGCTGTCCATTGTGTCTGAATCAGGCCTGAATGCTGGCCCTAGAGGCTGAGTGGGAAGGGTGCTTGGCACCAAGCCCTTGCCCCCCTTCATGGCACTGCTGCTGCCACCGCTTTCAGGCTTTGCCCTTCCAGTTTCCAGATGCCTGTGAGCTCCATCTCCCACGGGTGCTCTGTGGTGTATTAAGAACCTCTGTGGGGACCTGCCTGTGTCTCAGATGATGGCCACCTACTTTCAAGCATGTTTCTGATGACCTTTCTTGCACTCTGGATCACAGGTTCAACTCCTGAAGCCTTTGACTTCTGGGCTTATTCCAAGGAGGCTTGCTTGAAGTCAGCCATCATTGAAGGTCTCTTGGCTCATGAACAACTTAACCATCCTGTCACTTTACCATCACGTAAACCCCTAGGGGTGTAGTTTGTCCGTCTGTTGCCTCCTGGCCCTCATCCTTTGACGTGGTTGACAGTTGTAGGTAGGTGTCTTCAATTTAAAGTCACATATTGGTCGTTAGGCCATTCACTGGTCTTCCCTTTGGTGTTCTGGCTGCACCTGGCTTGTACATTTTATAGTCTGGAAGTAGCACAAGTTAATTAAAGTCCATGGGTCAAAAGAGTTAGGCATATTTCGAATTTTATTTTATTTATCTTTGTTTTTGCAGTTTGGTGATTGAACTTAGGGCCGTCTGCATAGTGTGTAAGTGGTTTATCGCTGAACTAAATATCTCCCCTCTTTGGAAGGTTCTTTCAGCAATTTAGGCTGAACTATTTCTGAGTCAAAGAGAACAAGGCGGGAGAGCAGGTTTCTTAGAAAGAACTGTAGAGCAGCATTTCACTATCCAAACTGAGGACTGGGGCTAGGACTCAGAAGTAGAAATGAAAGTGTAGCTGTTACTACTGTCTCCTCGTCCATCTCTGCTGAAACTGCAGAAGGATGTGGTACCTGCCAAAATAACCTGAAGCTCTCCTGGAAAAGAGCTGCTTTGGGTGTTTGCTTACTCTGGTTTTGCTCATTTTCCAGTCAAAATGAAACAAAACAGAACCCGTGTTGCTAATAGAGGAGTGGGTAAATAAAACGTGGTACACACACGCAATGACTTTTTCATCCAAAAGAACAAAATTGTGTCATTTTCAGAAAGATAAAATGTTGTTTTTCTTTCGTGGCTTCTAGATTTTATATAGATGCATAAAATCATGTATGTGTATATGACACCACAACAGAAGCAAAACTGTCAAGGGAAACAAAGGGGGATGACGGGAAAGAAGGCAGAGAAACCAAGGGAAGAAGGTAGAGGTGGGATTTTGCTCAGCATGTAATATATACTGAACATATACACAAAAAAAACCCTAAAAAAGTAAATTTAAGAGAGGGAGAGAGATTTTATTTTTTAATTCTTTTGAGGTCGGGTTTCTCTGTGTAGCCTTGGCTGTCCTGGATTTGCTTTGTAGACCAGGCTTGCCTCGAACTCACAGAGACCCACCTGCCTCTACCTCTGTGAGTGCTGGGATTATAGGCGTGCACCACCACGCCCAAAAAGTAAATTTAATAAAACCTCTTTCTGTGCGATTTGAGTAGGGCTTTTTACTTTGTTGACAAACATTTACTCTTTTCTTTCTTTGGCAATAAATTCTATAATTTTATTTTTCCCATTTTTTTTCTCAAAGTAGCCTTTTGGAATGCTTCTGTGTTCATGTCTGTGTAGCTCTTGAAAGTAGCGCAGGATCTTTTTGGATTATGTGGAGGAAACAGAGCATCACTTAGGTGTACAAATGAAGGCTGGCGATGTGTGGATGTTTTGTTCAGTGATAAAAGCATGATTGGGAATTATAGGACTTCGCTCAGAAGCTCCTGCTGGCCAGAAATCTTTCTCCTACTCACTCTGGTGTTTCTACATGAGACTGTTGGCTCCCAGAGGCCTTAGTGAGGCAATCACTGGCTATTTTGCAGCCTCGTGGAAAGCTCTGGAGGGAAGGGGTGTGGATTCGCCAAAGCGAGCTGATGGTGATCAATACTTTGTCATTAATGCAGGGTCATGTTTCCCCATCTTTCTGTATTGATGCGGGATCATGCTTAGGACACAGAGAGATGGATGAACCTCTTATTCGCTTCTTTGGCAGACGCCACAGATCTAGCACAAAGCCCTATGTGCATGTGAGACTCACCATGAGTTGACAGAGTGAGGCGACAGTATTCATGCTGTTTCTCCATCCCCCCACATCATTGACTCTCTTTAAAAAAATAAAATGTTTAATTTATTTTTATTTTATTGTATGTTTACCTGTGTGTATGTGTGTGTGAAGGTGCCATGTCCCCTGGGACTCCATGTGAGTACTGGGACTTGAACCGTAGTCCTCTGGAAGAGCAATCAGTGCTCTTAACTGTGGAGCCACGTCTCCAGCTCGCATCACTGACTCTTATCAGCTCTGCTTCTAAAATATTGCTGCAACCATCTGCATTATCTTTGTTACTTAAAAAGTAATTTTTTTTGGAGACATGTTTTTTCTGTGTAGTTCAGACAGAACTTTTAGTTCCCTTTACCTCCAAAGGCCTGGAGGAGCCTGTAGACGTGGGCCAATGTACACACGTGCATACCTACTTTTTTGTATACACTGCAATAATCCAAGTCCAAAACACCCTCGTGTCTCACCCAGAGATTGACACAGACTCCTGCTGTATTCCAAATTACAGATTCATCCCATTACAATTTCTTTGGTACTTAGCTGTTTCTTCGAGTCATCTTTTAAAAACACAAGTGATCACATCATCTCTGTTCCCCGTAAGGTTAATAATGATTTCTCACTATTTTCCAGATAAAAACAACTTCTGAGGATCCTGGGCGCTCTGGTTATTGTTTGCCTCCATAGTTACATTTTACATTTCGCCCAGATTTTATTGATGAGCTCCCACTTTCCCGGCAGGTTCTCCAGGGCACCAAACCTTCTCATGCTATAAAACTTTCCTGCATGCTTTTCCTGAAGCTCTGTGGGGTGGCTTCTCCTTATACTTCACTTTCAGCAACAAATAAACAAACTGTAAAAACTTGGCATTGCTCTGACTTTGCAAGTTTCCCTCCACTGGGGTCTGTCTCATTTACTCCTTTCTCTTCAGTTTTTATTGTGATTTGTAAACACATTTAACATTTTATTTATTTCCTGAGTTCCTTTCTCCTCTTGTGGAGTGTAAAATCATGAGGGCAGGAAACCATTTTGCTTGCTCAAACTGTAGAATGCAATAGTTGTTGGTGAAGACATGGGTTCAGATGTGTCTTGGATCACCAGTGACAAGAATGATGGGTAAGGGTAACAAGAGACACTTAGCTCGTTTTGGGAAGGAACAGTGTGGAAGTAAAAGGAGGTAGAGAAAGCCTGAGATCTTGTCAGTAACAAGCAAGCACCTCCAACTATGCATCCGTAAAGTAGTTTTTGCCTTATCTTCAAGCTCTGATGGTCATAGTACCTTGTCTTTATTTAAAGATAGACAGGGTCTTACTGTGTGGCCCAGGTTGGCATGAAACCTGTGATTCTTCTGCCTCAGCTGCTGAGTGGTTGCAAGATGTAGAGGTGATCTCTGTCACCCTTTTGGTGCCTTTGGGGAGACCTTTGTGATAGAGGATTCTTATAAGCATCTGTCCTGAGAATTTCATGGCAACAGGTCCCTGTCCTTGATTTTTGGATAGGATCTTTTTTCTGGATTTCAAGGGGTTTAATATTAAGGGTGGGACTGAGGTTTTCTGCATATCTCTTCTACATTCAATTCTTTAGAGCTTGGGAGAAAAAGATGCTTTTCTGGGCTCCTCAAAAGTCATGAGCAAGAAGAATTAAATGTTCTAACTGGAATGTGTAAGCTTTGAGTGGAGGGGTTGATTGTAAGCTTGGCATCTTCTTGACTGTCTGCCTAAGCGCCCATCTGGAAGATTTGGAGTTCACTAGAAGAGTTTGTTTGCCTAACTTAGACTTTGAAGGAAAGGAGGACAGAGTCTTTTCCAGCATTCTTGGAGGAGGTACAATTTATGCCCATTCTTGCTAGACATTGTCTATTTGACGTAGCAACTCCAAGATAATATTTGGTAAGTATCTTTATTCAGAATAATGTCATAGGAATGCTGTAAAGGCTTTTGAATCTCAGATTCCAAGAGTTAATAAACTTCCAGTAAACAAATCAGGTTGATGGTAAATAGTTTCACATACTCTTGTGGTAATATCACCTAATGACATTTTACTCTGATTTTAGGTTGATGGGCAAGGAGTTGGAATAGTATGTAAAATCTGGTCCTAATATTTACTTACTCATTATTTGCTCATCGATTATCCTACCTGTCCTAATGCTTCCCCTGAACAGTAATTCTTAGATCGCTCGCTCACACTGTAATACCAACTGTAATGAATTAGGAATTTCTTAAGTTCTCACAGCAGGTTGCAGTTTCCTGATGAGCTCTCAAATGATCGGTGACTTCATTCTTTTGGTCCTACCTTCATAGAAGACATTGAGGCAAAGAAAAGAGATGTGACTTTGCCTATACCTAAGAGAAAGTCAATAATAGACTTTGGTAGAAGTTACAGCCATTGTAGCACTGGGTGGTTGGGTCATCCTTGCTAGACACTGGCTATTGGACACATAGCAAAGAGTCAGCTGTCTCATTTGGTAGGTTATTGATTTGATTTGTGGTCTATTTTGTTCATTAATAGAGAAAAAAAAATAACCTAACATGGAAACAAATATTGAAGGGACTTATTAGAATAATAAGAAAGCAGCTTTTGGAAGGGTAGACACAATGGAGGAGCAAGAGGGAGGAGGGTGAAGGAGTGATGGTGTTCTGCTTCAGATAGCCATGACTAACCTTTGAGGCAGGAGGCCACAGTGAGCTGTAAGATTTCCTGGTTGCAGCAAAAGAGTCTCTTCTCAGTTGCATTGTTCAAACGTTCACACACACACACACACACACACACACACACACACACACACACACCTATGAGACCTATTGGTGGCCTCTGCCTGCTCTTTACTCATTCTGGCAGATATACCTTGTTAGCAGGTAAGCATGTGCACTTGGGTCTAGGCTCAACATAATGTAGAAGCCAAATGCTTCCTGAATTGCTGGCAAGAGAAGAGTTTCTGGGCAGGCCCAAGGCTAACATAACTCTTGGTGGATTTTTTTTGGCCATAATACAATAAGGTTAGACAAGCTCAATCTACTTAAGAAAAAGCTACTTCTCATTCATCAGGATGACTATTAAATACATGTGATTTTTTTGTTTGTTTGTATTGTGTCTAGCTATGCACAGGTACAATCAGGAGAATACTAAGGTTCAGTGAGGAACCAGTTTCTACCAGTGGAGAAACTGGATCTCCTGTGTTCTGCTGGTGGGAAAGTAGTGCATACACTATGGGAAAAAGTATAGTGATTCCTTAGGAAGTAAAAAGGGCATTTCCATATTATTCATCAGTTTCACTTTTGGCACCACCTAAGAGAACGAAGAAAGAGTTTTAAGTAGGTATAGGCACACATCTTTATTCACTGAAACATTAATCACAGTGGCCAAAAGATGGAATCAACTCAATTGGCTACCAGCAAATGAATGGCTAAATAAACTATAGTGTATAATGAAATGTTATTTGGCCTTACACTGTTCTGGCACTTGCTATGACATGAATGAACCATGAAAACATTTTGCTAAGTGAAATAAACCAGTCACAAAAAGATGAGTGTCCCGATTCCATTTGAATGTGTTCTCTTCAGGAGTCAAATAGCCAGAGACAGAAAATTCAACAATGGCTGCCAGGGAGTGGAGGCCGAGAAGAGGAAGGTTTCGAAGACACACAGTCAGTCTTAGAAGGTAAGGCCTCCCGGAGATGCCGTAGCAATTACATGACAGCGTGGACATATCTAATATCTTGGGAAATCTGATAAAATGGTTATTTAATATTTTACAATATTAACATATTTTACCATATTATTAAAAACAAACACTGAAGAGGATAAAAGTAGGTGGTGAATAAGGGATTGTTTACATGTCCTTTGCAAGGGATTGTTTACATGTCCTTTGTAAGCTATACGTTAGGATCAGGGTGGCAAGGATCAGTTTGCTTTCTAGAGGGGTCTTGATAAGGTTTGGGAAGAAAAGCTGTGTTCTGAGAACGGGTGTGATTCAGCTCCGTGTCTACAGAGTGACCTCACTCTAGGCATGTAAGTGTCACACAAATTATGGCCAAGCCCCTCCCTTGTATACTTAAAATTGATCACAGCATTCAAGCCCATCATGAAGCCCTTTGCTCTGACAAAAATCTCCCTCTCCCTTATCATCTGAGAAAGTGGAGGTTTTTATACCTTTTGTTTCTTTGTTTCTCCCCCCCCCCGCTTACATTTGCCCAACAAAAGAGTTGTCAAAAGTAATGTTTATAATAATTTAACGGATTATTTGCTTATTAGATATTAATCATTCTGCCGTGCCCAGGGCCCATGCTGGCTCCCTGCTGCTAGAACAGTGATTCTGATCTCAATTAGATTATGTCTCTCTCCTTTACCTCCCCATAAATCATTCCAGCAAACTGAAATTAACAGCTACTGAAGCGCATTAATAATCTGCCTCACACATTGGAAAATGCATTAGCCGGAACCCTCCCATCGCTCTGACTGTTAAGCACATCATTTTGTTTATGAAATATAAACATTTCATGGAAGAGCTCTCCCACATTTCTCTGGGCCTGTGACAGCTAAAATGATTGCACACAATTGCCAGTCAGTCATGCGCCCAAATAAAGTTTGTTTAAAGTCATGGTTCTGTGACCGCCCCATTTTCTCAGGCATTTAAAAACCTACATTTAAAATAAAAAATCCCCTGTGGTCATGAAAATAATAATAATCCCTTAAAAATGATACCTCATGTGAACACACTTCTTTGCACAGTTTGCAAAGTGCTTTCACTTTGTACCTGTCCCTGACATACAGGGTGTTATGAGTGCACCCTTTTGATTTGCCGCCGCCCCCCCCCCCCCCCCCCCCGTAGGGAAAGTGAGGCTGAGGGGATGAAACTGATAGAGGTCACCCAGCAAGGGGCGGAAGGAGGGCGGAGTGCAGGGTTTGGCTGTGCGGCTCAGGCCTCTTCCGGGTGTCCTCGTTCTGTCTGGTAAACGGGGCTCAGCATCTGGCTGCCCCTCTCCCTGGGCATTAAATGCGCACATATCGCAGCCAGGTGCCCTTCACAGAGGGTAAGTCGATCCGCCTGTATTCTAACATGGTGAGAGCAAAGGCGAGAGAAGTCGGAGGTAAACGGTTCTCATTATTCTAGTGCCTCCTCACAGTCACAGCAGTGATGCTGCGCACAGAGGGAGTGAGGTGAGACCTCATTCGGCAGAAGCATACCCAGAAGACCTCTGTGATCCCCCAACAGCAAATGTCTCAGTCTTGAAGGCAGCAAAGCCGTGGTGGTGATGCCCCAGCTGCTGAACGGAATAAACAAAACCCCGATTTGTGAGAGTGCTCTAAGAAAGATTTATTGACAGTCACAATTTCAGAAAAATGTCACTAAAGCGACACTGATACCGTTTCTTACTGTTCCTGCCTGCGGTCTAGCCCTGGAACTGTGCCATTCTCTCCAAACTTCAGCTGATAAGGAACCAAGGATAAAAGTCAGACCATTCTTGCTTCAGGCTTTCCAGGGAGATGTAGGAGGGGAAAGTGAAAAGACGTCTTCAGAAAACTCTTTGGAATTATTTGACTCAACCGAGGCATGGTCAAGCCATTGGATGGGTTCATTTAAAGGGTGTCCTCCTAAGTCCAGAGACCCCAGCCGCTCTTGACTGACCGTAGAGGATACCCTTTATCCCTCCCACCCATAGACTCACCCTCTCATTTAGTTGTCCGCGACAGTAACTGACATCCTTTGTTTGGCCCTTCACACAGAATTTCCCGAGTCTATTACTAGTGGCAGAGACACCTAGTGAAGTCTGGATACTAGCTTAAAACAAGAAACATCTGTCCATTTTAGGCTATCAGTGCTTTGATGCCGGGGCTGGTGCCGGCGGGATCACACCTGGGTGCCCATGTGACCACACCTGGGTGAGCCTCTGGCCTGCAGCAGTGGGAAGTAAGCCTCCCCTTCACCTGTCAGCCAGGTTTCTGTTGCACAGAAACCTTTCTCTACGCTTCTGGTTTCTCAGTGCAGCTCTCAGCTGGGGCTTACAGGGAAAACAACCACGTCTTGACTCTTTCCAAGGCGCCCATTTAGATGAAATCTAAAGCACTCAGAAATCTGAGCACTCAGAAGTGCATTTTCGAGCATGTGGGATATTTGTGTGAGAATATTGGGAGAAGCTACAGGGGTGATTTCTGTGAACATTTCTTAAATATTATTCTGATTTCATTATTTTATTTTATGTCTTTGGACCTTGCTAAAAAAAATCATAACTGTCGTTTTCCAAGGTCTTCAGTGGAGAGGTTCCTAGAGCCTTTCAGCCAATATTCATTTGGAGGCAAATAATTACTTTTTGAATGATGCATGAAATTAAGTAATTTTTGTACAGTCTATGCTACTACTCAAGAAATTTTTAATGAGTGCAATAAAATAAAGCAGTAATTGAATTGGTAATATATTTGTCATTTCTGTTAAAAGCTATATCCCCAGCCCAGCAGCAGAAAAGGGTCATTTTGCAAGCGGGCATTAAGTATGCGTGGAACACACCGTATTGCACAGCCAAGCCAAGTTTCCTTTGGAGCAGCAGCTTCTATGCATGTGTAATAAACAATTTTTAAATGTCAAAGTTGCAGCCGTTTTAAGGAAGAAATCCATATTTTGGACTAAATGTCATTTCAGATAACCAAGCTATTTGAAAGCTTTACGAAGGTTTAAAATAAAAATAAAAAAAAAGGAAAGAAGCCAGCCGCCCCTAAGATTTGACATAGTTATGTTTGCATTTCCATAACTTGATAACGACCAAACTAAACTTCCCAGAAAACTCAACGCCAAATTGTGCTTGCAGCTGAGACCTGGTGATCCTTGCTTCTCTCTGGAGAAAATCTTCAGTTTAGTTATAAATCCCCAAGAATCAGGTTTTATAATGGAAATGCAAGGGGCTTTTTGCTGTCCTGAAGGGCAGAGCTGGGCTGCTTTCAAGGATGAATGTGCATATGTTAAGAGGCTGTGTTTATCTTAGTCACAGTGAAACATGATGGTCCTCAGAAAAAAATCAGCCTCGGAGACTGCACAAACTTTACTTCCTGTCCAGATTTCTCTTCAGACCCATACATTGCTGGAGAGCAGCACACACTACACACTACAGGAATAAACTCAGCGCTGTCCTGCCCTTGATGACTTTCTGCCTTTTTTTCGGGGTAGGGGGGTCGTTTCATGTGGCAAGATCTCATTTTACACCCAGGAATATCTGTGCAAAGCGAGACTCACCTCTGCTTTTCTTCATTTTATTGGGCAATAGTTGCTAGCATTTTATGAGCGAAATCTTATATAATTTTTCATGCACATCCAGTACAAAGTCATGTACAATACCCCTCAAATACGTACCCCCATCGTGTTGAGAGGAGGGCAGGGCGATGACAGGGCCTGTTGACGCAGCCTCTAAAGGGAACCTCACACGAGGACAGTACCGGACTTTTAAATGGATCTTCCCTCCTTGCCTGCCCTCACCTGACAGCAGTTCACAGCTATCTTCTCAGGACTAAGGACTAGTTAACACATTCTGCAGCTTTCCTCCTCCTCCTCCCCCCCCTCCTCCTCCTTTCTAAAGATGGACAACGTCATCTTTACGTCATCTTGACAGGAAAACGATATATTGATTTTTATTCTCAGTGCATCCCTTGTCCTCTGTAAGAGAGCACGTCTTTGCTCCCCAAATGAACAGCAGAGGGGGAAATATAATGTTAGCACCTGCAGTGTGTCAAACCTCATGTTGCTGGATCGTGTCTTTGAGGAAAATGGTTTGAAGAGTTTATGTTTTCTTTTCCTTCCCTTTTCCCTCTACCCTTCTTGCTACATGGGATGACAGCCATCATTGTCACATTGTTCATGAACATGATGCTTCTCACCTTCCTGTCTTCTGACATAGGCAGGCAACGCTTGCTATTAGCTGTGACTTCTTGGAGAAGTTAGGAACAGACACACGGCTAGAGCGGCCATTCTGTGTCAGCTGTGTTCCATACACTACTGTGATGTCTTCAAAACCTACCTGTAGCCAGAATCCTATGCTTTCTGGGAAGAAAACAAAGCAATTTTGGCAATAGATTTTATAATACATTTTTAAATAAAATATAATTGTGTTACTTTTACCTTCCCTTTTCCTCCCTTCTGTGTTTTTCCTTACTCCCTCTCAAATTGACAGCCTCATTTTTTATTAGACACACACACAGAACATGAGAGAGAGAGAGAGCAAGAGTGAGAGAGACAGAGATGAATATAGTCTGCTGAGTCAATTTTTGTTGATTATAAAGATATGATTTCAGGGCTGAGCACTTTGTATTGTATAACCAATTAGGAGCCTCATCCCCAGATGTTAATTCTCCCCCTATGAGCAGTCATTAGTCGCTCTCCATTCTTTATATAGGCTGGGAGATCTTGAGATTTCCCCTCTACTGCTTTAGTTTGTCTATTGATATCACTATTGTTCAGGGCTTGTTTAGGCAACCATTCCTAGGAGACATAGTTTGAGACATAGGCTTCGTGCCTCCTCTTCTGCAATATTGCCTGAGCCTTATGTACAACTCCAGAGCCAAGAGTTGTATTGTAGATGTATCCACCAAGGCTGGGCTCACCACGACTGGTTGATCTTCTGCATTGTGCCCAAGGGTGTTTTTCTACAACAGTCTCCGTTTTCGATAAAGAGAAGCTTCCTTGATGAGGGGTGAGAGTAATACTTCCCTGGAGGTATAAGGATAAACTTTAGAATGAAGTTAGGAATTATGTCGGTCTATGAAAGTGCCAGTGGTAGGTTCTCCTCTAAGATCCATGACCTCGCAAGCTTCCTGTAGTTGGCTAGGTTTCTAGTATCAGGCCTGAAGTTCAGCCAGACAGCTGTCAGTTATGGCTATGATATGAACACCACCGTCGCACCTCTAGGGGTATCCTGTCATGCTGGTTACTGTTGTGGTTCGTAGGTGTTGCAGCTGGGAAGGACTGCTTAATTGCATCTCTCCTTTGGAAGCTTACACAGTACTTTCTGGCGTCATGGAAGCTAGATCAGAGGAAGGAGGATTTCAGCTTAAATCCAGCTCAAATCGTCCAAATCCTGTGTCCCAAATGTGCAGTGTCTTCAGCAGTCGGGGTTTGTTTTCAGCCTTTGCAGGCAACAGCAGTAGCCTATGTTGTTTTGGATGCAATCTATGTTTTTACCTCTTCAGGATGTCTTCCTATGTCTGATCTTCATTAACTAAATAACAGAACCCATTACTTTAAATTGTCAAAGTATGGGGCTTTGTGTGCCTTTAAGTTCAGCCTTCTCATTCCTTTGCAACACAAGCAGCTCATTTTTTTTTTTTTTAAATAAGCAAAGGGATTCGTGAAGGTGAGTGATGGATGGATCTGAAATGGATGGTGTCCAGTTCGACATAGCAGCTGGAAGCTGGGCTGCTCCCTGCTGGCCGCGGGATCTTGGTTGTTACTCAGCATAGCTACAGCCTTTGGTATTTGCGAAGGGCTCTATACCCATTTTTATAAGCTACTCCTCACACCAGTCCTGAGAGGCAGGTTCATTTTCCTCAAGATGGGGCTGAGAAGGCTCAGCCTAGAGATATTCAGCATTTTGCCTTCGGGGCCTTGTAACCCGGAAACACTACACGGGGTTAGGCCAAGTGAACTCATATGTTCTAGGGCATGTTGACCAGAGCTTATGAGCTGAACCTACTTACAGAGACAATTTTAGCTTTACTAAGGCGTACCTTTCAGCGAAGAGAAACTGATACAGTGGAGAGTATTCTATGAAAAACAAAGGTTTTCACTCAGGAATATTCAAGGATCTCAAATATTTGATACTACACAGGTATTTAGAGAACAGAAGCCCAGAAAACAAACCAACAAATAGGTTTTCAAGGAAGTCATCCTCTCCCTGACCAGACTTCCCCTTTCCTTCCCTTCCTCTTACCACCTCCATCTCTTTTAATGTGCCAGAGCCAAATCATCCAGTCTCCAGTTCTACAATGTTATTGACATTCTGCTAGAGGTATGCTGGCAAATACCTGGCATATTTGTTGACATAGAACAAATTGGCATATCTACTTACATTGATGATACTATAGGTGTTGGAATCAAGGTTTTGTTTTTGACACTTCTGTTTCAAAATAAGGTTTTAAGTAACTGTATATAGTCATGATTTACATAGAACAATAGGTGTCCAATAAATGCCTTCCTAGCTTAGGTTTAATGCTTTTCTTTTAATTGTCTAGGTGACAGATAAAAATCACTCCTGTAAGCTTACATTCATTAATGTAGTGTTCAGGAAGGGGCTGATTTGTCAGACAGAGAAAGACTGAATCACTTTCAGGACTGTGAACTAAAGAATGAAGTGAGCAAGCCAGTTGAGTATCTTACCATGCAGCTTCGGATGCATCCATTGCTTTCCTGTCTATACATTCAGCATAAATTTGATCAAGTAGCCATTGATCAGTATTTACTTTTCCTTCTTCCCATCCTCACCATAACAGGAAGCTTTTGAAAAATGACCTACAATTTATGATGCTTTATCAATGTTTTTACTCACTATGGAGGAAAGTGTAAGGAACATATTTCATGATGAAGTGGGTTTCTAGTTAACAGGACAAAATGAAAGCAAAGTCATAGATCAGTGTAATATGTCAAACATGGAAAGGATTCAATTTATTGTAAATAATACCCAAGTTGCAAAGGAAGTACAGCAGCAGAAATCAGTTTATTCTATATGAGAGAAAAGAAAAATTACAAGTAAGAGGTAATAGGTCCCATTTATCCCTTGACAGAAATTCATACGGCTTGTTCTTATTCCCACTGGGTGATGAAGGACTCTGTCTTTCAGATCTTAGGAGGCTGGACAATCATATCAGACTTCCAATGGCAGGGTTACAATCACTGACACCTTTAAATTCACAACAGCTCACAGCTCTGATGCATGAATGTGTGTCCAGTGATCCTCAAGGTCTGTCTGTCTGCACTGCAAACTTCAGGATGCTCACTGAAAAAGTAAAATTGCGTGATGCCCCTGTTAGCAGTTCTTAGAGGCTGAAAGTCTGTGTTGTAATGGAAATGTCTTGGGTAATTCTGGTTCTCAGTGGCCAGATTTAGCAGACAAAACAGCAACAACACATAAATATACAAATAGATGAGGATGTGACAACAATAACAAAAACAGTTAAGTTTGCCCAGCAACTGGGAAGCAGAGGTAGGAAGATCTCTGTCGGTTTGAGGCCAGCTTAGGCTACAGGGTGAGACTGTTTCAAAAGCACACATACACAAAAACAGAACAAAAAGTTAATTTGAATTTTCGATGAATGCATTCAAGAATATCCACATGATCTTTGAACATGCTATATATATACACACATAGACACACACTGAGTTTGAGAACCACTGCACTGGGCAAGCATTCTGAGCTCACTCAAAGCTCAGGCCCTAGGTTAAACCTTTTTGGACAAATGTTTTTGTTGAATCGAACAACCGAGAAGTGCTTTGCAAATTACCGAAGAGAGCAAACACAGGCCAGGAAAGCCTTGCTCCGCACTGTTTTACAAGATAAGTGTTTTCCCACAGGAAAAATGACACCTTTAGGAACTGTGTCTCGTCAGCACACATACCATTAGCAGAGTCTGGGGTGGAGGTGAAGGTGGGGGATGGAAAGGCACTTTGCGGACAGATGTTTTCACTGCCTTTTTCTCTGGGGTAGGTACTGAGTTTCTAAGCCATGGGCCGCACAGTTGGCTGTCACTGGCTAAGAGCAATGGAGTTCCTTACCGAGCAAATCCAGGCCTTTGGAAGGAAAGCTTTGTGCAAATTCTTTGTGCAAGTACCAGTCTCACTGAAGGGAGAATTACGTGTTCGATGAACTTTGTATTTCTCAAGTCCAAAGAATCGTTCAGGCCAAAATATGTGTGAAGACAGAAGGAGATAGCCTGGTTGTCTGTTTCAGAGCCACCTTCTCCATTTAGTGGGCTTCTGAAGCTTGCTTTTAAACAGAGATCATCTCTTACTGTGCTCATGCACATGCCTAAAATACACACTTCATGAAAACATGTACCATGTTGGTTTAAAAACTTTCTTTCCACTTTATTTTGCTACAGTTTCTCCCCAGCTGAAGGCAAGAGCTTTCATTGATTTTGACTGCCTGGGAGCCATTTTTCATTTACATCTTCTGGGTTTACAATTCATTGCAAAGACCCCCAGGTAGCTCGGATGTAAACAGAGCCTTCTGGAGAGACCCTCAGCATTAGTAATATCCTGTTTACCTTAAGGGGGAAGCATCATCTGAGTGGGGCAGTCCACACTCTGTTATCGCTGGACAAGCAGGCTAAAACATGGAGGAAGAATTGCTGCACCATGTTTGGTCTGAACCTTTTCTAAAATAATTCGGTCCTATTGACTTCAAGGGGAAAAAATGTTTTTTGGTCTTTTAACCAAGCCATTAACAGCTTTGCTTCCATTTCTGGAAATCCATAGTTATAAGCGTGAATGGCACAGGATACTTACATACCTTACTTCATCCATTTGTATTATAGCCATCTGGGGTAAAATGTCTTAATGGCTCCAGTTTTCACTTATGATGCACAAGCCAGAAAGGCTATAAATAGTCTTTGCAACTGATTAGAATTCAGAGATCACATGACCGGTGCCAGCCTGAGGGCCACATCTATAATGCGCTCCCATTCCTCAGGCCCAGGGATCATTGCAAAAGGGGACAGAGGAAGGAACAGGACATTTGCTGTGAGATGGTGCATCCAAGAAATGCTAGAGAAGCTACAGCCATGGAGTCTCCTCAACATGGTTGCCTACTCAGGGCCTGCATGAGGATGACACCAACAGACACATTAACATGGAAGGGGAAAGCTCACAGATCCTCAACCCTAGACAAAGAACTACAGCAACTAAGGAAAGCTGGGAGCAGAAGAAATAGTCTTTCCCAGAGAGAAGCACACCAATTGATTAGGCAATATTGTATAGTTAGCCATGAAAACATATACATACAATACAGTTATGTCAACTGAGCAGGTTTAGAAATATATATATATATATTTATATACACACACACGTAATAAAAATTAAAGAAGTAAATGCCATGAATTTGAGAGAGAATAAAATGGGATGTCCATGAGAAGAGTTGGAGGGAGAAAAAGGAAAGAAAGAATAATATAATTATTTATTTTTAAGTGTTTTAAATTGAAAACAAATTATGTGTTTTCATTTCAGACAATAAATTGTTCTGAACGCAGTGATCCTTTGAAAAGCTTTCGTTTACATGCCCGTTCATTAATGATGAGGACTATGCGGCTCTGTTACTATATAACCAAAAAAACAAATGAACTGGCACCTGCCTAGCAGATTGGTGCTACGATTTGCAATTTTGTTAGAGTCTACGTCCTTATTATATGAGGTTGATGTCAGCCATGGGGATCTCCTGTCCATGCTGACCATGGACTTCAAGTTTCTTTGACAGGAATGCTCCATCATTAGATATTTGTACAGGAATTTCTGTACAATGAATGCTTGTGGACACTCATGTGTTTTCCGAGCCTTTCTGGGTCTGGCCCAAGGGGTCTTAGCAGCTAATTAACCAATAATTATACAACATTGTTACCATATATCATATATTGAAATACTATATCATATATCATATCATATATGCATTGGTAACATGACAAATGTGGCCTGGGCTAGAGCAGATACCATCTTACGACCCTGTTAATTATAATATTACAGTATCAGACACTGCTCACACAGCCTGTACCTCTTGGTCTGAAGATGTTGGAGAAGATAACAGAGGGCTTGTTGGCTGGACATTGAAAGAAGCGGCGAATGGCTCAGAAGCATAGGCCTGCCTAGGTCTACTTGAGGAGGGAATTTGAGCCGTGGACCTCTCCAAGTTCCCGGAAAGTGTTGGTCTAGCAGCCAGGCATAGTTTGCGGGAAGACAGATGTGTTGGCCGTGAAGGACTTTTATAGCTTGCTGGTAGAGCAGGAAGGGTTAATCGCCGAGTTGCAGGGAAGGTCAGCAACTATAAGCTGAGTCTTCTGAACTCTCCAATGTTTACTGTCTCAGGAAGAGAGCCGGGTCTATTAGACACCTCTCAGACGAAAGGTGACAGGCCGGATTAGATGGCCTTGAGAGACAGAGAGGACTAGATACAGAGCAATGGAGAAGGCAGGCTCCGGGCCACCGCAGCTAGATTTATTTTAGGTCTTATAAATGAAAACATGAGTACAGCCTCTCTGCGGAATTATTTACAGAAGAATTTTAAGCTATAAGCTCTTCCCAGGTTAAACACTGAATGCTAAAGTTTATGATGTAGAATGACTTTGGCTACCATGGCCCCAATTTGGACAAATCTGCCATTAAGAGCAGCATGGCAGTTATTTTACTGGGGGTGACAGATTGTGAGGTAGGGAGAGTAATTCAGACTATTACCCAGGTGAAGGCATGAAAGCTCGTGATATATGAAGACCACTTAAATTCATTGTATCTTGTACATCACATCTTTGATAGATTATAGCTGTGGCATTAAAATGGAAATGGTTTCTCTGAGGCCTGACAGGGGCTGGGGTGACCTATGACCTCCCTCTGAGGAATGTGACTGACCGAATTATCAGTTAAGAGAAAAATCTATGGGGAATAGACTCACAGCCAGCAGCGAATCCCCCATGCATATATCTATCTATCTATATTTTTAAAACCTTTAGTTTGATGGAAGGCTTTGCCACTGCAGTCCCATTTCTACCTCTTCTCTTTTACCCTACCCTGGCATGCCCTCCCTAACCTGGCATAACTTCCTCAGCTCCAGCTTCATATTGGCAGGGCCCCTAATATTGATTGAAAAATTGTTATTAGAGATAGCGGGCCTCCTGCACACTGCCTGCTGATTTAATTTGGAAAACATTTAATTTTATGAAGCGGTAAATGATGGTGCCACGCTCCCCTGTGCTAGGGAGCAGCTGGCTCTTTACCTACTCACCCGCCCAAGTCCCAGGCGTCCCCTCGGCAATCATGTGCTCCCTTCCCCCTTGCTTAACAAGTTATTTCAATTTCTAAACGAAGGCTGAACAAGAGAAAGACAACATGCAAATTGAGATCCCAGCCGCCATTCACACGTGAAAAAGTTCCCCTGGAATTCCCTCAACTCAGCCCACCCCCCCTTCCCTGCATCTGTCATGAAAAAAACAGAGCCCTTGTTCTCCTCGGATTGTTTTCACCAATGACCTGACACCACCATCTATAATTAATTACATCATTTACATTAGACTATTGACTAAACAAATACATAAATCATAGGCAGAGTCAATAGGTGCAGACATATTTAATCATGTTCTAAATAATGATTACTGCTCCCATAATGCAATAATTATTTTCAGCAGCTGACTTGAATTAATCTTCTGTCAGTGTGCCATCTGAAAGAGAGAGAGACGAAGATGGAGAAGGCAGCGCTGACGAGGAGTTGTTATTCTGTTTCCCTTCCTTTCATTCCTCCTGCTGGCCCCTGCTGCTCTCCCCTCTTTCCATGACCTTTCCCCCACTTCTCTTTGTCTTTCTTTCCACTTTTCATGCTCTCCTTTGCCCTTTATTCAGACCCCTGTCTCACGTTTGTTCTTTTGGCCACCTGTGCTGGTTTCTCAACGTGAACTTCCTGTCATATTCAAGCCGCATGGTCCATGTCTATCTTCTCCCCGTAGTGTCCATCCTGTCTCTCCTCACCTTGCCTTCTGTTTTAACAATGTGGGCATTTTAAATGTTAGAGATTTAAAGGAACTAGCTTAGGAGCTTACCCAGAATATAAGTCTTTCTCTTTCTATTGACACCTTTCCCTGAATTGTTTTCCATTTTGAAACTGTAAATTGGATAAAGAGATAGGGTACCACCCTATAAGCCTGATACTTAAAATTTTGAGACTGATTTGGAGTTTTTAATCAGATAGAAGAGACTAAACCTGCTTTTGTATTTATATTTGTACATTCTTTCTAAAACATTTTATTTGTGATCAAATACACTGAGTGCTATGCCAATAATGCAGCTCCCCCTGTTACACCCTACATTTGGCTATCCAGTGAGAAGAGATGGCATGAAGGACAGGCAGCTGGCCTCTTTCCTCAAACACTGCTGGTTTGAGGCAGTAACAGTAAGAGATGAGTCAATGATAAATTCAAATACAATTCAAATACTGTCTTGTCCTTGGCACAATTCTTGTTTTCTTTGTAAATTTATAGCATTGCTGCACTGAGTAGATTATACAGAAGGGTAAGAGATGTTTGCTCCTCAAAGCTAATTTTAGTGTCATCTTCCCCTGAAAGCTTTTCTGCAATGACCTTTTTAATTAATGTTTGTCCTCAGGGATTTGTGGAGGAAAAACATCCAGATCACGTATCCATGAAATGGCCAATACATTTCCTAACCTCTTTTCTATAGTCTCACCCAGAAGCTTAAGCTGTCTTGTACAATTGTACCCTAGGACGGTTCGTAGTATGAGCTCAGGCAGTCTGTCTGCTTTACCCTCTGAGCAATGATGTCCTTTCTGGTGCGTGCATGTGTGTGTGTGTGTGTGTGCGCACACACAGATGTACATGTCCATACATACACATAAATACGTACATATACACATATGCACACACACATGTATGCATTACTTTTAAGGCCATGTTAACAGGGCCTTAATGAGAATGACCCTGATTAGCTGAGAGAAAACTTCCTGGGCTGGGAATATTAATATTTAGAAGCACAGGCAATACAACACTCATTTCCTTGAACATACTTACTGGGTGCTTACCTGTGTTAGGTACTGTGCCAGGGACTGGTTATCCAGATAATCAAAGATTCAAAGTTGTTATTAGAGCATCCTTTCTGAACTCAGGGCTGAACTGCAGGTAGATAGCTTTTAACCAACAGAATTATTTATAGGACAACAAAACTGTATTATCGGATAGGCTGGATAGGATGAATTTTGTGTTGCTGTTATTTCAAAATGAGACAGTTCGGGGCTGGAAAGATGTCTCAGCAGTTAAGAGAATTTACTGTTCCAGAGGATCTGAGTTCGGTTCCCAGCACCCAGTTATTACCTGTAAGTCCTAGTGGACTTGGTAGTCTCATCTAGCCTCTGTGGGCACCAACACACAGGTAGCAAAGACAATAACATACACTAGGTTAAAACAATAAGTCAGCCATGTTCCAAGCAGATGAACAAGTGTGTATAACTTAGTGTCAGTAAAAGAGCGATGAAAGAGAGACTGAGAGAGACAGAGACAGAGACAGAGAGACAGAGAGAGACAGGGAGAAACAGAGACAGATGGAGAGACAGACAGAGACAGAAAAGAGAAACAGAGAGAGAGATAGAGAGACTGACTCTGTAGGAGTTTTTTGGGGTAGGGATGGAAAGGGGTTTGTAAAAATAAATATCCCCTGTCCATGGATGAAACATGTGACACAGCATGGGAGTCATACCAAAGAACCCACCACCCGAGCATGATTCCCCAGGAACAGGTCGAAGGGCATATATGACAATGTAATCTTTTTTTTTTTTTTTAAGACAGGGTTTCTCTGTGTAGCCTTGGCTGTCCTGGACTGGCTTTGTAGACCAGGCTGGCCTCAAACTCAGAGATCCACCACCATCCCTGGATTAACACCATGTAACCTTGAAGCATCCTTTACAGTGCTTATTTGTCTGTGGGGGCCAGCACAAGCTACCAGTTGCAAAGTGAGGTGCAGTCCTTACGTGAGACAGTGTGGTCCTTGGTTAGTTATCAGATTTATTCCTTAGAACTAAAACTGAGCAAATGTACATGAAGCAACAATTCTTCATGTCAAAGAACTCACATTTTAGGAGCACCAAACAGATAATTTTTGTGAAATTGTGCAGTGGAACAAACTGTTCGCCGATCCTTTGTTCCTCAAGTATTTGCCGTCTCTCCAAAGGCTGCATGGCACGTGTGGACTGAATATACTGCTAACCTGACTTAGAGTTAACACTGAGATGGACAAACACATACTTGTAAGTCAGTCATGGCGGCCACCTCAAGTGGCTCAGCAGGTCACATGAGCCGCAGAGTGCTCTGCCTTTTTTGGATTGTTCTTACCTACAGTGATGGGCTGCTTCCAGTGTGACACACTCTCAATACCGTTGGGGGCAGTGATAAGAGCACTTGCTTGGGGAGCCATAGCAAAGAATTTGGAGTACTTCATAACTCAGCGCATCAAAGACCCATTCAGAAATGGAGAAGTCACACATTTTGGCTACTGTTTTGAAATATTTATAAAAATAAATGAGAAGAAAATTCCCCCTTTCCATCAGGGCCTGGGTTATGGGCTGTTTAATAATACATGGGGAATGAGTTATAAATAAACAATAAACAGAAATAAAAATAGCAAATATAAAAATATTGATATAAATAATACACAGATAAAGCACAGCTTTAGGGCTGAGGTGGAATGGAGCTAGATATGAAATTTAATTGAGCTTGGCTTTGAGTTTTAAGAAGTCTTTTGGAACCAGTAGTTCAGTAAGGATTTCAGGGTTTTATTTCCTTTTAATTTTAAATGAGTGTGTTCACAGCTCCCATCTCCTCTGGTCAGCCAACCAAAGATAACCATTACTATAATTCCAGTTCACTGCCTGGGGAAAGTATTTGTCTTGAGGATGGGTTTAGACTAAAGGGACCATATGTTTTCAATTTGAAAAGGACTGTTCCTTGCTCACATATATGTACACGTGTGTGTGTGTGTGTGTGTGTGTGTGTGTGTGTGTATAATTTGTCTCTTAAGAAGTCTTTTTGATACTGGACATTATACCTTTTTTTCCGGGAAGAATGCAGGAAGAGAACAATTTTTTCTTCATTTTGATCTGATCCTGCGCTGCCCAGTTTCTATAGGGCAGGGTGTGTCGTGCGCTTTCTTCACTGACTTCTTGACTAAATTCTGTCAGTTGATAAGGATTGTGGTTGAGTTTCTATCCCCCTTGAAAGTGAAAGACAGCTGACAGATGTTCGTTCCAGGCCACAAGTGATGGAGCCAGTCTTGAATGGTTACAGGCTGTATTTGTGTTTCTGGTAGTGCTGAGGTGGAAACGAGGGGTCTGCACTTGCTGGGTGAGCGAGCTCACTACTGCTGAGCTACAGCTCCGACTCAGAGGCTGCTTTCTTTCTTTTGAATATGGACTTTATTTATTTATATTAAACTGCATACAGTAAGAACAGTTATGAAACAATCAGGAAAGCCATATGTAAAGGTCACGTTCAAAATGTTTGGCTCATTTGTATTTGCAACCTTAAAGAAAATACTATCTATCCTATCTAGGTGAGCCTAACGTTTTGTATCTAAATCATTCTCTCTCATATCCTGTATTTATCAACTTAGAAAACAACCTCCAACATTACTGAGAGAGAATGGGTGGCTGACAGGACAGTGAACCATCTCTGCCATCTCTTAGATTTGGAAGCTGCTTGCCTGCACTTCCTACTTAAGAAATAATTCTATTCCTGTCAAGTCTCTGATGGAATTGAAGACTAGATAGCTATAGTTTCAGTTAGGTTTAAGTTGCTTAGAATTTAAGAAAATGTTTTAAGGTCCAGAGCCTACTTTGAAAGCAAGGCAGATGGCAGCAGCGAAAACCTACTTTCATGGCAGGAATTATGCTTTGTCACCAGTAAACCTACGAGAAAAGTCAAGTATAGAATTCTATTCTGTCTCCTCAGTTATTCCACTCATGTCAACCACCTCTCCTTTCTTCCTCCTCTTTCTGTCCAGGATGCACTCTGCTTCCCTCTTTCTGTTGCCCTGCTATAGACTTTGGTACATGGAAGATGTTGAGTATTTATATATATTATTTATGTATTTATTTATCTAAAGAGTGAATGGTTGGCGTAATGCCTCTGGGTATGTATCTTCAGGGGTATGACAGAAGAGGTTCAATCATCAACTTTTTGCTTTGCATACTGGGCAATGTTTCCCATTATGTCCCATTTTCTTCATCTGAAGCGGGAATGAGACTCCTGAGCTGACAGCCGTAAATATGACAACTGTATACACCCCTCCCCTAAAGGCTTGGGGGACAGTGTGGAGGAAGAGGAAGAATGACTGTAGCAATTAGAGGTCAGGTAGAACTGGGGTGCAGCAGTGCTTTAGTAACTGTGATTCCCCACACAACACTTGCAGATCAAGCCAGGCAGCATTCCAACACAGCATGACCTGAAGGGCTATTGGTGGTTGATCACTGTGGGAGGGACGGTGAGGCTTCTCAGGAATGTGATCCCTGGCATGTTGGCCATGCTCCTGTGGATGGTCCCTTAGCTAGGAACATACGGGCAGCACTGGTTAGGCTCAATAGGTTTTATATATAAAAAAAATAAGACATGTATTTAGGAAGAGGAAGTTAAGTGGGTGTACCGGCTGGTTTTGTGTCAACTTGACACAAGCTAGAGTCATCAGAGAGGAAGGAGCCTCAGCTGAGCAAATGCCTCCATGAGAACCAGCTGTCAAGCTTTTTCGCTATTAGTGATCAGTGAGGCCCAGCCCACGGTGGTTAGAGCCGTCCCTGCACTGGCAGCTCTGGGTCCTATAAGAAAGCAGGCTGGTGTATGCCCAGGAGTGGTAGAGCTGGCTCTTGAGGTAGCACTACTCCCAGTTTTCTGAGAAGGCACCAGATTGGTTTCCAAAGTGATTGTACAAGTTTGCACTCTCACCAGCAATGGAGGAGGGTTCCCCTTTCTCCACAGCCTCTCCAGCATGTGTTGTCACTTGAGGTTTTGATCTTAGCTATTCTGATGGTTTTAAGACGGAATCTCAGAGTCATTATATTTACTCTACTATGTTCATAGCTGCTTTATTTGTAATAGCCAGAATCTGAAAACAACCTAGATGTCCCTCAACCAAAGAATAGATATAGAAATTGTGGTGCTTTTACACAATGGAATACTACTCAGCAATTAAAAACAAAGAAATTGTGAAATTTGCAGGCAAATGGATGGAACTAGAAAAGATCATCCTGAGTGAGATAACCCAGAACCAGAAAGACACACATGGTATATACTCACTTATAAACGGATATTAGCCATATAATAGAGGGAAAACAAACTAAAATCTACAGACCTGAGGAAGCTAAACAACAAGGAGGACCCTAGGGAGGATGCTTAATTCTCATTCAGAAGACAAATAGAATAGACACTGAAGTGGCAGAAGAGAGGGAACAAGATAGGAGCCTACCACAGATGTCCTCTGAAAGACTCCACCTAGCAAGGGATCAAATCAGATATTGAGACTCACAGTCAAACTTTGGGCAGAGTGCAGGGAATCTTATGGAAGGGGGGGTATAGAAGGACCTGGAGGGGACAGGAGCTTCACAAGGAGACCAGCAAAGCCAAAAAAATCTGGGCCCAGGGGGCTGTAGAGACTGATGCATCAACCAAGGATCATGCATGGAGAGGACCTAGGCTCTCTGCTCAGATGTAGCCTATGGAAGCTCAGTCTCCATGTGGGTTCTCTAGTAAGGGAAGCAGGGGCTGTTTCAGACATGGACTTGGTTACCTACTCTGCCTTCCTCCTTGTGGGGTGTAGCCTTGCCATCCCAGAGAGAAGGAGGATCCAGGTAGTCCTGATGAGACTTGATAGGCTAGGGTCAGACAGTAGGGGAGGAGAACTTTCCCTTTCAGTGGACTAGGGGAGAGGAAGAGGGAGGGACAGTGGGACCAGGAGGAGATGAAGGAGGGGACTACCATCAGGATATAAAGGGAATACATTGTAAAAATATATAAGAAAACAACAACAATAACAATAACAAAGCAGGCTGGATAAGCCCTGGGAAGCAAGCCTATAAGCAGCACCCTCCATGGCCTTTGTATCAGCTCCTGCCTCCAGGTTCCAGCCCTGCTTGAGTTCTTGTCCTGACTTTTCTCCAATCTATGATCTGGAACTGTAAGCCGAAAACCCTTTTTCTCCTTCTCCCCAACTTGCTTTTTGGTCATAGTGTTTCATCAAAGTAATAGAATCCCCAACCGAGACAGTAAAATCTTGGGGGAGTCTGAGTGGGGAAGGGGATGTGAATATAAACACAATAGATTATATTTATCATGAGTTATTCTATATACATGTATAGTAACAATATTACACACACACACACTGACTGCTAAGCCAAAATGATGGTTTTCAGCACCAACTGACACAGCAGAATAATGATTAAGACAATTGTACATTACTGATGGTTACTGTAGAATTAACATATCATCTCTAATAGCTGGAAACAACCTAATTGTTAAAATTCCTTATTATAAATACTTTTTAATAGTGGAATTTTAGGAGATTTGGGACATTTCATGAGCAGTTTCCTACAGAGATTCTCCAACCAACTATACAGGACTTGCCTTTGCTTGTTTGAAGCCGCAGCTTACTGCTGTTGTCCTTGATTGCTTCATGCATGTCAGTTGATTATTTTTTTTTAATTTTTATATTTTTTTCATTGTATGGTTTTGGCATCTTTGTCAAAGATCAGGTGTCCTTAAGTTTGTGGGTTTATTTCTGGGTCTTATGTTCAGTTCCATTGATCCACCATTCTGTTTCTATGCCAGTACCATGCAGTTTTTATTACTGTTGCTCTATAGTACAGCTTAAGATCAGGGATGGAGATACCTCCAGAAGATCTTTTATTGTAGAGGATTGTTTTAGCAATTCTGGGTTTCTTGTTATTCCATATGAAGTTGAGAATTTTTCCTTCCAGGTCTGTAAAGAATTGTGTTGGCAGTTTGATGGGGATTGCATTGAATCTGTAGATTGCTTTTGGTAAGATGGCCATTTTTACTATGTTAATCCTGCCAAGCCATGAGTATGGGAGATCTTTCCATCTTCTCATATCTTCTTCTAATTCTTTCTTCAGAGACTTGGAATTTTTTTCATACAAGTCTTTGACTTGCTTGGTTAGGGTTACACCAAGGTACTTTATGTCATTTGTGGCTATTGTGAAGGGTGTTGTTTCCCTAATTTCTTTCTCAGCCCTTTTGTCTTTTGTATACAGGAGGGCTACTGATTTTTTTGAGTTAATTTTGTATCCAGCCACTTTGCTGAAGGTACTTATCAGCTGTAGGAGTTCTCTGGTAGAATTTTTGGGGTCACTCAGGTATACTATCATATCATCTGCAAATAGTGATAATTTGACTTCTTCCTTTCCAATTTGTATCCCCTTGATCTCCTTCAACTGTCTTATTGCTCTAGCAAGGACTTCCAGAACTATAGCATCTTCAATAAATGGTGCTGGTCTAACTGGATGTCTACATGTAGAAAAATGCAAATAGATCCATACTTATCACCCTGCACAAAACTAAAGTGGATCAAAGACATAACCTGACACATTAAATTGGTTAGAAGAAGAAGTGGGGAAGACCCTAGAACTCATTGGTACAGGAGACAACTTCCTGAACAGAACACCAACAGTACAGGCTCTAAGATCAACAATCAATAAATGGGACCTCCTGAAACTGAAAAGCTTCTGTAAAGCAAAGGACACCGTCATCAAAACAAAACGCCTGCCTACAGATTGGGAAAGAATCTTCACCAACCCTTTATCTGACAGAGGGCTAATATCCAGTATATATAAAGAACTAAAGAAGCTGAAAAACAACAAACCAAGTAATCCAATTAAAAAATGGGAAGCAGAGCTAAACTGAGAATTCTTGATAGAGGAATATCGAATGGCAGAGAAACACTTAAAGATATGCTGAACGTCATTAGCCATTAGGGAAATGCAAATCAAAACGACCTTGAGATTTCACCTTACACCCATCAGAATGGCCAAGATGAAAAACTCAAATGACAACACATGCTGGAGAGGTTGTGGAGAAAGGGGAACCCTTCTCCACTGCTGGTGGGAATGTAAACTGGTACAACCACTCTGGAAATCAATCTGGCGCTTTCTCAGACAACTAGGAATAGCGCTTCCTCAAGATCCAGCTATACCACTCCTAGGCATATATCCAAAAGAGGCTCAAGTGCACAATAAAGACATTTGCTCAACCATGTTTGTAGCAGCTTTATTTGTAATAGCCAGAAGCTGTAAACAGCCCAGATGCCCCTTAACTGAAGAATGGATGTAGAAATTGTGGTGCATCTACACAATGGAATATTACTCTGCAATGAAAAATAAGGAAATCATGAAATTTGCAGGTAAATGGTGGGACCTGGAAAGGATCATCCTGAGTGAGCTGTCCCAGAAGGAGAAAGACACACATGGTATATACTCACTCATATAGACATGTAATATAGGATGAACCTACTGAAATCTATACATTTTATGTTCTTTGTTGTTATTTTATTAGGTGTAATTCTTCGTTGTGCTGATAGTTGTTTTGGCATTTACCAAATCTATCTTTAGTTGATCACACACCCACACACCCACCCACCAAACATTATCTTGTGAAGTTTGAAAACCTCACAATATCTACATTTCTTTTCTTTTCTTTTCTTTTTTTTTTACATTTCTTTTAAGACAGATTCTTACTATGTAACCAAGGCTAGCCTTAAGCTGATGACCCACCACCTCCATACACACATACCTCAGACTCTGTACTGGGAATATAAGTTTATGGTATCATGCATGACCTTATTTCCATATTTTCTACTATTGTCAAAGGCTTTTCTTATGTATAAAGAAATATCAGAATCTCACAATATATTACAGGTCTTTTTCAGTACTGTAAAGTACTTTTCAGTATTGAATTTAGAGTCTTGTACATGCTAGACAAACACTGTATCACTTAGCTACATACAGCTCTTCTTTGTTTTAAAGTTATCATCATCATTATTATTTTGGTGTTTTGAGACAGGGTTTCTCTGTGTAGCCTTGGCTGTCCTAGAACCCTCTCTATAGACAAGGCTGGCCTTGAACTCAGAGATCTACCTGCGTCTGCCTCCCAAGTGCTGAGATTAAAGTTGTGTTCCACCACTGACACACAATTTTAAACTTGAGTCAGGACCTCACCGTGTTACCTAGACTGGTCTTGAACTTGCAACCTTCCTGTTTCAGCTTCTCAAATAGCTATAATTATGGACCTGTATGACCTGGTCCTGGGACATGGGACATTATTGCATATATTTATGAACAGTTACCTTTTGAAGAAGTCTTATAACAAGAAGGGTCATGAAATGCATTCCTTTCCTCTATCTTTCTGTGTTCGCTCCCCTTTTTTTTTTTTTTTTTTTTTTTTTTTTTTTTTTTTTTTTTTTTTTTTGTTTTTTTTTTTTTTTTTTTTTTTTTTTTTTTTTTTTTTTTTT
>NW_026596155.1:2905447-2925796 GCF_907164565.1 Psammomys obesus
TTTTTTTTTTTTTTTTTTTTTTTTTTTTTTTTTTTTTTTTTTTTTTAGGCAGGTTTTCATTATATAGTGCAGGCTGTTCTGGAACTCACTCTGTAGCCCAAGCTGACATTGGAATTGGGCACTGCTACACCCATTAGACCAAGATCCATGTGAGGATTGTACCTAATGCCCAGGTGTTGCTAGATTTTCCTAGTTTGGCTGGTAGGAGCAATTGCGCCTCTTGGTCCTATATGGTCATTGGGCACTGTTCCCTCTAACAGTAGACTAGATAGGCACAGCGTTTTTCCTTAGAGCCTATTGGTGGTTAAAGAGCTTGATATATCAGAGGCAAACAGCCACACAGAGAGCAGATCAGCATGCGCACCTACCTAAGGCGAGGCAGGGCAGATCCAGTTTGGCTTGAAGAATCGAGACCAACTTTCATGGCTACACTGAAGCAGACGAAGGGGAATGGTGGGAGGCTGCCATTTAGATTGCTGTTCAAAGCAGCATGGCCTTGAGAATGGAGACTGCAGAGGCAGACAACTCCACTTTCCATCTCACTTCTCCATTCACTAGCCTTGGCTGCCAATCTCGAATGGGGCTTACAAAAAGGCTAGCCAACTCTTACACTAGGCGTAGGTTGGTTGCATGGGCTAGAAATCTGATGTCAATGGCTTGAGAAAGATCAAATGCTCTAACTCCCTGAGTGAGAGACGCCATCAGAACAAGCCACTCTCTTCACAGCTTCTCGTTAGCCGAATGGAAGATCCAAAATGGTTGCTTGAGTTTCAGCCATCACACCTGTTTCAGGAGACAGGGAAGGAAGATGTGGAGAAGGGCAAAGGCATCAGTCATTTTCTTCAGGAACTGTCTCTGAAAGGCCAAATGACACTTTTGCTTGAAGTCCTGGCAATTCAAAACCTTTTCTGTGGCCGTGCATTGCTAGAACTGAAGCTGTGAAGCACAACCTTTTACTCAGAGCTATGAAAAAAAAATATTCCATTGCTGAGGAAAGAAGGGAGAACTGAGAGAACAAAGAAGAGGTTTCTACCACACCTCTGCCATAAGCTCAGCATAAGAACTGAACCACGAAGGCTTATAAAGCATTTGGCGTCTGCTTGGCCTATGCTGCCTTCTCCTGAGATCCTGTCTTTTCAGAGGCCATTCGAAACAAGCCTTCTGCCTTCTGTGGACATTGCGTCGGAGCAGTCAGATCCATACTAAAGCACCTGTTACCTATGCCCGAGTGAGCTTGCTTCTCTTCCTCCCTGCTCCCGTGTTGCTGGGGGCTCTATGATGCTGTGTGTATGACCAAGAGCACACAACAAATCTATCCATCTCTTTCTCTGAATATTGCTGTAATACACCTGGTATCTAATTGCTCTTCATTGAGCTCAAGAGTCATTAATCTTTGTTAGGAAGACATGCTAAATTGTACCTGATCAACCTGACAAAATAAGCAAATCATAAAGCCAACTGAGTAGAAATCAAACAATGTGACTATCGAGGAGAGAACAAAGGGTCATAGGGCCACCTGGCTTGCTTATGGTGTGGGTTCAACAGTCAGATGTTGGCTCAAGTTCCTTCATTTATATCTTATCTCTGTCTATTTGCTCTAAGAGTTTAGCACTCATCAGTAAGTAGAGAAAGCTGCCCACATCTGCCTCCTGTGCCAGCATCAGCACCATTGTTACATCCACAGCCATTACCCCACATCTGCCTCCTGTGCCAGCATCAGCACCATCGTTACAGCCACAGCCATTACCTTCTTGTCATCAGCGTGAGCTTCAGTGGAGGAACTGCGGCTCACCTGGAATCAGCTCAGCCAGAGACAGCAAACAAAGCAGGCTTCCAGGCAAGCGCTTGCCCTTGGCCAGCCTGAGGGCTGCCTCCAGCTAGAGCACCAGCAGATGAGGCTCTCGTCAGCTGGAGAAGTGTGGTGAGAAGGCCGGTCCATTGACAACACCACGGCCTGGACTCACTGCTTCCTGTGACTATATCCTTTTAAATGTCCATAGTGCCTATAAAAATTCCATCTTCCTCCCATGTGGTCGACTGACCAACTGCGGTGAACGTGAGCAGGGTGCTGACCTTGTGCGATTATCTCTGCTAGAACCAGGTAACCTTTTCCCGTGGTCTACAAATATTCAGCTCTCCCGAGGGTTCCTTTATATCCCTGGCTATAATGACAGAAATAAGCCGAGACTGAAAGATAGCATGTGGACCCCAGGACACATGCTTGCCATCCCTGCTGCTCGAACACATTTGACTTTTCTCTTCAGGGATTCTGAGACCAGTTGAGGACACTGTGGGTTTCCCAGGCTCCTGAGGGCAGCAGATCATGGCTGAGTTTTGGTCTCTGCTTCCTATATTTTTCTCCTCCCTGGAACCGCGTTTATTGAAGGGATAGAGTGAGGTTCCAGGGTCCCTTTTCTAGTGCTAGCTTGTCACCACAGTTTGATGGCCTTAAAAAACCCATTCAGGGAGCTGGTGAGATGGTTCAGTGGTCAGGGGCGCTATGGCTTCTGCAGAGGACATGAGATCAGGTGCCATCACCCACATCAGGCACCTCAGAACTCTAGCTCTAGGGGAGCTGACACCATCTTCTGGCTGCCACCAGTAACTGCACTCACATGCACACACCCTCTTCATAAACATAATTTAAAGGAAAAGCAAATCTTAGAGAGGAAAATTAAGTCAAGCCTTTGAACACTCACTTTCATGTCTATGAAATGAGAATTTATAGGTTGTTTCTCCTCTCCCTCCTCTTTCCATCTCTGCCCCTTCCCTTATTCCTTTATTCTTTGTTAGAAATGGATCCTGGGGCTTTGAGCATACAGACTAAACCCTTTACTGTGGGGTTACACCTCCAGCAACAGGCTGTTTTCTGAAACCATCCGCTAGCTGAAACTTGCGGTTCTTTCTAGTGCTGCATGTCCCCTGTTTTCTGTACAATTTATTTTACACATACCTGCCTTCCTTTAATTTCCATTGATGGTTTTTAAACTTTTTTATCTCTTCTTATATTTTCTCCTATCCTTCTAGCGGGAGTGCCAAGCGCAACTCTCTCTAAAATAGCAATTCTATGTGGTCAGCAAGATAGTTTCTCCAGGTCCAAAAGCCAACTGGAGTTTGAGTAGCTTCTGTGGTTGATGTGAGATAAACCAGAACGAGTCTGTGGCATAAAGTTGTTCGAGCTACTGGTGTGTCCAGCGAAGCTGACAACAACCACAGGAACAGAGAAGCTTCTCAGTGCGCTTTCAGGAAATAAGCATCCCTGAAGTCACGAGGGAAGCAGAAACTATGGTCTTGGTTTTAATGAAGCCCCAGACTGTTCACAGGGGCTCTCAGTCACACTGAGAAACAACAAACGACATGCTACACAGTTCTCAGCACCTAAGGAGGGGCTGGCTTGGGAAGCCATGCTTGCTTGACCAACACAAATTCAACAGTGATTTGGTTCTGTAAAGGTTAGCCTTGACCCACATGGTTTTAAATGTGTCTTCTCAGTTTGTTCCTCTGCTCTGAGCTGACATGAGCTGGAAGTCAGCTGAGCTCAGCTTAAGCCTGAGCTGGATAATAGATAAGCCTTCCATGTGTTAAGCTGCCCATGAGCAGACGGTTATTAATGAAATCTGTTCATTATTACCTTTGGTGAGATTTTAAAATGACCTTTAAAGTGACATTCCTGAAGTGTGAGCTACGCAATTTGATCGAGGGTCTCTTTTGGTTCAGTCCCAGTTATCTTTATCTTGAGGAAATGGCGACCCATTAATGTTTGCCGATGAGACGGAGCTATGGCTGCAAGTGAGGGTTTTGATGCAGTCACTTCTGAAGACGTGTCAACCATCCTTTCTCATTGCTCCCTCCTGCTGTTAATGACAGAGTTCAGGGAAGGACTGAGCCAGGGTACTGGGCAAGGGTCTGAGGGCATTCTGGAGGAAAGGAAGGAGCAGGCAGCAGATCAGGTTAATAGCCTCACTTTGCTGTTCATGAGCTGATCCTATGGAGCTACTGTGCTCCTGTTCATGTTTTTGTGGAAGGGAAAATGAGGGACCAGGGCTCTATTAAATGACATAAGAGAAACAGGAAGGGAACAGAGGTGCCGGCCTGAGAACTCTGTGACTTGGAAGGAAAAAGCATAATTGGCTAGGTAGATCCACCTTATTAAATTAAATATAATAGCCACCAATTAAGAATTTTGCAGTGGAAAGAATGTTTGGCTCTTAATGATGGGATTTATTTACACTTTAAACACCATGGTTTCTTTACTGATTTAAAGTAGTAAAATTGCCTTCTTCCTGGTGAAATTTATTGCCATTTAAACATGCCAAAAGGCCTTTCTGGCAGTCATTACAATAATCTATCATTTCTGCAACTGCCAGTGTCCTGTTCTGTGGTCAGATTCAATCCGAGAAGGGTCAACAGAACTCTCCACCAAATGCTTCCCTCTTGATTATCATCAATTTACTTTTGTCAACAAAAAGGGCATCGCTGCAGAATGAAATAGAAGATCCCCCTAGCACCTCTGGCAAACACAGTTCCTGGCTCTGGCCGCAGTGTTCCTTCAGCAGGAGGTTCTGCTTTTGTGCCTGTGGCTGTGTACTCAGTTGGGCCCCCTCCTGGAGGAGCTTGGGTGCGTGGGGGAACAGGGCACTGCCACCTGTCGGTTTTTCTCTCCAGTGACTAAAAGCAGCAGGCCAGATGCGAGCCCAAGCTGGTTTCTGGTTTCTGGTTTCCAGGGAGGCTAGCCTTTTTCCTGAGGGAGGAGAGCAGCCTTAGTTAGGGGGTGTTCTCGTTCCCTTTCTTTGTGCACCTGTAGTCATTTCCTGCCCAGCATCTTTAATCTGGCTTTTCGGATTGTAGGGTTGCAGGCAGTGTTCACAGCCAGGAGAGGTTTGCCCCGAAGAATGGAAAGAAAACTCAAGCCTAAGCAGTGATCCTTCCAGGTTTTCTCCACGTGGGGAAAATGAGGTGGGAAAATGAGAAGAAAAATCACAGTGAGCTGGGGACTCAGGATATTTCCTCAGACAATCTGAGAAACTTTGATATCTTTTGATGCGAGTGTAGAGAGGGGACCATTTTGGTTTTGTCGCTCCTGGTTCATGTTTGGTGACACGGTTTCTGCCGTGGGTTTCTCCTCTTGGGTCAGTTGCCTTTTGTATGAGCAGGAGGCAGGAAGAGTGGCTGATACCTTCTACCTCCCGTTGCACCAGTGGGGGTGGCACCACTCCAGCCTCCTGTTCATGGAGCTTTCTGATTTGGTTCAAATTCAGCTGCGGTATGTCGTGGGAGGAATGGCTTAGTAAGATGCTGTAAGATGCCATCCGGGGGAGGGACCCCCCCGGAAGTGGGATCCATCTTTGGCTGTTAGACTTGCCTGATCAGTTATTTGCAGGGACTTAGTTTGTGGTCTTCCACACCCCTCCGCCTTCACGCATGACACAGGTTTACTTCTTTAGATGCCCCTCTTGGTTAAGTCTAGCGCTAGCCTTTTCCGCTGTAAGAACCTCTCTGAGAACAGGCCTTAGAAGAAGGATCTCCTCATCCCTCTCCCGAGGAGGAGAAGAGGAACAGAGGACATGTGGTGAAATGGGCAGGGTGCTGTCAAGTCCTTCAGCCGGCCACAAACAGTAAGTCTTCTTGTGCTGGCTGCTGTACTGTGCACTTAGCTTTAGGTAAGCAAAACAGCAAACTGATGATTGGGGTAAGCTAGCCTAACTGGAGTGATTCACAATAGGATTTTATGTTGTTTTCCTGCTATCTTGCCCACATTAGGAAATTATTCGTTTATAAGGTCAATCTCCCAGGTATAAAGAAGATATATTTTTTTTCCTATTCACAAAAAATATATAGTCATTGTAGAAAATATAAAAGAATAAAGTTATTAATAATCTCACGGCATGAAACTAATAGCAATTAATATCTGGATATATAGAATTCCATAATTTTATATATTTTTGCATTCTCTATTTTGTGTTTATGTGTACACATAAAAACCCCCACATATACTGTGAGTTTTATATATGACTTTCATAGAAGCTATATTCATGATTTCAGAAATTTCTAGGCCTATCACAGTTCATTGACACAGTGAAATATTGTATGGAAATTTAACCGAAATGATACACAGTATACACAAGTACCCTTCTACACACAAGTCTAGAGTGATTTCAGCAATACACTTTAAACTAAAAACTGTAAGATACAAAAATGACACAGCCATCATACCTTTCTTATTATTTTCCAAAACAAACCTCTCCAGATACTTGTTTATGCTTTAGAAATACAAATATATGCAACACGCAGTGGGGCATAGGGGCAAAGCTGGCAGAGACAGGGGCATAGCTACTTGGTGCCAGGTTTGGGGGAGAAAGCTTGAGATCCAAACACCACAGAAATGATTTTTAAACAAGTTCTTTTTACATCCCAGTTTCCATTTCTACTTCCAGGCTTCTAATATCTGTCCCTTGGTGTGACTGACAAAATGAACCAGATAATTCTCTACTGTGGGCACTGTCCCATACACTGGAATGTCAGCAGCAGTCCCTGCTCCACTGCGGCTGCTGTGGCATCCTTTCATCCATCCAGCTGTGACAATCCCAGATGTTTCTGCCCATCTCCTGCTAGGTAAACTTGCTGGGGTTGAGAACCTCCACGCTGGGAGAATGCATATTAATAGCTATTGGCCCAGGACAGAACATATGGGGTTGGAGAGACAGTTCAACCAGTAAAGCATTTGCTGCCAAGCTTCGTGGCCTGAGGTTGAGCCCTAAAACATGGTGGAAGAAGAGAACTTACTTCTGCTGTCTGCTGACCCCCACACATGAGCGAGCATTCAACTCCACACAACTCTCTCTCTCTCTCTCTTTCCTCTCTCATGCATGTACACATGAGGACACACACACACAGTAAACAAACAAACCAACCCAAATGGCAGCTTGGTTTTTAAAAAGAGTTTAGTTTTAAAAATTCAATGACTTAAAAAAATGTGACTATCTGTATACTCCCAAATATTACCAAATTTAATTCCACAGCTAGTTGATGATTTTTGGAGTTGGTAGAGCCCACAATAAGAATCCCCCAGCCTGGCCCACTGAAGAGGCCTGAGGCAAACGTGGACCTTGCTCTTTTATTAAAAACTCCTTTGTAAAATCCACTGACATATTTTCATTGGCTGTACAGAGCTCTGTTTCGAAACATCGTTGATTCTCTAGGCAGTGTGGAACCTTCTGGGAGGGAACCCGTCCCGCTGGGCGACCTCAGGGAAGCCACCAGGCTTCATCAATCTCCTGTGAGAGAAGCACAGAGCAGTCATAACAACTCAACTGGCGAGCTAGAAAGCCTTCTGAACAAAGGTCTGTGTGAGGACAAACTTGGGATATTTATTGTGATTATCAGCCCCCTGGGGCCCTTTGAAGAATTCTGTCTGATTTATCAGGCAGCTGCACTGTGGATATGCATGGAGTGAGCTGGGAAGGATTGGGGGTGGGGGAGTGAGGTGGAGAACATGACCAGGTTGACTGCAGTACTCTGGGGGTGACCTCACAGTTACTCCCAGATGTTCAGACCATTTCTGAATGTCACGAAGGGTGCTGATGTGGTGCCGTTTTCTGCTCTCGCTAAACTTTGGGAAGCAAGCAAGACTTGAGGATTTTAATGCCCACTTTGTCCCGTGATGGGCGGGCGATGGTTAAAAGCGGCCTGACCTTTCCACAGTTCCTTGCTGACTGCTTGACTGGCCTCTTCTAGTCGCCATTCCATCAGCTTCGGCAGCTTCCTTGGTTCTTTCCTTTCAGCACCAACGTCATCATTTACTGAGACCTCGGCCTTTTATAGTTTAGTCTTGGCTAAATTTTCTCACTTCCTATCCCAGGAGAATGTTCCTCTTTTCTTCTCTTCCCCCCTTTTCTCCGGGTGAAGACAAAATGGTGAAATGAAAACTTATCAGAAATGTAAGAATCGATGCCCTTCAGTGTCCACAATCCATTGTCCACGGCTCAGTGTCCACAGTCCATCATAGTTTGTGGCAGAGGCCAAGTTTTGTCTTTATCTTCAAACAGACAGGTAACAAACTTGACTTTAACATATTCTGATTCCGACTAATTCCAAATAGTGGCGTGTACAGGATAAAAGGTGCATCTATTTCAAACATTTTCCAAGAAGCCCCTCTGCTATTATTGGCAGTACCTCTGGGCATAGCTACTTATCATTCATTGAATTCTCTAATGCTCCATTTACTCAAATAATTTCCTTAATGTCTTGATTTTTTTCTCTCTCCTGGCCAGAGATTCCACCCCCTGATCTACCCTTGCCCATTAAGGTGGTAATGTTTACTCTGAATGCCAGGGCTGGAATCTGCAACTGTTATCAGGAAGAGGCCACGGGATTGAGAAAAGGCACAACCTCCTTCCGAAAACACAACCCTTGAGAGCCAACAGCTGACCAGGCTATCTTCAAGCGCAGAAGAAGGTCTGGGGGGAAGGACTGGAGGAACGAGAAACTTTGAACAAGTCTTCATATGCATTTCATAATCTAAGCACGTGTTAGTGAGCTGCTGTACTGCCGGGCAAGCCCATTCTCAAGCTGTCTGTGTCTCTGTGTCATAGAATAAGACATATTCCGGAAGAGACGCTGGCTGTTGGATCCATCAGAAGGCACTGACAGCCCTGTCAGCTTTAACTAGACAGAGGGAGCAATCGTTTAGTATGGTCGTCACCGCGCGCAGATAAAATCATCACTGAACATGTGTTAGGTGACACAGAGGCATCTCTTCAATGACACTTTCCTGAAAATGAAGAGCCAAGGCTTTGCCAGGCAGCGTGGAACACGGCGACCGTGCGAACTGCCTGCCTCACAGTGTCAGGCATGCCATTCCGACACTTAACCAGTTAATGGGATTAACTAAGAAATAATGGCACACAGCTTGCACCCTGCTGAGCCATCTTCTGCACACTTATTAAGGATCATTTAGAAGTGGCCGGAGATCTATTGGGTGCCATGGAAGCAATTAGTGCCACCAACTACAGAAGTCATAAAAACAAAGATCACTTGGAGTAATAGCTAAAATGAGGCGGAGGCAGTCAGTTTCGGTTTTCGAGTTAGACAGAATAAAAAGACTGCTGGCGATTGCAAACCGTAAGAAGGAAGTAACTTTGCCTGCCTTCCCAGCTTCCCCAGCACCTGGCTGGTGCATAGTAACATTTAAGTATCAATACGTTCATGAATAAACATGTACAACATATTAATTTTTATGTGCAATTTTATTGATAAAGGGAAATGTGGTCGAGTTGTGAATTTCTTACTGTTTCGGTGAATTATCAATTAAAATTGTACCTGTGGTTCTGCCCCTTCACTTAGGTGTGGAGCATTCTTGACATTTGTCACGCCCTGTCCTTTTTATGCTGTCGCCTCGATTCAGTCACCTTTTCCTTTCTCTGTCACTAACTTGTCTCCTTTTATCCCAAAGTGACAGAGCGGGTTGTCAGGGAAGAGAAAGGCGCGCCATTCTCCCAGTTTTCTCTTCTCAACCCGGTGTGCTGCCGCTCATGGTAACGGCGGACATGCCCCAAGCCAGAGCACCCAAGACACTAACCTAATCTTAAAGTGTGAGTTGTGCTTTTACTTGCGGACTCAGCCTCTCCACATGCTGTCTCCTGTGTCTCTCACCTCTGTCTCTTTGTCTGTGAAGCGCATGCTCCCTCCTCCTCCCTGGAAAGTGATGGTGAGCAGTGACGTCAGCGAGAAGAGGGATAGGAAGGAAGAATGAATGCGAAGTGAGGTCTGGGAGCTGGTTCACCTGGACCAGCTGTGTGTATTCAGGGCTCTGCAGTGCTTCAAGTTGTCAAACCACTTCGTCCTCAGGAAGGGGCACCTCTCTTGGTGTGATGTCGCGTGATAGCTCATTTTAGCTTTTGATAAAAGTGCCTCTTCAGTTTCTTTGGGTGATTTTGAAATTTGTCATTTCTTTTTAGATCATTGCTTTAGTCACTTGGTCTCAAGATGGTCTCCTGGATCTGTGCCCAGTCTTAACAGTTTTGGAAGAAAGAACATAGGTTCTTGCATAGAGCAGTGACGTAACCATTTTCTTTCAGCTTGAGGGCCTGGGGCTAGGGGTCTTGAAAACAGAACTCAAATGATGAGGACATCACCCCACAACTCTGTTGGCTGTAAGTCTGCCCTGACTCTCAAGGTGTTGCAAATAGTTTAACCACAGTGGGAAACTCAAGTTCTGGAGAGCCTTGAGTCTTATGAGCTGCCGTGTGTTCTCTCTGAGAGATGCTATCAAAGTGCCCTTGCTCCCACTGGGAGAACCCTAACAAGGCTTGGGAAGGCATTCCCATCATAGAGGACACTGCAGATAAACAGTGTTGGCTGTATGTTAAGTCCATACATGTTCACGGGACTCATTAAATGGAATAAAGCCTTATATGCCCCATCCCATTCTAAGATGGGCCTATTCTTTGGGGGTGCATGCTAACCTCCTGCATGAAAAGTCCATTCCTCTTTTATTTCCCACATATCTATTTGTCTTGGAATTATCAGAAGCTTTCAAATGTTACTACAAAGAGACCCTGTGTGCACATTAATTGGAGATTTGCAGTAACAGATGGTATTTTAAAATATCTACCCCATGCTAGATTCTTGGGTAAATGCTTGGCAGGTCGTACCGGACTCAGTCCTTCCACTGCCTCTCTGAGATGGCTGCTCCCCATTTTTCTTTCTCTTGTTTGCACATTGATTTATGATGTCTAGTGTGTCTGTGTTTATCCATTAACAAATCATATGCCTCTCCCACACCTCAGTGTTGGAACAATACATACCACCCCTATCTGCTTGGAAACTGCTGACTGGATCATCTGAGGTTCCGTCTAGGCTTGAGCCCTAACCACTCAGCTAGTGCTAAGTTCCTAAGCACCTGTCTCAGTGTCTGCCTAGATCCAGGTCTTAAATAAATAACCGACATCCAAATGTTGTCCCAGCGTTTAGGAGGGAGCTGGTCATCAAACAGAAGTCTCTAGCGGAAAGAGGCGGCTTTGAGACTTGGAAAAACAAGGATCAGTCTGACGAAGTTCAAAGAGATGAAGGAAAAGGTACGCTCCCGGTTAAATGCACCCGTGTTCAACAGAAGACGCAGAAAAGTTCTTTTCATTTTATTTTATGTTGGACTGACTTTTAAGAAAACAATCTTGGGATTGTTTATTTTATAACTCTAACAGCGTCCAAAAAATGTGAGCAGCCCAGCTCTGAAGAAGCACAGTTTTGAATAGAACTCATTTTCAGGAAGAGGAAAGACCTTCCTGTCCGGGACTAACTCAGCTGTAGTAATCCACGACAGGACAAAAGGCATTGTCACCTGGGTGGGGACGCTCTCCTGCGATGCCCCTCCCAATGCTGGACCATTTGAAAGCACCTTGACAAGCGGGAGACGGAGGAGTAGTTCCTAACTTCCGACCAGGTGCAGTGCCAAGTGGGAGTGGAGGATTCTGGGAGGAGGGTGCTATTTGAGATAGACTAGGACACCATGACTCACATTTCAACCCCCGACATCGATGGTGTGCCTGTGGACAGCACTTTCTCTCTTTCTGTGAGCTCTGTGGTATTTAAGTGGCTTTAACTAAACACTCTCTTTAGGCCTTTTGTGGCTACTGTTTGAATTTCTCCAAGATGGTTTTAGACAGTTAATGGAATTGCGTGCGCCTGCTGCGTGTGTGTGCATGCACTTGTGGGAAAGGCAGAGAGCAAAGCCGGGAATTTGGGGAGTGGTGACACTCGGTTTTCAATGCAAGTGTGAGCCTTCCTTTTGTTTTTAATGCACCCTAATTCCTTACACAAATGTTATGTTGAGGGAGAATTGCCGTTGCCGTAGCTCTGCTTTTTGATGAAGCTTAGGTGGGCATTTAGCAATATTTCATCCTCATCAAGATTAGTGTCTAACCCCAATCTACCCAGAAATGACAAAGCCAGGGCCTCCCGAGACTTGAGTTCTGCTTGGGTTTTGTGGTGATGTTACCCACTGCATGCAGTCACGTTATCTGTCACGTTTTCTTCAGCTGGGGTGCTGCCTGCTCAGTCTCTTTTTCTCCGCCAGCTGCTGAATCTTGACATTAGCTTTGAGCAGTCTACTCCAGAGGCCGCCCCAGCTGTCAACCAGCAGTGTCTCCTTTGTGCAGCTTCTGTGATACCTTTGCAGACGGGTGCCTGCCATATCAGTTCTCTCAGTTTATGAATGGAAGTCGTGTGAGAGCAGTATTTTAGGAAGATTAAGATGGTAGAGGGGTTTTGAGAAAGGAATGGGGAATCAATGTTCCCAGCTGGAATTTTATTGCTTTGGTTAGGAGGGAGGATGGGAGGATGACGTAATATCCCAGGTGACTGTTTATGGGGGTGAGTCTGGTTTCAGTCACCCAATGAAGCTAGTGATAACAATAAGTTAAATCAAGTCATTAAAAATAATGGCCTGTGTGTGTGAATTTGACCTGTACACAGTGTAATAGAAAGATCCCAAACCGGGGGAAAGGACTAAGAGTCCTGCCTTGCATCTTCTCTAGTGCTAGGAGCTTGAGTGGCTCGCATGGGCCTTTCGTGATGGCATCTGAGGACAACACCTGCTGTAGCCACCACACACGCGAAGAAAACGTGCAACAAGTCCATTGCATTTTCGTTTTCCTGATGTTTGGATAGATCCAAGAATGCCTCTGAAGGTGACCCAGGGAACAGAGCCTTCGTGTAATTTCCACACCTTTCTCACTCCCACCTTTGGAATAGTCACGCCGCTCTTGGATTTTCCAGGTTCAATCCTTGCAGTCAAACCGTTGGATTTGATAACAAATGATGTGCAGGGAGCCGAGGTGGCACTGGGATTGCTGATTCTGCCAGGGATTCTCAGAGCTACACACTGCCCTCAACAGAGAACTCTGTTTATCACTTTGCAGATGCAATAAAAATAACAAATGTCCAGAGTAAACCTAATTCACTATGCTACTTAGTATTTGAAATACATAAATATGTCAAGCAAAAGACCTCTAATAGACCCTTTTATCCTGGTAATAGTGTACATATAATTTTCCTCTCATTAGTACAAAAACTACCCAGGGAACCCTCTGCCCATCCTTCATCCATTTAATCTGCATTAGCTTCCTTTTACCTTGTGTTTAATCTGCTTTCCCTCAAGGTATTTTGAATAAATCAATAGGAATACATGATTGTTTAATGATTTTTAGAAGAGCCCCCTTCGACCACAGCTGCGTGATTTAGAATGACTAATTCCACTTTTTACAATTGATCCTTCCCTGTGTGGACCATCCATTTCTGCCAGGCCATTGTGAGAGAATTCTCTAGCAGCCTGCTCCCTATTCCCGGGGCTCCTGGAGGGTCTGGCTGCTGTGCTGGCTGCCAGGGCCCCTCCCTCCCCACCACCTGATTAAGCATCGCATAAAGGCCCCACGCCCAGCCCCTCACCCAGCTGCCGCTCCTAGACAATTTTCTTGCAGCGCTGACGCATCTGATTTTAAATTTTCTTTTCCCTCTTTTGCTTTGGCCATTCATGCTTGAGAACACCTAAAATTTCCTAAGCATTTTGATGGCAGAATGGGTAAAATGTGTCAAAATAGTATCAGTTCATTTGGGCAATAAGTGTGTAAGGAATTCTTTGTGTGTAGAGCAGGGGGCATATATGTGTGTGTGTGTGTGTGTGTGTGTGTGTGTGTGTGTGTGTGTGTGTGAATGCCTAGAATCCTGGGATTCCTATTCTTGTCAGGCACTTGTGAGAATTGTGAATTGGAACTCAGATATCTGTGTCTCTATCTGTGTCAGGTCTTTGAATATTATGAGTCTGGAACTGTGGGTGGGCCTGGGCCTGGAGAAGAAGAGAAAGATGAAGAATAAAGGGTAGAGAAGCAGGACACTGTAGCACCCAGAGAGCAATTTCTGCCTTCTTGTGTGTGGTCTGGCCCCGGCTGGAACATTCTAGTCCTCCTAAACTTGGTTGTGTTCCCTTTTTTGATACGTCTAGTTCTGTTGTCTAGTTACAAATCTCTGTTTTGCGCTTAAGCAAATTTGATATTTCTGTCACTTTAACCCAAGGAAGTTTTATTATGAGAGTAATGTTGATTGGCTTTTACAGTGGTGTGGGTTCATTAATGGCATCATATTAGCTTAGGTTTTGATTACTTGTAAATTCATGGGGATTTTTTTATGGCATTTTAAGTTCACAGAAAAATAAGCAAACAAATTCACCGCAGAATCCCTGAACCAGTGTTCAATGGTAGAGTAACATGAGATGGTTGCTTCTCTCTCCATTAGTATAAATACAATAATATTGAGTGTGCATGGCCATTGTTTAAAATGCTATTGCATTTTGTCACAAATGTCAGTTTGGTCTGCCTCTATCACCGCATTTCCTAAACTTGCTTTCTCATTTATTGACTAAAAAATAGAGGAAGGAATTTCTTACTCTCAGGGTTGTTGTGAGAATTAAACAGATGACACAAGTCAGTTGCTTAGCTCATAGCCGACGTTCACTTAATTAGCACAGTCAACACTGACTGCCCCTGAAGCACCCCAATCAGAGGAGCTAAAATTCAAGGAGCCCTCACACCATGTCAGGCACTCATGCCTCAGCCATGTTCTGTGCCAGCTTAGTGATTTCTCACCAGCCCGTGAGGTAAGGGGAGCAGCCATAGATGTTTGTTCTTCCTTCTCTGCACTCCCCTAACACCCAGCCTCTCTGCTGGCTGGAAAGCAGGACCCTCAGGAGTAACATCCAGCCAGCTTCTACTAGGGGGAAACCTTTAAGTTAAAACCAATTCCCAACGACTGGAAAGATTTTTCAGCTGAAAAAAAATGTAATTACAGATAAACTCATTCTGCATATTTGGACAGAACATCTAAAATGCCAAAAATACATATGATTTTTAAAAAGTCACTTAGTCAACATTGTAATAAAATCAGCTGCTATGTTTTGCAGGGGTTTGAGTGAGGTTTTCTCCATGTTCTCTGGTATCTGAATATTTGGTCCCCAGTTGGAGACACTGTTTGGGAAGGTTTAGGAGGCGTGGTGTTCCCAGAGAAAGTATGTCACTCGGGATGGGCTTTGAGGGTCTGAAAGCCCCACACCATTTTCAGTGTGTACTCACAGTTTTTTATTGGAGATGTGATTTCTCAGCTGCTAGTCTAGCACCTGTCACCTGTTGCCTTTTCATGGTCCCTTGGGGACCAGGAGCCAAATAAACCTTTTCTTCCAGAAGTTGCCTTGGTGTTGTTTTTACCACAGCAACAGAAAGTAACTGAGACAAGTTTATACAAAATAGCAAGAATCTGGGCCTTGCAGGCATCTGTGCTCAGGGCTATGGTTGCCATGGTTACTGAGTGACAGGTGACAGCAGAGACTAGGTGAGTTAGCTGGGTAGAGCTCTGTTCCACAGTTCCAATGGTGTCCAGTCCTTGGCTGCCTCAAACTTCGGTGAGAAGAGGACTTGGGCAGACTTTTTAAAAATACTAAGATTGGCTCCCTATTTGTTTGAGAAAAACCTGGCATAAAAATTCAGTGACAGAGCAGATATCCATTGGACAAAACAGCAACAAAACTCAGTTACTGTGCTTTGAGCCGCTCTTTGTGCAAGGTAAACAAGATACACCGATCCAAGGTGGCTTGCTCTAATGAGAATGTATAACCAGAGGCTGGTAGTGGGACCCCCCCCTCCCTTCATCCCATTTTAATACCCTTTTCATTAGATTGTGGATACCTTAGACCACGTTCTGTATCGTGTGTGTGTGTGTGTGTGTGTGTGTGTGTGTGTGTGTGTGTAGGTTAGAGAACAGTTTTTGATTTTCCTTTCTCAGATGATTTCCATGTGTTTTGTTTTGTTTTGAGACAGAGTCTCTCATTGGCCTGGAACTTACCAAGTGGCTAGAATAGGCTATCTGGCCAGTGAGTCCCAGATCTTCTTGGGGCTTCCTGTCTCCACATTCCCAGTGTGGGAAGCATGTGCCATCATGTTCAACTTTTTAAAAATGTAGGTTTCTCTTGCTGGCAAGGCAAGCATTTTACTGACTGAGCTATCTTCCCAGCCTGTCTGCAACATACTTTTAGTCAGTTTCACTAATGTCAGAGTGGAAGGCTCCCGCCCAACCCTCTCTCATTTTTAATCTCTCAGTTTTCTGAAGCAGGTACAATGACAGGTTCAGGTTGATTAATGAGGAACTCAGGAATGAGGCACATGGAGGCCCTACAGATTATGACAAAGCAGGGATTTCAGCCCAGGCAGCCCAAGTGAACAACTCGCTCCTGCTGCTCACTGTCTTGGTTTCCCATAAAGAAAATGACAGTGTGCCAGTCTCTTTCTTTACCCACAGTGTGTGTGGTGGTTTGAGTGAGAACGGCCCCTATAGGCTCGTATATTTGAATGCTTGGTCCCCAGTGAGTGAAAGTGTTTGAGAAGGGTTAGGAGGTGTGGCCTTGTTGGAGGAAGTGTGTCCCTGAGGGCAGCTGTTGAGGTTTCAAATGTCCATGCCAGGCCAGTGTCCCTGGCTCTCTTTGCCTGCTGCCTGCAAATCAGTATGTAATGTTCTCAGCTACTGCTCCGGTGTCATGTCTGTCTGCTTCCTGCCATGATGGTCATGAACTAACCCTCTGAAACTATGAGCAAGCCTATAAATGAATGAATGAATGAATGAATGAATGAAAGCTTTCCCTTGTTAGAGCTGCCTTGGTCATGGTGTCTCTTCATGGCAGTAGAACCGTGGCTAAGACAGTATGTCATGTTATCTGATGCAGTTCTCTGACACTCTCCCTTCACATTTTGTACAGGAAAACACTGGAGTTGCAGCAGTAGTTGCTCAGGGCCATAGGTGGGGCCCAAGCACAGCACTGACACGTACAAACGTCACACAGCATTGTTCTTCACTGGCTCTTCAAATCCACCTGGCTCTAAGGATGTTTGCATAAGTTGCTGAGTAAATCAAGACACACAATACTTTATTTAAATTTAGTAGCTTAGGTGCCTGCCTGCGTGTGTGTGTGTGTGTGTGTGTGTGTGTGTGTGTGTGGCTGTATAAGCATTATAATACTGCTACTTAGAAATTTTATTTATTTATTCTTAAATATTCATTTATTTGTGTGTGTTTGTGTGTGAGAGTGGGTATATTCAGTGTTAAGGTCAAAGGTCAACTCAGGCTGTTCTTCACTGCCTGCCTTGTTTGAAGCAGCGTCTCTTGTGTTTATTGCTGCTTTGTGTACTCCATACTAGCTGGCCAAGGAGCTTCCAGAAAACTGTCCTGGGCCATGGGTGCCTGGAGTGGGGTGGGAGGGCATCGTGTCATCATCATCATTGTTACCATCAGCAGCAGCAGCAGCAGCAGGGAGGATTCTCCTTCTCTGCCTCTTACTGTGCCACGGGAACACGGAGTTTACAGACATGCACCACCATGCCTGCCTTTCAGTGGCTTCTGTGGACTTGAACTCAGCACACTGGGCGTGGGTGGCAAGGGTCTCATAACCTGCTGGGCCTTCATTGCCCCACACCAATGATTTGTGCATTTCTAACAGCAGGAACAATAAAAGGAACAGAGGGAGCTTTGAGAACATTTGCCCAGCTGGGAGGGAAGGAGTGGATGAATCTTGTCAACACAAACCAGGTTAGGAAAATTCAAACTGACGAAGGGGCTCTCGTGGCTGAGTGCGTGCTGTTCTCTATGTGGCTTTCAGAGAAGGCTTGGCTAATTCTAGGAACATTTCCTTCAGTAAAGAATCAGGAAGGGCTGTCTTGTTTATAGCTCAGCAACGGTGCTGTTAAAATGTCCTGGCGTTTCTTGGTCTTTGAACTTGATTCTTGGTTCAGGTCAACGGGGGCTGAAGGGCTGGCAGTTACTGAGGTAGAACTGTGTTTCAGAGACTTCTCCTGAAGATTAAGGAACTGGGTTTCTGCTGCCTGTGGCTTTGCTTCTAGCAGGCTAGCTCATCACCTCAAAACAGAAGGGTGCTTTGTCACTGGCTAGCACTCCAGCTGGAAGGAGCCTGAGCTGAAAGACAGGTGGACAGCGAAAGATAGGTGGACAGCTTTGGTCATTACTGTATCCTGTATTCACGATGACCTCACTGGGGTAACCCCAACCTTGGGTTCATGATCAATGTTTTCTTTACAGGAATCATTGGGAGGGGAGCCAGGGTGATATTGCCTTTAGGATGGATGAAGTGACTATTTGAACAGAATGGAGTTCTCCACCCTCACCAAGCCCAGAGACACAGTCTAAATGACTCAAGGCAGACAAATATTATTTCATGATTTTTTAAAAGTTCGGGGCACACCATTAAGCCTGGCTGCCTGTTTCACAGCTGTAACTCTTGGCAGATGTTCCTGAAGCTAGCGCGCCGAGTCAAGGCTGGAGGCTGGGCAAGCTGTTGGGGTTCACAGATGCTGGTCTTTAATATGTGCAACCGAGCATTATGATTTCTTAGCAGAACATTTGTCAGGGTGACAAGTATTGGGGATACATCACGAGAAATAAAAAAGTTAAAAGCGATCCTTTGTACGGTTGAAGTCTCTAAAATTATGTGATTAATTTACATCCTAAATTTTTGTCCTGTGTAAGGACTTATGATTGGAAAAGACCCAACTATAAATCACTCTTTTTGTGTCTGATGGATAAGCATCGTATGAGTTCTTTTCCTTCTTTGACTTGGGGTGGAAGGGTCAGTGAGAAAAAAAGGCGTTTAATATTTTATTTTTGACTTCATGTTTGTAAGTGAAGAACGTTTTTTGGGCTCGAAGTGATTGTGTGTCATAAGTATATGGCGTGGTTAATAGACTATGTAAAATGTTCTTGTGCATAGAGGCATGCACAGGTGGGCACGTATGTACACACAATTTCTACATGAGATTGTTAATGGACTGTTTTAAATCCTTACATCAACTGTTTTTTAAACAAGCTTCTTTGAGCCATCGCTTAAAATGTTTGCATTTTGGGAGCTGATCAAAGTCTTGAAGGTTTTGTGTAAATCAATAGACTGGCATGACCCGTGGAGGAGCTGAGGCCGAGCGGGTTTTGTTTGAAGAACGGCACTGCTTCGGGGCTTGCCAGGCAGACTGTGAAGAATGCCCCTCTGTTTCTGCACCTTCTTTTATCCTCTGCCTGTCCTCCGAGGACATGTGGAATTCTTCCCAGCCCCACTCCACTCAGCCTTGCTTCTGATCTTTCTGTCCAGCCCTAGACACTCACACACATAAACATCTTTCTCTGACAACACGCTGGTGTAAACCAGTTCCAAGACCTGGCCTGCTTTGCATGCAGTTAGCTTGGCTCATGTATCCTGAAGGGGGTTGCCTTGGGTTGGGTACATGAGGCCCTTGAAGTCATGCCAAGCCAAAGTGTTGGCAGCACGCCGGAACCTAAAGAGCTGAGCTGGCTACCTGAGCAGCCCAACAGCAGTGGCCAGCTGTTACTCTACACCTAGGGGATCATTACTGCAACATGCTTTCTGGAGCGGGGACTCGCTAATATCTATTCCTTTCTTTATTTTAAATGGAATGTGGGCATTAAATTGGCTTGAGTCATAATGTCCCAATTTTTTGTGTGAAAATGTAAATTTCCTTATTTACATCTTCACCAAGTCTGCATGAAGATTGCTCTTACTAAACATACCTCAAAGTTAATAATAATTTCTAAAAATAATGTTTAAATTTGTAGAATGCTTATCATTTATTCAGGAAATATTCCTTGCTTTTTTTTTTTTTATGTTAGACATGATAACAAAGCATGCCTTAGAAACTGAAGGCATTTGAACCCACTGAAAGTCCCGGATGTTTAAAGTCATTGTTCTGTGGGCTCATTACAAAACTGTACTCCAGTAATGCTCTGGGACGCTGATGGGCATCAGCTTAGCGCTCCAATATTCTCTCATTTTAAAGTCCCGTGTTTCCTCCCTCTTTCAGGCATGCTGAGCCATCCTACTGACAGGGCCACCATCACCACCTCTACACCAGCTCCGTCATTGACCCCCACTACCAGCGCTTACTGCACTAGAAATATTAAGAATGTTACCTCATTCAATTCCTACAACAGTTTTTTGAGAAAGGTTTTATATGTGATAAAAATGAGTTTGTGAGAGGTGAAGTGACATTTGAGTTTAGTCCTGGCAGATTCTACAACACTCATTACTTATGCGTTGTACTTCCCAAGCTTACACACACACACACACACACACACACACACACACACACACACACACACACACACACACACATATTCTTTTGTTACTTTGGGTATCTCCTGGTATCATCGGTGACATTACTCTCTTCTTCTTCTTCTTCTTCTTCTTCTTCTTCTTCTTCTTCTTCTTCTTCTTCTTCTTCTTCTTCTTCTTCTTCT
>NW_026596155.1:2930796-2942871 GCF_907164565.1 Psammomys obesus
GTGTGTGTGTGTGTGTGTGTGTGTGTGTGTGTGTGTGTGTGTGCATGTTTGTGGGTATCTGAGAAGGTCAGAAGAAAGTACTGGCTTCCCTGGGGCCTGAATTGAGAGAGTCGTGAGCCTTCCAACATGGATGTCAAAAAAATCAAATGTGCCTCTTTTGGAAGAACAGCTCATCTTAACTGATGAGCCATTTGTCCAGCACCAGAAAGAAAGTTTTAATATTTTGACAAAAGGTTACATTATGAGACCAGCATATTTTTTTCCCATTATTAAAGCTGCTTTGTGGGGCTGGGGGGATGGTTAAGAGCATTGGACACTCTTCCAGAGGACTATGGTTCAATTCCCAGCACTCACATGGCAGCCCACAACTGTCTGGAACTTATGTTCTAGTGGATCTGACACCCTCATGCAGACATACATGCAGGCCGAACACTCATGCAAAGAATAAAAATAAATTAAAAGGAGAGAGAGAGCCAGAGGCAGAGAGAGACAGAGACAGACAGAGAGAGAGACTGCTTTGCATGGCTTTGTCTTGTGATTTTTTTTTTATGGTCTAAACGAGCAGGTAAGCAAAGACTTTTGAAAATGTGCCCATATCTAAAACTAACTTGAATGGGAAATTATGATTAATATCTATGTTATATTCCCTATGCATAGCTATAATTAAGGATTCCACAAACTGGAGCAGTCACTAAGAATGTTTCAAAAGAATGAAAAATTGAAACTGCTCAGTGGTGGAAGAAAGTCAGATGCATAGTGCTATAGTAAGTACAGAAATTTGTTATAAAATTACTTTCCCAGTAATACTTTGATACCAACACTGAAACTCCAGCTGTGTCAATGAGGGGCTCTAGCAGTGGCCCGGTGGTCAAGAGCTCTTCCTGAGCAACCAAGCTTGCTTATCAACACCTAGCCTGGGTGACTCACATTTGCCAGTAACTCCAGGGGAACTGATGCCATCTTCTGGCCTCCATGCATATACACACTTGCACACACTCACCCACACATAGACACACATGTACACACATAATTAATTTAAAAATTAATTAATTGACACAATTAAAAAATTGTGTCAATTAAAGATAAACTTGATAAGGGATTATTCAAGGAACTTGAGCCAAGTGAAAAATATTTGACTTTTTCTGAACTAAATTGTGAGGTTGGAAATGCTATCACAAGACTCTGGAATATTATATTCTAAAGCAAAGTGTCATTTATAGTGTCTTGCTCATACTCAGTAGTCCTAAGTGAGACCAGGATGATAGAGGGGCTGGCAAAGCTGATCTGCTGAGCTAACTAACTAACTAACTAACTAACTAACTAACTAACTCACTCACTCACTCACTCACTCACTCACTCACTCACTCACTCACTCTCATCTACTCAACCAGTACCTCTTACCAAAGGTTCCCCCAGCAGCAGCAAATATGAATTGGACCAACGTCAATATTCAGTCTGTGCATATCATAGATCAGGAGACACTATGGTGATAATTTTAAACAAGACCAAATCCTGGGAGAAATGGTTAGCTTTATTTATTTATTTATTTATTTATTTATTTATTTATTTATTTATTTATTTATTTATGGATTCTACTCAATCAGCCACTGTATCATGCGTGGTTTATGCACTGTCTAGACTGACATTTACCCACCGGCCTGCTCCCTTCCGTGGTCATTTTCCCTGCTTCCCAGCTACACCAACCTCACTTAACTGGGCCACATAAAGTTCTAGCCCCGCAGGAGCAATTTCTAATGCTTGCGGTTGCTTTAGCCTCCATGTGGATGTAGGCTGGACTCCCACATTGCCTTCGTGAAGCCCCTGTAGAAACAGCAGTGAAAACCTTGGTGGGTTTCTGACCTCCCCAGGGAAGGTTCTGGCCTCCTCCCAGGGTTTTGACCTCCACAGAGAGTGCTGATCTCTCCAGGAGATTTCTGATTTCTCAAAGGGGGTTCTGGCCTCTTTAGGGGGTTTCATCCTGTCTAGGGGCTTCCCTGAAGAAACTCAAGTCCTAAATGGCAGAAGAGAAGCTGAAAACCATCTGAAGGAAATTTGGCCAGTGAATGATGAGGACTGAAAGCGTGGACATTTGCTTGGCTTTTTTCCTTGGGTTTTAGGATGTTTTGCTTACCTATTGTAGCCTTGCTGAGGATGCTCAGCATGACTAGACCACCGATGATGTCATAGCAAGATGGTAATGCACTGCCTTATGCTATTAACAGAGTTCAGAGATAGCTCATAGAATGGGTGGAAAGCTTTGCTTAGCTATGCAGCTGATTGAGGATTCAGATCTAGGCTATATAAAGAACCCAAAGATCACACACACACACAAAAACCCAAACAATCCAATAGACATACATAATGAACATTTTAAAAGTGACATATAAATGGACAGCAAGAATATGAAAACATGTTCAACATTCTTGAATGCCAGGAAAAGAACCACAAAACACTGAGATTCCAGCTTTCCCCAGTCAGAGGACTATCACCAAGAAAACCAACAATAATTGCTCATGAGGATGTGTGGAGAGAGGAGGCATTCTAAACTGGTGGGAGGAAGGTGAATTGGCACAGGTATGATGGCAGTTACTACAAACGTTCTTTAAAAAACTAAAACTAGAACCACCACGTGACCCAGCCATAGGACTCCTGAGCATTCCCCACAGAGTCTAAGCCAGAGACCACAGGGCAGCCTCACATCCTCATCCAGTGTGGCACCAGACATCTGGCCTCACCTCAAGGCTATCTCTCTATCATCTGTTTATCTATCTATCTATCTATCTATCTATCTATCTATCTATCTATCTATCATCTATCTATTGTCTATCTGTTTATCTGTCTATCTATCTATATTGTCTATCTCTCTATCATCTATCTGTTTATCTGTCTATCTATTGTCTATCTATCTATCTATCTATCTATCTATCTATCATCTATTTGTTTATCTGTCTATGTATTGTCTATCTATTCTATCATCTGTCTATCAGCTATCAATGAATCCATCTATTTATCTATCATCTATCAATCAATGAATCTATCTATCTATCATCTGTCTATCTGAAAATAGAATGAGAACAGTTTGATGGTGAGGAGAAAGGTGGGAACAGAGATGGAGAAGGCAAGACATATAGAGATTTAGAGGTGAACATGAGCAAAGGACCAGGCTATATATGTATAGAAATATCATAGAGAAACCCAGTATTTTGGGTGCTGGGGAGATAGCTCAGTGGCTGAGAAAACTTTCTGTACAAATAGGAGGACCTGAGCTTAAACCCCTAGCACCCATGTGAAAAAGTTGGGTGTGACTGCAGGCCCTGAAACATTAGGCCAGAGACGCTAAGATGGGTGGGGCTTGCTGGCTTGCAGTGTAGCTTCAGGCTAGTCGGAGACTGTGTCTCAAAGGAGTAAGGTGGAGCTTGACAGAGCAGGTCACCCAGCATCTGTTCTCCTGCACGCGCTTGCATGCTCACATACACACACATATACCACACACATACACACATATCACCGCCACCACCACCATTACCACAAAAACCTTCAAAAATTTCCAGGCAATGAAACCTATCATAAATTTTGATTCTGTCACTAAACTACTACTACTAATATGAATCATTATTTCTATGGAATCACCTAAGGACAAGATGGCCTCAGGTGTAACTACCTGGTCTTTGACTATTTCCTCTGGGCCACGAGTCTCCACATTAACTGCTTGAGGAGCTTCCCAAAGTGGGTGATCTGCATAAATGAAAGTGGCATTATTCAAAGATCATTTCCAGTAGGAAAAAGGGCCTCATTTCGGAAGGCAGGAGAAGCAGCCGGCCAGTGAGGTGTGCTGGCTCCACAGGTCGGTGCCCAGGGCCACTGTGCTGTGCGTGGACAGGCTCTGTTCCCTGTTGCTGCTTGCTGGTCTTGAAAACCATTAATCCTATTAATTTCGTATCAAAAGACTGGGAGCAATTCTACAAATGAGTAAACACAGAGCTGAAAGTGTAATCATACAGGTTCAGCAAATTGGATTCAGGTCTTCATTGAACAATCCCGTTTCAATTCAGCAATTTCATTATCACCATCACTGGAACAAATCACTTTATTAAACACAGGGGGCTTTTGTGGAGAAATTTCTTCTTCTGGGCAACATTATGAAGCTCTCAAACGTAAGAACAGCACTTACAGTTGTCAAGGGGTTTCTTTAGGCAATTCAACTAATGGCTTACGACAAGAAGAACTTGAAATGCTCATTCAAGCCTTCCATTTTGCTATGCAGCTGTATTTTTTTTTTCATTCTAAGGGAGAAAAGGGCCTTTTGATGCTTTTAGTGGGATTAATATTTTCAGTAAGGAGTTTGCTGACAAGAGAATTCTCTCTCTCTCTCTCTTCCCCCTTTCCCCCTTCCTTCTCCCCTCCCTCCCTCCTGTCCTCCCTCTCTTTTTGAAGGGCAGTGAAATTTGAAGAAGCAGGGCATTACAGAACAAGCCATTATTTATTTGTATTGGCTGAAGCAATCTACTGACTAGAAACTTTTGCACTGAGACCTTCAAATATTATAAAAACGTGTCCTATGGCTGGGTCAGAAGAGCATGACTGGAAGGGTAGCCAAGCATGAGCTTATTCTCTGTGTTCCCGTACTGGCAAGCGGGGTCCCTGGAGTAGAGACCAGAGGTGAGAGTGAAGTGTGGCTCCTTGGCTGCCGTGGGCTGTTCCACAGAGATAGTTCCGACACTGTAACCTTCCCACCTGGTAGTGGGGCTCAGTATAAGTGATTTATCCTGTGAGCCTCGTTAGAGGGTCCTAGTCAGCCGGCCCTTGAGGAATTCTTTGCTGTTATAACTGCTTGACCCTATGACCTTGAGTGTTAGTTGCCTCTTTGATTTCTGGGAACAGAAGAGAATATTAAAAAAAAAAAAAAGGCTGAGAAAGGGAGATTGAGTAGAGTGAGAAGGGAAGACAGTTGGTGCAGAAGATATTGTTAGAGACAGTGGAGACAGGAAAAGCTGAGTGGATAGGCTAGAACAGCTGTTATGGTTTAGAGCCGCTAGTATGGGGAAAAGCAGGAGAAGGAACTGTTTAAACAGACTGCTGGGGAATGGAGAGAGGAATGGTTGGGAAAGAAACCAGATTCAGGGATCTCTCTTTCTCTTGCCTCTCTCTTCTTCTTTCCCTCCTATCTAGTGATAGGGGGTAAAACTGGGGGGGACAGAGGGCAGGAAAAGAAGAACCCACAAAGTAGCAAAGTACACCTACAAGTGGTGCCCAGCCCAAGTGGGGCTGTTTGAAGGGAAAAGAAACATCAAAAGAAAGTAGAACCATTAAAAGAAAAAAAAGAAAAGGTAAGAAAGCACACACACACACACACACACATTTTATAGCTCACAACACTGAGGATGTAAAGAAAACTTCAGAAGGCCCAGGGAGAAAATGAAACAATTAAGGCCCAATTCCCAAGTGCCACAGCCCAGCCCACCCCCACCCCTCTATACAGCAGTGACAGTTGTTTCAGAGAAGACAGCTCCCATTGGCTGGGCTGCCTGTCAGCTGTGTAGCTTTAGCGATGCAGTTGTCACAGCCATGGTCCATGCTGGGGTGGGCTTTCTATTGACATGGCCATGACAGAAGCATCCTCTCTGTGTCTCCCACTGTGATGGTTGCTCTCATCATGGGGGTGCTCCTCTCTGGAAATCCATCTAACGTGATGAAGGGACCGAGGTGGGGTTTTACTCAATCGTGCCTGACTCAGATCGGCTTCAGTCTGGAGATCTGTGTCAATGACCTTTCCATCCGGAGGCACAGTCTGAGTACTAGAGCTATGAGGGCTGAGCAGAGGCAAACAGCTCAAGCTCTGTGAGATGCTCAGCAGAGTGAGGAAAGGCCAGAGGAGATGATGGGAACTCTCCGTGGGAAACACTCACCACTGGTTGGTTGTTTAATAAACTTCTAGGAGGGTCCAGTATCACTCCAGGGAGACTACTTTCACCCTGCTTTAGCTCTCAGGGCTTAAATGTTCAACCGAACCACAGATCCAGTATAGATTACTATAAGATATATAAAGATATTAAAAAAAAGTTACTGTATCTGAAAGCCAATATATTTGATTATAAACTAAACATTTGTAAAGTTAAGTTTCCTGAAGGGCTGTTTTTTCCTTACAGTTTTTTTTTTCAGATGCTTTGTTACAGAATCGGGGCAGCACCCCAAATTATACACCCCAGAATGCTTGAGGAGGCTCATGGTACACAGAACGGCCCCACAGAGACAGGAATACTCACCCCTTCCCATCTGAAATTATTGCCCTTCATCAGCATGCATATAAATGTCACCTCTTCCATAAAGCCCTCCCAGATTTCTCTACCCCATACACACTGGCAGAGTTGACTTCCAATTACCTAGAAGGATTGACCATCATGAAGATGTAAATCTATGACAGCTGCTGCCATTTCTGCTTTAGGACAGAGGGCACCAGAGAACAGTGAGACCAAGGCTGGTGTGTGAAGAGATGAGGGACAGGAAACAGACTGCTGTTAGGTTTTACCACTTGCTGCCTTCCCCCGCCCTCAGGATTTCCAGTTAAATGAAAGGTTTCTTCCTTTTCAAATTGAAATATTTTCGGCTGGGGTTTTATTGCTGAAACTAAGACTACCTCAGCCAGTGAAAACACACTTGTGTTTAGAAAGGCAAAAATCTGCCCATAATGTGTCTTCTTGGTCCACATCCTCTTCCCTGTCCATATCGTGTGTGCTTCCAACACAAGACTGCCAGACCCTTCCACTGAGCATACGTCATCCAGCTGCCATGGGAGAGATGCTGTTTTCTGATGCTGAAAGGCTAACAGCCCAGACACTGAGCTCAGGCTGCAAAGATGCCTGCCTACCACACAGAAGATGAACCACGTTGGGGATGTGACTTCTCCTCTGCATGGCTTTTCCACACATGAACACGGGACAGCCAGAGTGCTGGAGGACTTAGCAAGTGTCAGCTCTTATGTGGGGTTCTTACTGCCAAATGTGTTAAAGGTGAGCTTGCTTCATAAGCAAGGGATGCCATAGACCATCTTCAGGCAAACCACTCTCCAGTTCTTGGCAGACTGGCCTTGCTGGCTTCTTTGCTGTGTGGTCTGTGATTTGAGAGTCTTTTAGACTGATTGGAAAGCCAAGTGAGTTGCTCCACCAGGGCCAAAGCTGAGTAGCTTCGAGGAGGAGTCATCTGACCCTGGACTGAGGGGCTTTAAAGTGGTCCAGGAGTTACAAAGGGGAGAACAGGGATGAAGTTGGTGGGGGGGGTGATCCTACAGCAGGTGCATGCTGCTGCTTCTTCATTTCTAGGGTCTGGACTCAAGTCTGGCATCTCTTCCTCTCCAGGTTGCAGGATGTAGTAATGCAAACACTGACTAAGCCCCCAGGGGCTCTTCCCAAGACGAAAAGACACCGGCTTTGGGTCTTTCTATTGGGTTTCTCAGCCCAGCTCTCCTTAGGTGAGATGTGTCATGGCTTTCTCTCACTGATGATAGCGTTCGCTGATTAATTCTGCCGTTAGAGCCTCATGCATGTGGCGACTGTAAACTAAAATAAAAGGAAAGTCTACAAAGGCATCGAATGGCTTGTGGTCATGTTCTTAGTTTCCTGCAGTGCTGGCATAAATTCCCATTCAGGGATTGTGCCTAGGCTTCGTAGGATAAGCTTACGTAGGCTCGAGCAAGTGAGGTGTGATTTCACTGGAGTGAATATGATTGATAGATGTCTACCGCTTTTCTTGCTGATACTTTCTTATTAATGTAAAGGAGTCTCTTACTGAGCACTCTTTTTATTTTGCATGGAAAGTGGCCCTAACAGGAGAAAGGAGAATAACAACAGAATCATTTAGGGGGACCAGATCTAGAAGGCCACTGGGGAGAAGAATTGTCCAGCACTCTCTTGGAATAATTCTGGATCCATTATTAAGTGTAGTAAGAGTTTACTAATTTCAGTTTTTTAAAAAAGCAAAGAAATAGTTTTGGGAATGTTTTCATTTTAATCCCAGGTGTGGGGACACGGGGCTGTTTCACACAACTGACTATGATTTGCCTCATTTTCTAGCAGGTCATGATCTTGCCAGCTGCGGAGAGTTGCTGCAAATGTGTGACGTTTGGAATTCTGGGAACTTTTCAGAGGAAATATAAACACTAGCATCCTGCTAGGTGGGTTGTTGCTGGTTGGTGGTTGGATGCTGTCGGTTGTGGTTTATTAAGTAGTCCTGTGCAGAGAAGAAACTAGATATTCTGATTGTGAAGATCAAACTTGCCCCAAAGAGCTCAACACCCCTAATCATAAGGAAGTAGTCTAAATGGATGACGCCCCCTTTTCTCTTTATCCTTTTTTTCCTCTTTCCTCTCTAGTGTTAGGGGGTAAAAAGGATGGAAGAGAAAAGAACCCACAAAGTAGCAAACATGGGGTAGAGAAAGAGAGAGTAAGAGCCCTGAAATGAGAGGAAACAAGAACACCAGGGAGGGATGAGGAGAGTGGACTCCATCCATCTGTCTTCTCCTCCCGAGAAGAGGACACCACAACCTCAAGATAGTCCACGAGGCCCTGTCCTTACACTAGGGCCTTGAGCACCTGACATTCTCTCAGAGGGAGACTTGGGAAGATGTTGTCCCAGGTCTAGATTTGTACAACCAAGTTCTAGGTTTGTGTGTTTAACTGCTTTAAGAGACTTTTAAGAATAATGGTGTTACTTCCCATTGCGGTGGCTCATGTTTGTAATTCTAGTATTTGAAAGCCTGAGACAGGTGGATTTTCCAGCTCTCAAAAGGCTCGGGCAGGTGAATTACTGTGAACATGAGGCTAGCCCAGCAGGATGAGAACAGTCACCCTGGAGGGATCCTGGACCCTCCTACAAGTTTATTAAACAACCAACCAGTGGTGAGTGTTTCCCGTGGAGAGTTCCCGTCTCTGCTGGTCTCTTCTGGCCTTTCCTCACTCTGCTGAGCATCTCACAGAGCTTGCTAAGACCAGCTGTAGAAGAGATGTTTGCCTCTGCTCAGCCTGCACAGCTCCAGTACTCCAGACTGTGTCACCAGATGGAAAGGTCCCAGACACACAGCTCTCCAAGCTGAGGCTGATCAAAGTCAGGCAACACTGCATCGCTCAGCTCACGTCTCCAATCCATCTCCTGATGCTAAAAGTACCTGTTTAAGTCAATCCTAAGAAAATGAGTTATATGAATCTCGTACCTGATTAGCATTCACCAAAGTATCCATCCATCCATCCATCATTCAGTTAAGAGTCTGATCTTGGGCAGATATTTGTGCATGCGTGCGTGCATGTATATATGTATGTGCATGTGTGTGCATTCACATGTGGACCTGTGTGTGTTCCTGAATGTGTGCATGTGCATGTGTGTGTGTGATAAGACCAGGACCTGGCCTTTAAGTAAGAAGTACTATGTTGGTGGTTCAGTGTATCCTCAAACCATTCTCTTTGAGGATGGAGTCTGAGACAGTGTAGCTGAAGACACCTTTTAAAAACAGTGATTGGCAGGAAAACGGATCCCTGTTCTTAACTTATTAAAATAGCTGTGTCAAAAAGCTGGAAGGCACTGTCCCTCTAGGCGCTGTGATGGCACAGCTGCAGTGTGCGCCCTCCTCAAAGGCCGTGCTGGAGGACCCCTGAAGCGGAGCACTGCAGCCTGAGCCCTCACAGTGGTGGGGCTGGTGGCTGGCTGTACCTGTCTAATGCCCAGCGTTATTCTTTTAGTGCAACTCTCCTGCAGGGTGGCCAAGGGCTGCCTTCGCCACATCACCAGCAGCGGCAGCCTAGCAAATCTATTGCCAAGCTGAATTTAGGAAGGTTATAGGTGAAATTGCCAGCCTTGATTGGAGTAAGGTGACATGGAGAGAATTCATTCATTCTTTTGTTCATTCATTCAATAAAAATTTACTCAAGATAGACTCTGCTTCTGACATTGATTGTCACCCTATTTAAGGTCTCTCGGGTACATTAAGCCTTTAACTTTTTGACATTAAGAATTTATTTCATCCTCTTTGCCTTCCTGAATGGGTATTGAGCATCTTAGCCAGAGTCCTTCTTCCTGATTAGCTTCCTTAGGTGTACAGATTTTAGTATGTTTATCCTATATTATATGTCTAATAACCACTTATGAGTGAGTATATACCCTGTGTGTCTTTCTGCCTCTGGGATACCTCACTCAGGATGATCTTTTCCAGTTCCCACCATTTACCTGCAAATTTCATGATTTCCTTGCTTTTTATCACTGAGTAATATTCCATTGTGTAGATGTACCACAATTTCTATATCCATTCCTCAACTGAGAGGCATCTGGGCTGTTTCCAGCTTCTGGCTATTACAAATGAAGCTGCTACAAACATGGTTGAGCAGGGAGGGAGAAAACAGGGAACAGGACAGGAGCCTACCACAGAAGGCCTCTGAAAGGCTCTACCCTACAGGGTATTGAGGCAGATGCTGAAACTCATAGCCAAACTTTGGGTAGAGGGCAGGGAATCTTATGAAAGAAGTGGGAGATAGTAAGATATGGAGAAGACAGGAGCTCCAAAAGAACAGCAACAGATCCAAAAAGTCTGGGCACAAGGGTCTTTTCTGAGACTGGTACTCCAAGCAAGGACCATTCATGGAGATGGCCGGAAACCCCTGCACAGAGGTAGCCTATGGCAGTTTAGTATCCAAGTGGGCTCCATAGTAATGGGGACAGAGACTGTCTCTGATAGGAACTGATTGGCCTGCTCTTTGATCACTTTCTCCTGAGGGGGGAGCAGCCTTGCCAGGCCACAGAGGAAGACAATGCAGCCAATCCTGATGAGACCTTATAGACCAGGATCAGAGGGAAGGGGAGGAGGACCTCCCCTATCAGTGGACTGGGAGAGGGACATGGGTGGGAAGAGGGAGGGTGGGATTGGGAGGGGAGGAGGGAGGGAGGTACAGGGGGGATACAAAGTGAATAAACTGTAATTAATAAAAGGAAAAAAGAAAAAAGATAAGTACTATAATTATGTTCTCAACACAATAAAAAAAAGAATAAACATTTCAACAAGTCCCATAGAAATTCATTAAGAAAAAAAAAAGAATTTATTTCAGTTATTCTCTCAGTTTTGACACAGTTTGTTCTTTGTCGGTAATTTTTCCCTATCCTCCTCGGCCAGAAACTTCCCTAACTGTCTAAAAACCTAAGTTTTCTTCTGGATGTACTTTAGGCTTACCCTCCACAGCTCCGTATTCAGCAAATAAGAGGCACAGAAATGAAGGCATCTGGCGCAAGGAAGAGCTTTAAGTACTCTGCTGTTTCGAGATTGCCATATAATTTCCCAGCTCTCACAGGAGAACTGGAACCAAAATGACAGTCATCTTTAAAGCTGAAAAACAAAATTCCCCTTTTGTACAGCATCAGCTACTAATTAGCAAGAACCTCAGGAGTTAGTGAGTTCACTAAAGGCCTGAGGTCCCTGTCAGCGCTGACACTTCACATCCATAGCAAGCCTTTCCCCCAGCACTCCTGCACAGTAGCCCCCGGGCTCCTGAGGATTCGCTTGGAGATCCTTTCCAAAGCTCTTCCTTCTTTATCGCGAAGACTCTCTGTGTGTATTTCAGTGGGCGTTTCAAACAGCACCAGTGATCTTTGCGAAATCTTTCCCTCCTGTGAATGACTTGGCCTCACAGCCGGCTGCTGCGGCAGGCTCTGCTGATGGGAGGAAAACAATGAAACAGAAAAGGGTTGTCACTGAGAGTAAACAGTGGGCCCTGGCTCTGGGCGAGTCATAGATTTGGGGGTCAGAGGTCATAGGATCTGGGAGCAACGGTAAGTTTTAAATCCCTAACTGTCTGCCTCTTCTTTTGAGTGACTCCAAGGACTTGAGAAGCTCAGGTCTATCCTGGGAGTCTTAGACTTAACATCTCATTTATTCTTTATTACTAGGAAAGAAAGGACTTCTTTAATTAGTTACTTTTCTTGTTTCTTTTTTAATTTTTAAATTTTTTCTTTCTTTCTTTTTTCTTTCCCTCCCTCCCTCCCTCCCTTCCCCCCTCCCCTCTTTTCTTCCCTTCTTTCTTCCTCTTTTCCTCTCCCCCTTCTTCT
>NW_026596155.1:2942971-2964166 GCF_907164565.1 Psammomys obesus
CCTCCCTTCCTTCCTTCCTTCCTTCCTTCCTTCCTTCCTTCCTTCCTTCCTTCAGGGTTTCTCTGTGGAGCCTTGCCCTGGACTTGCTTAGTAGACCAGGCTGGCCTCGAACTCACAGAGATGTGCCTGCCTCTGCCTCCTGGGAATTAAAGTGCGTGCTACCACTCCCGGCTTAGTTGCTTTTCTTATTGCTGTGAAAAATATCTGACAAAGCAACTTAAGGAAGGAGGAAAGGTTTGTGTTAGCTCACCATTTAGAGGTATACGGTCTCCCCAGGCACAGTGGCGGAGATGTGTCTCCTATGTGATTCTATACCCAGTCAAGCTGACATTCCAGACCAACTACTGTGTGCATGTTTCTGTGCTTGTATGTGAATTTCAAGTCCTTGTTGTTTTCTTTCCTTTGATTCAGGATTCCAAAGCATAGCTATAAAGTTACTGCTCTTGTTCTATGGTCTGGTCTGACATTGAATGTGGAAGGTATAGCCCAGTAGCACAATGATGCTTCTCTACCACACACAAAGCTGTGGGCTCGATCCTGGCACCATGAAAAGGAGAAGTGTCAGGAGGTTTGTCACTAGTCATCTGAAAGCTGCACTAAAGCCTCTCTTTCCTGCAGGACCATGGTACTTGCTGAAGAAGTCTGAGTGGTTTGGTTCCCTCCCCAGTGGCAGCTCTCATCTATCTATTCTGTAGGCTGAAGCCAGCTTCCCACTGCCGCCTCCTCCCCAACCTGGTAAGATGGCTACCCAGTTAGCCTTTGTGTTTCTTATGGTACTCTGAGTTAAAGAAGTAACCAACCAAAAGAACCCCAGAGCATGGTGAATGGTGCTTATTTCTTTCTAAGATTCTTTCCATTCCTGTGCCTTTCTTCCTGTGTCATTCTTTAAGAAACCCTGGAAGAAGAGAGGCGTTATAGCATCAAGAGGGGCCATGGCATGGCAGGAGCTTAGGAAGTATTTGTCATCATCAGTTTGCAGAATGAATGGGTACTCCGTTGGAAGCTTGGTGACACCTGGACATGTCTAGTGATGAGGTAAGCACAGAACAGGGGAGTTCTGTCAGAGAACTTCCCTGGAGTTGGAATTGGTCAAAGGCTGAGTGGAGGGATTGATGGAGGACGGTGAGGTGATGTTCTACTAGTGAGAGGAAGCTCCCAATGAGAAAGCAGTTTGTTAGGCATCCACACTATAGCTCGGGTATTTCTCACAGGATCCAGGGTTGTCAAAGAAACAGAAGATCCTTTGCTGCCAAGAGACAATGGTTGTGTGCCTGCAGATAGTGAGTTAGTGTGGACACAGATAAATGACCTGATAGTGACAATCACCACAGCAGTGTCTCCTTGCTCTTCCATGTGGGATGGATCTCATTGCTCAGTGCTTCCTGTCCTTTTTGTCACATTCTCCATACAAGACCAAAGACAGGATGGAAAGTTAACTGCCCATTAAACCACAAACTAAGTTTGACTAAGTACTTGCTGAAGACCAGGAACAGCACCCAGAGCTGGCCCAGCCAGCACTGAGAGCGCTTTGAGTCAAATCACTTGTCAAAGTGATGATTTACAAGTCCAGCTGAGGCCTGGGTACAAATCTAGACCTGATGAATGCTAAAGTTAAAGTTGTTCTGTGCAACACAAGGCCAGTCGTCAGGATCAGAAAGATGTCCGCACTCACTCCTAAGGGACGTTTAAGATCTTTGTAAAGGTTATTTAGAGCCCCAGCAGGGCGGAATTCACATCCAATTACTTTCTCCTGGCCCAGCCTTATTCATGAGGCTTTAGCATCTTCCATTTCCTGGTGACTCACCGATGGCTCTTTCGTTTCTAAATGGACAGAAGGGGCTTCTGGGAAGCTTCCCATTTATATACACTATCTGTGAAGATGTTACAAAGACCCTGTTTGTAGTCATGCATAGGCTACGCTGTGGAAAGTAACTCATCATCAAGATAAATCAGAAAAAAAAATCTAGAATGATTTATCGTCAAGATAAATCAGAAAAAAATCTAGAATTGCAGGCTCTATTGGGGAATGTCCTTAAAGGTCTGTGCCTCAGAGGTATTTCCCTGGAATGCATTAAAGAAGCAGGCTTGTTTGAAAAGCTTCATCCAGCCCTGGGCCTGGGGACACTCTCAGCTGGTGAGGAGAGGACCCCAGAGGCCTGGAGCGCGGTCCCCTTTCCCATCTATAGGCTCCGAGGTTTGTGAGTTGCCCCTTTTGTGTGAGACTCAGAGTGAACTTCGAAGAGTTAATATAAATCCCTCCTTTCCCACTGACCATGCACATGGCTGATTTCAGATGCAAAAGACTTCATGAGTTCAGCTCCATTCAGTCCGGGGAGTTGGGGGGTGGCTTCCTGGTCATTCTTAAATCGTTGAATTCCTAAGGCAAATCTTTTAAAGTCACTCTACAGTCTCTGTCTCCTCTCCCTGCAAGCAAACTAGGCTACAAAAGCAGAGGCCTCCCCCAGCCCTGTTTACTTAGACTGCAAACTCTATTCAAGCCAGCGATGTCAGATTAAAGGAAGAAAGAGGAGAGAAATCAAAGCCTTAAACTGCACATAAAAGGCAATCGCTGGCAAGCAATCTGTTCAACTTCCAACTATTTGCACTTTATGAATAAAGGTCAATCTGTTATTGGCACCCAAATGTTAACGTTCTTATGAAGGCTTAAAGCTGCCTTAACAGCTGAATAAGTGAGAGTGAGCTACAGCCCACACCTAATCATTCAGGTCCAGCTGGGAGCGGAGCTCAAAAGCCAAGAGGTGCAGAGGAACAGCTGGTATGCCTGTAGAGAGGGGTGATGGGGGAACGAAGTTGCTTCCATGCTACATAGGACACTCACACCCAGGGTCTGACCGTCCCCTGATGCCCATCTGCGCTAGGCTTCCTGGGCTTCTGTTACTAGTTAGCTAATACACACTTGCTTTCCTTCCTTTGTGGTACCTGCTGGCTCCCTCCAAAGTTTTCTTCAGATGTAAAGGGTGGAAGGCAGTAGGCTGCTGAGCCTCTAGTTGTGCCCTGCCCGCTCTTTAGGTTATACCCATGGGCAGGGGTGCAAACACACTGGAGGGGCGGAGTTTTGTGTAAGTAAAAGTAGCTGTGTGACGAGAAGAATTACGAAACCACCTCAGTAATGCCAATGTGGTCGTGGATGCTTTCTTTGATGTACTTTTGGGCGATGGGTGATGGCTAGCCTTTGGGCATTTGACTTGACCATATTAAATTTCTACATGTAAGTTGAACATAAGAGTAAACAAGCAAAATGCCAAATTATTAGTCTCCGAATTCCTCCATAATGATGGAGTCAACATTGCTGGCATCAAGGCAGCTTCCATTTTGAACCTCCCCTTCTCCAAGTGTAAAGTAAACACGCCTTCGACTTCCACAACCATGTCCTTGTCTGTGAACTCCTCAGGCTAAAATGAAGTGACCTTTAAAATTCCATTTAACTCTGCTGCTATTTTGTATCTGGCTTTGTCGCTGTGTAGCAGGGATGTGCTGTAATGTTTAGCAAACAATTCACCTGAAAACTGAAGTTGTCACACTTGTATGAAGCATAATCATTGCAAACAAGACTTTTCTGAAAAATACAGGGCGTCCTCCTGGCTGAGTGTTGGGAGGGACTGAGGGCCAGTGTGGGCGGGGCTAGCTGCTGAAGCCCGTCTTGATCTTCTCTCTCAGGCCTCCAGTGGAGACATGAATTCTGCTTGGTGCCGACTTCCCCACTCGGATCGGAACCACTTGCTAACGGACAGCCCAGACACACCAGGTTGACTTTCCATCTCTATTCTGTGACTGCTTTTTGTTCTCGGCTTCGTACCTTCCTTGGTGGATTATCACCATTCTTATTCTTCTTCCCTCAACCTCTGAAGTCTGGAGGCTCACATTCCCATCCCCTCCTGTGATTACAGTGTTCTCTGACTAATGTAGCAATGAAGCAGTCACTCTTTGTACAGGTGCTACACTATTACTTGTTCTCTTTACACTCTTGGGACACTGATTCTGTTTCCAAATAAATAGCTTCCTATGTAGTCAACATCTATGACAGGCTAACCCATAAGAACAATTCTCCTTTTTGTCCCCTTCTCCCTGCCATTCGACATTCCTTCTGGGAATCAAGCACTATACTGGCTTCTTGTGACACTCCTCTGTTGTTTAATTTTATTTTCTATCGAGGACATAGTGATTAGAGCTAAGAATCCATCTGCTGGTGGTTTGAATTCCAAAGGAAGAGGAGTCTCACAAAATATGAAGAATCACACTTAAGAGACAGTACATGAACGTCTAGGGCAACAGTTGACCTGATCAAGCATTCTAGGGTCCAGTGGAGTGGAATAATAGGATGCTATGAGCAAAGGGCATCTTGTTGGACCAGTGTTTTCAGCCTTGTTGGGCTTACACAGTTCACATTGAACAAATCTCTCATGTCTATAGATCTTTTACCATTTTTTTTTAGAGCTGTAATTTTAGAAAATTAGGAAAAATCACCATTTGAGAAAATGAATTTGATATTAGCATTTTCAATCAGGAATGTGACCTTTGAGCTGGTGAAGTGGCTTTGCCAAATCAATCTATTTAGGAAATTAAAAATAAAATTAGGCACATTTATTGCAAATTAAAGTGAAATGGAATTGAACATTTCTGACTGATGCCAGCAGAGAAATATCTCTGTGAGCTCTTCGTGTTAACCAAGAAATGGGCCAGTCTCAAGAGCTGTGTGTCTCCTGGAGGTGAGGTCTTACTTCTACCACAGGTAGACACAGCAGGACAGCAGGACAGCAGCTACCTACAGAGCTGCCTTCTATTCTTTATTTATGTAAATATTCAGTCTTTAAGGAGTGGAGCAGGGAGCAGAGCTCATGCTGGGCAGCTTGAGGAAAGTCTTTTCTTTTTTTTTTTTTAAATTATTATTATTGTTTGAGACCATCTCACGGTGTACCCCTGGCTGCTCACGGTGTACCCCTGGCTGACCTCTCAACCTCACAGAGATGCACCTTCTTTTGCCTTCAGGGTGCTAGTTGAGGACAGTTTAGTAATGTTTTATATGCAAGAAGCAGTGCAGGATGCTTGAATATTAAAAGAGAACATCTATTGAGGGTAGCAGGTAGAAAACCATTGTCACCCTTTGTTTTAACGAGGTGGGACATGCAGGGGAGAGGTGGCAGGGTCTGGTGAAGGCAGCTGTGTGGGGCTCTCTGGCAATAATTGAAGCCCATGACAGCCAGAGACCAACCCTGTGCCCGAGAAAACTTAGCTGGCCTTTTGAACTTTCCCACCAGCACACCAGGCTGACTGAGTGCAGAGTTTGGTCGGCAGGTAAGAATCATAAGACTTGGTGCTTGAGAGATAGCTCAGTGGCTAAGAGTACTGGCTGCTCTCCTTAGAGGTCCTGAGTTCAATTCCCAGCACCCACATGACGGCGACACAACTGTCCATAACTATGGGACCTGATGCCCTCTTTTGGTGTGCATATAAAACACCCGTATCCATAAAATGCTTACATAAATCTTTAGGAATACAGGGCTGTAACTGCGTTCTTAACAAGTGGCCTCTCCTGCTGTGTGTTTCCTGAGGCTTTGGTGTAGCTTACAGTGTTGTTCCCTTGGTATCCAGTCCAGTGTTGTGGAATCCAGAAAGGACGGAAGCAGCTAATTCTTACAACATTATCATGTTGTTATTCTCCGCTCACAGGCAATTCTCTGGGAGGCTAGGAGCCTGAGGCTATTAGCTGGTGAGTTCACAAGGCGCCCGTCACTCAGGCTTCTGCCTGAGGGTAAGCAAAGAAACCACCGACAAACTGTGCAATCTGTCTCGTGTCTAGAGTTAACTCTAAGAAGGTTACCAAATAATTCCAGAAGTTTGCTCACGATCTCCGCCATATCACTGTCTATAGCGGACCACACAGGCATAGCTGAACCCATCGCCTTGACACTCGGTGAATAGTGACGCAGAAGGCGTTCATGGTGCGTTGTTGTCTTTCACATTTGGCAATCCCTTTGATCAGATTTTTGTAAATAATACTCGTCACCGTGGGAATTTTAACTATGTCACATAATCTCTCCCAGTCCCATTTTCCTCATTTACAAGCTCCATCTACCTGACAGGGCTGTCCTGAGGAGCGAGTACAGTCAATATCCCAGACCCTGGACATATGGTCAGAAATCAGTGTGGGTGCTCCTCTCTCTTCTTCCTCCCCCTCCTCTTTTTCATCTTCTTTATATATTCTATCTATACGCAAAGAAGAACACACGAAACATGTTTGCAAATGATTTCCAGTGACTATTGTTGTGCACTATATTTTTTTTTTGTGTCATGTAGAATCTTTCCCACAACAATCACCTGTCAGTTTTGCTCCTATACTGAACTCTTTAGAAGAGGGCTTTTGTCTGAGCCTTTCTTCTGTAAGTGACTGCCTCTGGGTTTTCAGGAAAGTAACTGGCTGCCTTCAAAGGATTCGTATTTTTATTATTTATAAAAAGGGGAAGAAGTATTTCTTCTTTTCTACTGCTCTCTAAATTTGCTATCCATCAAGCAAACAATTGAAATTGGGGTTTGGGGAAAAATAGCAAAGAGCTATACAGACATTAGTTTTTACTATTACAGTTATAATACACTTAATGGAAACTATTTGCTTAGATTTTCTTCCTTCATCTCATCTAGATTTTTGCGGGAGGCGATTAGCTTTACGAAAAAGGGCCTGATGAAGCCTCTTTGGATGAATTTGCACGAGGACCCCTATAATCCTCATGGTGTGAGCGAAAGCTCCAGGCTAAAGTCTTCAAGGGACACAGTCCCCTGAGGCACCTTGGCCCAGGTTTGTTTTCGCTGCACCAGGACCCTGCACCAATTTCCAACCGCTCTGTGTGCTGGCCTCTTCCTTCAGTGCCTGCTGCTGCAGAGAGAGAGAGAGAGAAAGAGAGAGAGAGAAGGAGGAGGAGGAGGAGGAGGAGGAGGAGGAAGAGAGGGAGGGAGGGAGGGAGGGAGAAAGTCTGAATCTGAGAGCTAAGGCTGGGAGAATCCGAAATCACCTTGGATTCAGGAGGTTGACCCCCAGCTTTGGGAGCCACTGGGGACTTGGTAATATTTACTGTAGTTTCTGACGCGCCACCTCCTTCCTCTTCACTCATGAAACGCGCAGACGCCTTCAGGGAGGAGGTCCAAGTGAAGCTTGACAGCATTCTGGGAGCACAAGGAGGGAGCCTGTGCTCAAAAAGTGCGCATCTGAACGGGGCCTTTGTGCCCAGAGCCATCCTGCTTGCAAACATCCCCAGGCATCGGATCAGCGCCAATTTATTTTCCAAGGAAGACACCAGTGGTCTGGGGCCGGGGTGGGGTTGGCAGGAAGGCACAGAAAGGGAAGGGCACACTTAGCAGTTCCCCCGAGAGCGCTGCTCTCGGAAGCCACAGCCCAGCCAGTCCTCCACGCATCACTTAGCCTACGCAGTGGGGCCGGAATCTGGGAGATAGGGTGATGGGTATTCCTACCTGTGCCTTCCAAATGTGACTTTATTTGAACTAAACGTAGGCAGAAGGAGAGGTGCCACGGCTGAGGAGCAATACTCATTTTTCAAAAGGAGAATCATTTCTGTCCTGACACTGCGGGTGGTTTTGAGTGGGCCTTACGCCCTGTCGCTGGCGGCTGCACTGGGTCTTGCTTGCTGCGCTCGCTCCGGAGTTAAAAGGCGACACTGAGAACCTGAGCCCCGCACATTGCAAGGTTTTAGCCGGGGCTTATAAAAGTCATTTCCATTTTCAAAAGCCGAGTTGGTCAAACACTTTGGAAACTTTCCCTGCGCCACCCACCCCACCCCACCCCACCCCACCCCACTCCATCTTGTTCGAGAAATGCAAATGTGAAGCCAATCCTATTTTATGTTAAAAAGTTGAAAAACATTTCAATGTATTCTTGTCTTGTATGACTGGCTGAGAGCCTCTAAATCCCCACCATTTACCAAATTAAACTAATTGAAAGTGCTTCCAAAACCACATCTGTAGGCTGACGTTCGTCCCTGCCTTTCACTCTGGGCTCGGGAAACTGCTCTCTGTTCCATTGATCCCTGAATAGTCATGCCTGTCAGGAAGCCACATCAGCCATTATCATTCTAATTTTACTGCCTTTCTTGGTCCCTAATCTAATTTGCAATGATGCTTAAGCATTTCGCAGGGCCATAGCACTTTCTTCAGAATTTCAACAAGAGCATTAAACCCCCAATTTACATTAATGAAGTGCACATTTAATTAGGGGAGAAGGGAAATGGAGGGCTCTTCAGGAGCAGTTTGTGTGATATGATGGGTACTCCAGAAGGCAAGGAGATGTGTCTGATAAAAGGCTTGCCATACATCAGGGGCCCGATTTCCTTCCCTCCTGCCCATTGGCCTCCAGGTTTTCCCCCAACTTTGTCGTCCTGATCATTCCCACCCTTTCCATCACCTCACCCTGCCTCACTGAAACCTGCTCTTCAGCCCAACAATAAAAATATGGAAGCAGATCTGTCAACAATGGAGGACTCGGGCCAAGGGCTCTGCTTTCCAGCTCTGCTGCCCTCCAGAGTGGGAGATTAACTTGTTCTTTTCAAATAACGAGAAACATAGATGGCTTTCCCGGCCTCCCTGGTTAACGAATGTGTTAAGCACATAGGCTGAGCGGCCTGGTGGTACACGGACTCCCCTCGCCTTTGGGAAACTGGTGGGCAGGGATGCATTTCTGGCCTTGGCTAACACGCAGGGGATTAATTATGACACAGGATTTAAGCTGGGATGATGCCGGGCTGTGGCTTCTGACCAACAGGTGGGTAATGTGTGTGTGTGTGTGTGTGTGTGTGTGTGTGTGTGTGTGTGTATACATGTTTATTTCTAGACTATTTTTTTTTTTGGTCTTTCAATATACTTTTTTTAGCCATTTATACTTTTTCCTATCCTATAGTCCATGGAGTGTGAGGGTGACAATGAGATTTACACCAAGGTTTTATTTTTGGAAACTTGATAGGCTTCCATTGGTTATTTAAAGCGTGTGTGTTTATGTGTGCATTGCTTACCTGTGGGGCCAGAGGTCCACTTTGGATATTTTCTTCTACCGTTTCCACCTGTTTGTTTTGTTTGTTTGTCTTGACACAGGTCTCTCCCTGAAGCTGGAGCACAGCACTTCAGCTAGACTGCTGGCTAGTGAGTCCTTGGGATCCACCTGTCCCCACACCCACAATGCTGATGAAATAGATTTGTGTACCTTCACTCCCAGACTACAAGGGTCCTGGGGGTCCAGACTCAGGTCCTCATTCTTACACAGCAGGCGCTTTGCCTGCTGAGCCCCTTCCCCAGCTCACATTGGTTATTTACTAATAGTTATTATTATTATTATTATTCAATAATAATCGTGATCAACCTCCCTGGGAAATACATGACTTCAATAGGACAAGAACGACCCTCTGATTGACTGTTATTTCGTGCTTAACAGTTTATAATGTTTGTTACTGTGGAGTTAAAAATAAAAGCATTTGCTTGGAAGAGGGTAGTGTTTGCATTAATCTCAAGTACGAATGTGACATTTGATGAAAACAAACAAACATAGGTTGCACTAGTTCATCAGCCCCAACTGGACTCTGATGTGTAGCCACACTGAATCCTTCTTTACTCCCCACTACTTTGACACAAGTACAGTTTTCACACATAAACAGGATTGGCCATAATGCCGTAGTAAAGTAAGTAGGAAGTCACTTTCTTTTTATTTTTTAATTTTAATTTAATTTTATTTTTAAATACACTTTATTTAATTTGTATCCCCCTTTGTAGTTCCCTCCCCTCTCCCCTTCCTAACCCTCCCTTCCTCTCCCTTCTCCACAAATGACCCTCCCCAAGTCCACTAGTAGGGGAGGGTTTCTTTTTCTTCCTTCTGATCCTAGTCTGTTAGGTCTCATCAGGAGTGGCTGCATTGTCTTCCTCTGTGGCCTGGTAAGGCTGCTCCCCCTCAGGGGGAGGTGATCAAGGAGCCAGCCAATCAGTTCATGTCAGAAGCAGTTCCTGTTCCCATTACTATGGAATTACTATGGAACCCACTTGGACACTGAACTGCCATGGGCTGCATCTGTGCAGGGGTTCTAGGTTATCTCCATGAATAGTCCTTGGTTGGAGTATGAGTCTCAGGAAAGACCCCTGTGTTCAAATTTTTTGGTTCTGTTGCTCTCCTTGTGGAGTTCCTATCCTCTCCAGATCTTACTATTTCCCACTTCTTTCATAAGAGTCCCTGCATTCTGCCCGAAGTTTGGCTGTAAGTCTCAACATCTGCATTGATAGTCTGCAGGGCAGAGCCTCTCAGAGGCCCTCTGTGGGAGGCTCCTAACATGTTTCCTGTTTTCTTCTTCTACTGATGTCCAAGGAAGTCACTTTCTTAGGATAACATAGTCCAAGGTCACTGGCTACCATACTAGGCTCTCATTGTGATGTGACACAATGTGACAGGAAAGGAGGACCTGAAGAGACCTCTCTACTTGTATTATGGACAAAAAAAAAAAGTCGCCACAAGGCAGGGTAAATGGTGAAATACTGTGAACATGAGGAAGAGGCAAAAAAGAGGTGAAGAGAAAGAACAAGAGTTAGGAGAAACTGAATGAACTTAAGTATTAGGGGGTGGAGTGAGAATCGCAGCTTTACAGCATGAGTGACAGGCTCTAGTGGACAGACCTACCTTGACTGTGTGCTAGCCCACAGCTCGGGTCTTGTGTGATACTTAACTTTCCCTACTGCAGGCTCTCGATGATAACAGCCTTCCCTATGATTGCCCTGGAGTGAACACAGCTTATGAAGCACTTAGGAGGCTGCTGGCCGGTTAATAGGCACTCAGTAGATGAACAAGAACATAGTGCGAAGAGAGTTTCTTAACCAAGAGCTTCATGGTGGCCCAGGTGTCATTTCTACGGGTGTGTCCAACAGAGAACGAGGAGCCAGGTGGACAATGAAAAGTCTAGACCTTAAAAAAGTCTCACTTCTAGACTACCAGATCCTACTTCCAAGGGCGTTCCAGTGGAAATTGATTTAAAAATATATAGATAGAGAACGGCGTTTCTTTGAATTCCGTGTAAAACAACACGGCACTCTGTGAGAACAGCATCTCCCCTCCTTCCTCTTTGAGGCTGACATCCTTGGTCACAGCTTCCAGTTCCTCCCTCGGAAGAACCACTGCTGAGGTTGAAAAGAGGTTTTCCAGAGGTGTCTCGTGAAGGTTCATATAATTTGTTTTTGAAATCACGCTCTTGTTTTTTTGTTTTGTTTTGTTTTGTTTTGGTCTCGATGAAGCCTGGGATTGGATCAGATAAAGTCCCACAGTGCTTTGCTCTCCTTCCCACACTCATTGCAAAAGACTTGACCGTTAGCATTATTGTTTGAAATAATTTTAAATTTGGGGTGTGTGTATGTATATGTGTTTGTGTGTGCATGGTATATATATGTGTGGTGTGTGTGTTTTTGTGTTTGTGTCTGGTGTATATATGTGTATGTGTGTGGTATATATGTGTGTGCTGTGTGTACGTATGTTTGTATATGTGTGTGTGGTATGTATGTGTGTGTACAGCTATGTGCATATGAGCACTGATGTAGATTTCTCGAAGCCACCTAGGAGGTATGGTGGGAACTGAACTGAATCTCTGGACGAGCAGCTTGTATTCTTAGCTGCTGAGCCTCCTCCAGCCCTGACCATCAACTGGAAATGTAGGAAACATACTAGCATTCAGTACGTGACTCTTCTGGGAGTTTATAGTTCGAAGAGCCAATGTGGCTGTGAGCACAGTGCTCAGAGACAGGCTGCAGTGGGCTGGAAATTTATATGTGATTAGTGGTCTCATTGTGCAATCACAGTGACTGATTGCTGCCTGATGAGAGCACCAAGGTTGTGGAGAAAAGGTCGCAGATGAAAGAAGAGGTAGGCCAAGAGCTGACAGATGTCATCTTTGCCCAGGATCCGGAACTTTCTGCATCCACAACAGGCCCAGGGGCCTCCTGGAGCCAAGGTGGACTTTAAGAAAGACTTCTGGGGAGCTGGGTCTACAATTACAGCATTCATTCCTCATCTCAGAGGTAAAAGGGCCGCAGTATCACAGTGGGGACTACGTCCTGGTGAAATGGGTGATGGTTTTATATTTGTGTGTTTGCACAGCAGATGGACTGTGACCGTTCTTCCAGTGAAAGAAACTTGCTGTAGGCTGAAGAGCGTGTGGCCAGCGCTTGCACTGAGGACTACAATACAGTTCGTAGGGAGGCCTAGGCCCCTACCTGATGGCCCCCCTGATGGCTCTGCTACGGGCTGGATTTGGAAGTCGGCTGGACCTCCCCAAGTTTCTGGATATGGAAAAAAACATTGGCCTTTAGTCATGACTTCTTAAAACGCATTCAAAGCCTGTCAAAATAAGGGCGATTGATTTTTCATGTAATTATGCAGTATTCTCCATCCTCCTTTCACCCAGTTTAATTAGGAAAGGGAGGACTGCAAATAGAACACATTGCTAAGCAATTTCCCTTGTAGGGTTTGGTTAAGCATACCTGAGGCTTATTTGCCCTCTCTCTAAATATACTGCTTAATTGCTTGTGAGAAGTCGGAACTTGAGCTTTTCAGCAAAGAGCCTAAATTGGTTCTCTTGTTGACTTGAACCTGTCTATGAAGCAGACAAGACTACAGAGAAGACCACAAGGTCCAAGAGCACACTCTTCTTTTCCAGCACGCCGCGCCTAGTCTCCACGGGCCAGATTCCAGTCTTTTGAGAAAGAAACTATCATCATCACTACCAAAGCAAACCAGCTTCTCGGGGCACCCTTAGCCTGACATAGCTGGCAATCCCCCTGCATGGGCAAGCACAAGAGACATAGCCACTGTCTGGAACCTCACAAGTTGAAAATAGAGTCCAGCTGGCAGCCAAGTTCCTCACCCTGCGTGTGCAGAGAGAGACCCAAGAAACAGGAATAGATTTGAAAGAGCACACTCACTTTCCAGGGCCTGATCTGAGTTGTGCTCCCTCTCTGACCCTCCTTCAGTTTACCCACCATAAGTAATGGCCCAGCCTGTTCTTCAAGTCACTCAAAAATGCATTTGTTCTCTATAATAGAGAGAGAAGCTTCAGCCAAATTATATTCTAATGTATCAGAGCCTTGAACCCAGGGGCCATTTTGCATTGCTGGCTAGGTGGCTGCTGAATACATTATTAGTCCAATGAGGTTTGTGTCAGCTTTGTGAAGAGGCTCAAATGTACATCCGCGGGTAATTTGTCCTTGTGTCTATTAGGGGCCCCATAAGATGCTATTCCAGTCGTTGTGGAAATGGTTGTGTTCCTGACACAGTTGTCATTTGCCCAGGTGGGGCAGCTGTACTAGAAGGGCCAAAGAATCTGGGAAAGGTTAAGTGTTTTAAGCAAATGCTTCTGAATTTCCAAGTTTCCTCCTGGCCTCAAGGATTCAACATTAAGCGTCTGCACAGAGGGGGTGTTTGCTCCTAAACACCCCGCTTAGAATCCTGAAGCTTAAAGCAGACTGGAGTCTCTGCTGTCGGGCAGAGGACTCATATGGCTGCCCGCCAACTTGGCACCAGCACCACTTGGGAAACCGGAGTCTCCCAGGCCTATGTCTTAGAGGTGAGAGTTGGCAGGGGCTGGGAACCATTTTGCTTCATTCGTATGTCCAGATCGCAGGGCTGGGTACTGAGGAAGCCTGCTTTTGCCAGGTGTACACAGGTGTTTCTTTGAGCTTATGTGGGCGTTGCACACCCTGTGGTAGGAAGCCAAGAAGAAGAACTATTCCCTACCAGTGCTGCACCTGCTAGCATCCGTAAGTGTGAGTTTGGTCTCTTGGAGCTCTGTGTATTCATGGCGAGGTCAATAGGGAAAATATGAAGTCTTTGTCCAATACATATGGAGACACAAGAAATCCATCTTTCCCATTGACAGCAATCATTCTGACAGACTGACTGAGGTAGAACGAATACCATGTTTTCATAAGGAATGGTGGGTTGGTTAAAATAAATAACCAGACGGAACAAGACCATGTGCCAACTTTTTCTCCTTTCTTTTTCTTGTTTTCAAGCACAGTGTCGGTGCTGCAAAAGCAGGATAGTGCCTCATCCTCCGGGAGACAGGAAGGGTGGAGGCCCTCTCTTGAACCGTTATCCAGAGTGACTCGGAAGCAGATACTTTAAGACCCATTGTTTTCCTGCCAGCTCACCTCAGAGACTGATGCTGACACTGTGTGGAAGGGTCTTTCCAAGTCTGATATCTGAAGCCTCTACACACCTTTCCTGTCTCTGGCCGCAATACGTTTGCACCTGACTGGATCTCTCTGCTTGATCATCCATCCACGACACAAACAGATGTTAAGTTGTTTTTTCATTGGTTCCTGCCCTGGGAAAGTGTCTCACAGCTGTTAGTATGTATACACTTCTTCCTCCTTGCCCACCTCCTTCCTTCTTCTCTTCCTTCATCTCCTCCTTCATCTCTTCTTTTCTCTCTTCTTCTTACTTGAGGCTCTTAGCTTGTGCTGTCTCAGAAGCCTCACCACCTCTATAGACTCCCCAAATTCCTCTCTCCAAGGCCCATGGCTTTGTCTCTTTCCTTTGCATGCCTTCTCCTTTCCTTCTGATGTTGGCTGATATCACAGTGTTGACCACAAGTTCTTTCAAAAAGTCTCTTTGAACTCCTGTGATGCCCAGAGACTCCAATCGTCCCTGTGCAGCTGTTTCTTCTAAAAGATCCAGCTTCAGGATAGTTTTCGGCTCCAGTATGATCCAGTTACCCTTAGTCTGGGTTTTTACAGTTGGAAAATTTAACCATCTACTCATAGTTGACAAATTTGAAGCACATTTTTCTTTTTTCCTTTGAAACTAGTGCTTTTAAATATCCATATAAAAGCCATCAGAGTCTCTTAATGAATGAAGATCAGAATTCTCTACCTTTGTAACAGTTCCCTTTCTTTACTGTGGTCTATGTAGCAATGTACCAGATCTGATCCTTCAGATTTCACCAGCTAATTAGCAATATATCTGCTTTGATGTTTTCTATTTATCATTCCCTTTCTGTTTACTCTCGTTTAGTCACTCAGTAAGAATTAGCTGCTTCCTAGTGAAGCATGGGTTACATGCTGAGAGAGAGACAGAAACAGGCAAACAGAGAAAGAGGATGAGAGAGGCAGGAGAAAGATGGGAAAGATATAGAGAGACACAGAGACACAGAGACAGAAACAGGGAAAGAGATATAGAGACAAAGACACAGGGAAATATTTCTCCATGTAACAAGCTAGAAGATACCATGTCTATGCTAATAACCCTCCCTCTCTCCATTTTCCTTTCCCATTCACTCTCCTCTTCCTCTTTCCTCCCTCCCCTGCTCTCTTTTGGTTTTCTGAGACAGGTGCTGGTGTTTGATTTTCTGAGACAGGGTTTCTCTGTGTAGCCTGGACTGTCCTGGAACATACTCTATAGACTTTGGATCAGATCCAACTGCCTCTGCCTCCTGAGTGCTGGGATTAAAGACCGGCACAACTCAGCCTATGCTAGGAATCTCATAATCAGGAAGAGAGTAGAGAGACTTTTCTTAAAGAAAAATGGTGACAAAAGAGAGAAAAAGGAAGCCTATGGAAGATAACAAAAGTGGCAAACACATCTTTGTTAAATATGACTCTCTTCAATTTCTGGCTCTCTAAAATTTCCAACTAGCTCAAACCCACAGTTCCATCATCATTCCCACAGTTCATTATTCCTACAGTTCCATCATTTTCTCAGTTCTGTCATTCCTGAAATCCCACTATCATTCATTCAGCTCTCATTTCTTGTCTCAGTCCTTGGATCTTGAGGAAGGCAGTTTTCATCTGTTGTCCTGCTGTCAGTATCTGTATGTTTTTGCAACTCCCAGACAGATGGTCCCTCCTACAATTTTTTGATATTTTGAAAGCGTTTTTGCGATCTTTATCAGAAGGGCATGATACTTCTGCCGGGGAAGCGAACTGTGGCATACTCCCCCACCAATATCACTTTTCTTTCATTCTTTGTTTGTTCTTACCTAAATGGTGAATTTGCTCAGCAGTCTGTGATAAGAGTTATGTCTAGAACATTAAATGAGTCCTGATCCCACCCTTGAGAGTCTCCGGCCCTGGTGACAAAGTCAGAGAAACAACTGTGATGTGCTCTGCTTGCTTGTCACTAACACTTGGTATGATCTAGGTGCTGGCCTATATTTCTTCCATATATTTGCTTACTTAGTCCTCATGATATGATAGGAAATAAGTTATGCCATTATTCCATTTTACAGACTAGGAAGGTGAAACCCAACCTTGGAGAAGACAAATTTCAAACTGAGCAGAAAGTTTGCTGGGCCTTTATTTAAACACTGCTGTATACCACCTTGTTTGTATTCTAATAACATAGAGTCTACGCCACGCAATACAACGCAAAGTCTCAGTCTTGAGAAACATGTTCAGGGAGGCAAGAAAGAGGTTGTAATACACAGTGCTGGTGTTTGAAGGGCCACCATATTGACAGTGAAGTGGATTTAAGTGGGCTGGTGATACAGCACAGACACTGAGAGAGTAGAGGGAGAGCCGTGCAGGGAGGACTGAGAAGGACCCGTCGCGGAGAGGGGGCAGATCTAAAGCGCTACGATGATGACAGACCTGGAGTTCAAAGACGAGATGGCTGCAGTGACAAGCTCCCTGACGAGAGCAGGAGAGTGCGGCTGCAGAAAAGCCCAGCGCATTTGTCACATAGGAGGTGAGGGATGACCCCAGAGAATGCACAGCAGGGGCGGTGGGAGCCAAGCTCGGAGAACCTCGGAAAAGCACAGGTGGGGCTGGAGTGATGACACAGCAAAGAAAGGCGTTTGGGTTCCTAGGGGCTACATGGAAGGAGAGAACTGACTCCGGCAGGCTCTCCTCTGGCCCTCACACGTACACTGTGGCACACAAGAGCCCTGCCATGTGCACATACACACACCCATGGGCATGTAGACACACCCACTCGCACGCTGACTGTTCAGTGAGGAATAATGATGTTAACAGAAAAGACTTGATTGAAGAGGAGCACACTTCAAAGGGAACGTGCTCACCTCCATCACAGCCTCCAGCTGACGAGCAGATTTTAGGGGATGTGGTCATCGTGAGCATGTGCAAGGCCCAGGGCTTCACCTCCGGCAGCAGACCGGGAAAAGCAATGCTTGTGCCTGTAGCTTGTGCCGCTGAGGTGGAAAAGGTGTGCCGGAAGTTGTTATTGCTGCTTCCCACGTGATTCCAGGGGATCCCTTGCTCTGTTACCCATAGTGATGCCGGAGACTGACACCCAGACAACACAGAACACAGTTTGGAGTTCTGGGTGCCCAGCTTTGAGCATCCGCCACTCTGTTTCGTTCAGATGGTTTTGTTTAAATGTTCTCAGAGTCAAAGTGAGAAGGATGAGTTCACCCAGCTGGAAGGATTGAACATGAAGCCTTGCTTTAGCCATGAGTACTTACAATTTAAAATACAGGGCTTTATTCTTATCCAAACACGCTATAAAAACAACTCATATTTTAAATAGAAAGCAGTTACCACGGGACTAGCCACCAGCTGTGGAAGGATTAGAAATTGTAATCAGATTTTTACAGTGTTGTTTCGTTTTAAAAATTTATTTATTTACTTATTTATTTATTATTTTTAATTTTATTTATAGATTACAATTTATTCACTTTGTATCCCCTCTGCTTCTCCCTCCCTCATCTCTTTCCAGTCCCATTCTCCCTCTCTCTTCTCCCCCTATGCCCTTTCCCTAGTCCTCTGATAGGGGAGGACCTCCTCCCCTTCTATCTGACCTTAGCTTATCAGGTCTCATCAAGGCTGGCTGCTCTTTGTCTTCTCCTGCTTCCAATGTCTATCCTGTTTGGCCTTCTGAGTGAGGGTTAAGTGTCCTCATTCCCTAGGGTCTTCCTTGTTGTTTAGCTTTTTTAGGATTATAGATTTTAGTATATTTATCTTATATTATATGTCTAATATCCTCTTATAAGTAAGTCTATACCATGTGTGTCTTTCTGCTTCTGGGATACCTCACTCAGGATGATCTTGTTTAGTCCCCACCATTTACTTGCAAATTTCATGATTTCCTTGTTTTTAATTGCTGAATAGTATTCCATTGTGTAAATGTACCACACTTTCTGTATCCATTCCTCAGCTGAGGGACATCAACAACCTAAAATTATTGATTTTTATTCTCTGATAGTCTTACACGTATATAAAGAAGCTTAGCTTTCACCTTTGGCTACCTGTCTCATCACTCTCCCTTCTCTCTCTGAAGCCCCCGTTCTTCTCGGTGAGTCCCTTTCCTACATTTATGCTCTTATGTCCTCTCTGTGTGACCCGTTTAAATAGGGTTGCCTGCGTGGGCATGAGTGGTAGGTTATTTACTGGATCACCAGCAAGTTACCAAAGGCTATACCACTAAGAAAGGGACACCCCTCTGCCAGTCTCTCAAGGGTGGGGCCTCATGAGCCCAGAATTCTTCCAGGATGGAGTGCTAATGGATCCAGTCTCAAACAGGACTTGTGCAGGTAAACCCCATTGCAGTGAACTCATGAGCACAGCAGGGACGCCATGTCTACAAGACAGTTTCTCAGAAGTCTTCCCCAACCTTTGGCTGCCACAGTCTCTCTGCTCCCCCTCCCACAGGGTTTCCTGAGCCTTCTGTATGTGGAGTGTGAGGTCACAGTCGCTTATTCTCTGCTCCGTAACTGGTTCTGTACGAATCTCTATCAACTGCAAAAAGAAGTTTCTCTGGGAGGATGCCAAGCTGTGCTGATCCAGGGGTATAAAAGTACTTAGACAGCATTTGATTTATAGTTATATATTAACATCCGGGGTCCTATCCATTCATCAGCTATTCAGCATAAACACATGTACCCGGAGTCCCCTGCCCCCTGCAGTTCTTAGTTAAGTTGTATCTAAAGTTTCTCGAGTATGAGTCCTGTGTGGATTAATGTGTGCGAGTTCACTGGATGAGGGGGAGACATGTTTCCACATAGAGAAATCTGTGCTGCATAGACTTGTTCAATAATAAATGGTGGAAGACTTGGACAATTTAAAACATATCTTTCTCAAGGGCCTTTCCCTGGTGGGAAACATAGCAGGAAGGAAACACACAAGCTGCAGACATGGGAACACAGATGACAACCAACTCCAGTCCATTACATTTCATTTTTGCTCATTCATGTTTAGCATTGTTCACGCATTGGGTAATATTAGCTCCTTAACCTTCTTTTAAAAAAAGATTTACTTAATTTATTATGTATACAGTGCTCTGTTTGCATACACACCTGCACACCAGAAGAGGGCACCAGATCTCATTATAGATGGTTGTGAGCCACCATGTGGTTGCTGGGAATTGAACTCAGGACCCTTGGAAGAACAGCCAGTGCTCTTAACCTCTGAGCCATCTCTCCAGACCCTGTGACATTAGCTCCTAAAAGGTTAGTAAATAAAATAAGTAAAGGAAAAGAAAATCCCTGAACTCAGTACATTTTATATTTATTCTTCTGCAAGCCTGACTGGATAGTTTTCCTGTGAGATATTTCTAGATAGACTTTGTTTAAAAGTGGTTTTGAACTTGCAGAAAATTTGAAAGCATGCTCTGTAGCATTTCTGTGTATTTCACAAACCAGTTTTTCCTATAGCTACTGTCTTAGTCTGATAGACTTGTTTCAATGAGACACTCTTCATATGTTCACAGATACCATAATTTGTCCACACTTTTTCACTTTTCCCCTCATGTATCCTCTACCCCTGACTCCATCTCAGGCCTCCACCTGGGCTTCCACACTGCATTTATGTACCTGCTTCCTAGAGCCTCGCTGGCTAGTACATCTTCTAAGACTCTCCTTGAGTCTGATGACCTTGGCAGTGATGAGGAACACTCCTCAGGAAACTTGTAGGATGCTTCATTACTTGGGTTTGTGCGATGCTTGAGTTCTACATTATGGGGACAAAGGTAACAGAGGCAAAGAGCCTTTAAAAAAACATTGTATCTGGAGTACGGACCATCAAGATGATTTGTAACATGGGCGTTGCCCCTGGATGATACAGTTTCTCAGTTGGAACCCTCTGCCCCTTTCCGTGTAGTGCACTGTGGTAAGAGCTACTCTGTAGAGCCCACATGGGGAATGGGTGTTTTATGCAGAGCTACACAGATCATGCGTGTTCGGCAATGGGAATTTGTCTCTTCTTTCCCATTAGTCAATTGGCACCACCATTACTTACGTGTCTTGTGAATGTTTACTTTGTAGCCTGGGTTATGACGCAATGTTACCTTATTCATTTTACTGCTTCAACTCTTCTATCTGGGACCATTGAAAGCTTTCGTGCTCGTGTTCCATTTGGCTCGTGTGCTCTTGTTCTGGAACTGGCTTTCTCTCTGAGGAGCCCTCTTTTCTTTATTCGTTTGGAGAATGGTATTAGAAACCAAGATATGGCTGCAGGAACATCAGCCCCTTTGTCAAAGGAAAAACTAACGAGATTGAGCGGTGTCTGCTCCCCTAATCCCACACCTGCCCAACCCCTCCAAACATGACCTAGAGTTGGCAGATGCACTGAAATGACTAAGCCAATCAGGTTACACTGGGCTCCGAGTGCAAGGAGAATGCCCTCCTAAGAGACAGGAAAGGTCACACAGAGACGCTGAACTTGCTCTGCAGACAGCTGTGCTGCGGGGCAGGGGGAAAGTAGGAGGGGCCAGGGAGAGAATGCCATAGCCTTGTCTAGGAAGTCTGGTGCATCCTCCATGCCACAGTTTGACTTCTCAAAGTCAATCACACGATGAGCAGAAACTCGGTGGTGGCCTCTCCCTGCGGCATGGCCCAGCTTCTGACATACTGATGGAGTGTCTATCACACATCAGGCGCTTTGCACAAGTAATCTCTCACAACCCGAGTAAGAACCCCATCAGGGAGGTACTAATGTTACCCCACTTCACAGATAGCAAAACTGAGAGTTTTAATAGCGTGTCCAAAGTTGAGTTTGGGAAAGTCATGAGCCTCAGCAAGAGCTCCAGGACTCTCGGGTGTTTGCTTTCCCGTCACTTTCTGTGACTGATGTTTTGTTTCAGTCACGCTGTGCCTGAGTCACTGTCTTACGATGTTGTAACTATAGCCAGTAGAATTTAAACCCACTCCCCGCCATTTATTTATTTATTTATTTATTTATTTATTTATTTATTTATTTATT
>NW_026596155.1:2964176-3070813 GCF_907164565.1 Psammomys obesus
ATTTATTTATTTATTTATTTATTTATTTATTTATTTATTTATTTATTTATTTATCTATTTATCTATTTATTTATTTATTTATTTATTTATTTATTTTTTATTTTCTACAACTGTTGTATACTTACTACTAAGGAAAATAGACAACTATGAAAGGGTTCAGCAAACACTCCTGACCGCTGATTCAGGCATGATGATACTCTGAAGAAGGCATACTTCACATGACGCTCATATGCGTTTCCATTACATCTGCTCTTTATTTTCCACCGAGAAAGCTCAGGAATTTTTAAAACTCCTTAAAATTTTATTTTTTGAGATGATTAGATAATTACAATACGCCTCCCTTCCCCCCAAACCTTCTCCTCCCTGTTCTTCCAATTCATGCCCTCCTCTAATTGTCATTGCGTTCTCATTCTGTATGTAGGCATTCCTAAACATAACCTGCTCAGTTTGCTCAGGAATTGTCTCTGTCCTTTCTCCTTGCCCTCATTTCCTGCCATCAAGTTGCCTTGAACCTTTCCGCCTCTGGGAGGACACATTCAACCACCTCCACGGATCTTCCCGTTGTCTTTCCTTGCTGGGGTCTTTTGCGCCATTTCTCTGCACAAACCAACAGAACCAAACCCCTCTAACCTGAGAAATATCCTCCCCAGATGACCTCAGCCTCCCTCTCCTGCCATGTTGCCCCTGCCCCCTGCTGCGTGCCTCTGCCACGATGGGGTAGTTAGTGCTGGTCTGGGATACCACAAACCATCTCTTGTTTGAACTTTTTGCTATTGTTGTTATGCTCATCCAGGGCATGTCTTTCGCCGTTTCTCCAGCTATTAAAACTCTCTACGCCCTGCAGACTCCTGCAGGCCCTCTCTAGCTGGGTAGACACCTTCCTGCCCAACTCTCAGAGCAGTTGTCCTGAGGCACGAAAGCTGGAGTTGTTCTTTGTCACCTTTATGTCTCCTGGCACATGACTTGCCCGGTATTTGCTAAAAATATGAGTAGATGGGCAGATAGAAAGCTGGGTAAAAAGGGAGCAGATATTGTATACTGAAGCAATGCTAACGTTCTACAACTTGCACCACAGCACTTGAGTCGACTGCAGTTCCAAGATGTGGGAAAGTGAAGAGGCCCAAAGTGAAACTCACACCACTCAGCCAGGAAACTGTTTTGTATTTATTTCTGTCCTTGGATGGGAAAGAGTCTGGACCTATTACTAAGCTAGTCATCAAAAAACTTGGATGCTTTGCTACACCAATACCCCGAGAAAGCAGGGGTATTGTGCCAACATCGCCTAATGTTTTTAAGTACAATTTAGATTTCTGGCTAAAAAAAAAATGTCCAATTAGAAAATAATGAAGCCACTTTGATTTTGCCTTTGAGGTGGCAGAGAAACTAAACAGCAGACCAAAAGAACAGAGGATATCCCCACAACAGACTCATGTGGCTCCAGGAAGGACCTGTGCTCTGCACACTGATGTAAGCGTCTTGATTCAGAGCTTAGGGCTCCTGTGGTGTTTTCCTCTTCAAAGCTCTGTGCAAACATGAGCAAAGTTAATCTAATTAACTTATTAGCTTTTTAAGCTAGTAGTCCCAATTAGTCACCTCATCAGACTCTGGCTCCAGGCTTGTCGCACAGCGGATAGTTATAAAGAGGCTTTCATGAAAATCCCCAGGAGTGCAGCCCATGGCATTTGCGTGTGTTTTCAAGAGAATAGCAAAAAGAGCCATGTGCAAGGCAATTATGGGGAAATCCTCCCTGGGAAATCCTTTGCCACAGCGAATCTCTCCTTTCTAGAAGGGAGATCACACACTCGGCTTCATCCCAGAGGCACAATTCCAACCCTTAAGCCGAGTCTAGGGAGAGAGTATAAATTTCACGCTCTTATTCTGGATGCTCACTAGGGAGAAAGCCGGACAAGTCACAGGGACTTATAGAAGGTCTGGCAGTTTGGGTGGTATTTTTTTTTAAGGGGGGAAAAGGGAGGATTCAAGCCATGTGCAATGAGAATAGTGATCCCGAAAGCCCCACAGGAAGACTTCCAGAGGAACAATGGGGACGGGATAAATAGAAAGAAAGTTATAAATTCATCTATTTGCTCTCCCCTGACCTTACTTTTGCTCCCCTTCACTGCAACTACCCTGGGAAAGGCACAATACTTTCCCCTGTCACAATATTGAGAAAAATTGAAATGGGGAATAAAGACCACCAGATGCTTTATTGTCTTAGCCGTTTCCACATAATTAGCTGGGGATAAAGGGCCTCTGCATGGTTTCATTGCATTGAATGAACTTGGATATTGCTACACAGTAGTGTGTTTTATGATTCATGCTCAGTTAGCCTGTGGCTTTTTCAAAACTGCCAGCCACTTTATCACTGCCGGCCAAGCTCGGGCCCACCACTTAAAATGCAGCAATGCAAAGTTAACTGCGCATGACAGATGTCCGTGAAATTGTTTAACACACACATACAGGCTCACACAGAGCACAGAGCTGGCTCCGGTCCTCTCAGTGTCCTTATTAAACTGAAATGCAAAGCAAAGGGCTAGAAAGGGCAGGCAAATCACGAAACCGCCGTCGCTGCACCTCCGCCATCTCAAGAAGAGCCGACTCCAGACTGTGGAGATCTTGGGTAGGTTTGGAACGTCACAAGGCCTTCTGGAAATAATTAAGTCACAGGAAAGGCCGAAGCCTGGCATGTCCAAGGGCTGAGTAGGAAACTGAGTGAGGGCTCGTTTTTTTCTCTCTCTCAACTCAGGAACACACCGAGTGTCCTTCTGCTCCTTTAGTCTAGTCCTGAGCTGTGGAAAGCAGTCTCTTGTCAAGGTCTCCTGCCTACCTTTTTCCTTGGCACTTCCTCTCTATCTCTACACCCCTTTGTTTTGGTTTGGATAGAGTGGCTCACTACACAGCTTTGGCTGGCCCTGAACTCAGTATGTAGACAGGGATGGCCTTGAACTCCTAAGAGAAGCCCCACTCCTCAGGCAGCCTGTGAAGGGACACGCTGTTTTGGATGACGGCAAGCGGAGCTTGACCATTTTGTCTTGTCTCAAAGCTTTGAGACTTATTCATGCACCCAAGGGGCGCTTAGTGTGGCATGCTCTAAATGCCACAACGGAGGATGGGGTATCCTTTGGCAGAAATTTCTTTTCCGTACTTTTGGAACACTGACTTTTAAGATCAAGGTGTCCACAAGGTAGCTTTGTACTAATACTCTTCCCGTTGGCTTCCAGTTATCTGTCATCTCCCTGTTGTGTGGCCTCAGTTCTTGACAATCATAAACCAATCAACATCAAAATGTGTTCGTATTGAAAAAGGCAAGGTGACCTACTTGTGGGCTGGGAGAGAAGTGCAGAAAAATGTGTCACGCTCGGGAGTTCTGGAGATGCTTGCAATAAAGAAGCAGAGGAAGGATACACTATATTTAGAAAGAAATTGACATTTAAGGCAAATGTTCACTGCAGTGACTTGGGTTTTTCATTCTCTATGCTCCCTCCCACTTTTGCCTTAGCTTAGGACATCAAGGAGAAGGGCAAATCCCTTTCAGGTGGTGGGGACAGGACTGGCACAGATACATGCACACACACAAAGGAACTTAACTTATTTTTAATCTTTCCAAGTGATGTATTTTTATTAGTTTGTTTTTTAACTATAACAACAAGTAACAGGTTCATTACGACACTTTCACACATAATTCTGCTTTGATTGATCCTTCCTCTGGTTTCTCTCCCCAGTGTCATAATTTTCCTGATTCAGGGCTCATAACCCAGGGACTGGAGCATTTCCCAGACACCTTCTGCCCAAACAAGGTTGATTTTTACATTTTTTAAGGACACATTTTCCTCTGTTTATTCATTGTTGTTATTTATGTAATGTTCTTTTAGCACGGGGTAAGTTTGTCTTATAAAATATTTTCAGATGGGTTTTTAAGATTATGCACTAAAAGCCAGACACGGTGGCGCACGCCTTTGATCCCGGGGCTCAGGAGGTGGAGGTAGGCAGATCTCTGTGAGTTCCAGGCTAGCCTGGTCTACAGAGCCAGACAGGACTCCACAGTGAGAACCTGTTTCAAAAAGAAATGGGAAAAAAGGACTGTCCACTAAAACATTAATATTTGTGTAATACAAATAGAAACATGGTGGGGAGGGCCTGTGAAGTCTTTGCATTTTCATAGCCTTCACTTAATACTTTTCTCAGGATTATTAAAGGAACCAAAAGCCAGCAAAATGGAGTTCCCTTCTGGAGAAATATGAAGCATCTTACTGATAAAATGGTTCATTCTTGGGGAGAGAAATAAAAACCCATGTGAGAGCCCCTCAAATGCCTACATGTTTGAGTATATTTTGCATTTGAGAATTGTTTGTGTGTGTGTGTGTGTGTGTGTGTGAGTGTAAGCAGACTGTATACTGTGTGTGAATTCTGAGTGTAGATAGATAGCATATATTTTGTGCCTACGAGAACTGTGTGTGTTTTGGGGTACACTGCCTGTGCTGTGCTGGAAGTGAGGGGAGACTGTGGTGTGTGCATTGTGTTTGCAAGTGGGGAGCTAGGTATGAGTGTACAGACATCAGTGTGTGTGTGTGTGTGTGTGTGTGTGTGTGTGTGTGTGTGTGCGTGTGGACTGTGGGTGGCCTGCTCAACATTTTGGTGGATGTTTCATTCCCACCCCTTTTACTACGACCCTGGTCAGACCACTTTTATGCCTGTGACAGCTTCATGAAGCACAAAACACGGAGCGATACATGGCATGAAATTGGCAACAAAGCCCAGCAAAAGGAGGAACAATTCGCTGGCAGGATGTGCTCACAATATGGCTGATTGGATCTGGAAGCAGATGCCAGCAGTGGGTATTGTCCTGGTGACTGAAAAGACATGACCCCCGAGAAACCCAAGACAAGGAGGCTCTCCTCCTGAACCAAGGGGGAGGGGAAGAGAGGTGAAACCAATGAATAAATCAGGCCTTGAAAACCAGGGAGAAAAGAAAATGCTAAAGAGACTCTTTATGGGGAGAAGGGGGCAGTTCAGTGTGCCATCACTCCCAGCTAGCTGAACACTTTCTCAGACAATGGCTTTTTAACAGATGGGAGAGCCAGTGAAAGAGGCCAACTTTTGCGTAGAGGAGAATCCCTGTTTGTTTAGTCTGCTGCTTGGGCAGGTGTCTGGAGAAAGTGATCTAGCAGGTTAAAAACTCCATGCCAGTTTCACACAGCCCCCCCCCCCCCAGGTGTCAGAGGCAACTGATTTTCCTGGGGAGGACTGGGGCCGAGCTTCGGTGGGGCTTGGGAGAGTCTGAGGAAAGAAAACTGCTTCATCTCATTTCCCCAAATGCCCTGCCCTGACCCCTCCCTGCCTGCTCCCTCCATCTCTCTCTTAACCCAGGGTCCAAACTGTCGAAGACCTGTCCATCAAGTGAGTGACGGCCACGGGAGGGGAGGGAGAAGGACTGAAGTCTCTGCTCTCAACCCAGACATCATGCTTCGAAACCGCTGAAACACAGCAAGGCTCGCCTGGGAAGTATAATCCTCACTTCATCAAATGAGCTCCTGAAACTGGTCATGTCAGCGAGAGGACACTGTGCTGTCCGGCACATTCTAAAGCTATTGCTACCATCTCTGCCTTGAAAATACTTTGTTTTGGCACCTAGCGCTATCCAGTGCGGTGCTGTCCAGAAGGTAAATTGGCTCTGTGCTGGCGGAGTGTATGGGTTCACCCTTCCTGAGCGGATATTCAATGCTTTTTTAGAGAGGCTCTTGAAGCAGAGTGTATTTTCACATGTTTCTCTAGGTGTGATAACACCCGTTGCAGAAAATCACATGGTCTGCTTTGCAAAGGGCTGCTGCTGAACTCGTGTGCAAGAGCAAATAGCCAGGACAGCAGAAGGGAGAAAGCTGCACTCGCCTATTTATACCACGCAGTGTGCCAGTGCACGCCCAAAGCGTAAGGAGCCGGGCTGGCTGGGTGGCAGGGGTTTATATTCCTTTATCCGAAAGGTGCTCCTCACATTGCGTAGGAGAGCAATCCTCCCAGCTACCAATAATCCCCAGGAAGCAGCAGGCTCCTACTCTCCACTTGCCTTATACGATACCAAACCCAGAGCCTTGTGCAAGAAAGACAAACACTCTCCTACTGAGCTGTATTCCCAGCCTTTCTCTCCATCTTTAACCACCTTATTCTTAGCTTAACAAAGGCCTGGCCATGTGGGCCAGCGCTTGTTTCTGCAAGGTTGCTGCAAGGCTAAAGCTTAACACTCAGGGGCTCTGGTCTCAGGATTCCAGAAGGCAGGGCGGAGCCAGTGAGTCAAGGGCCATTCATAAGACAAAAGCCACTTTGAAAGGACTGGAGAGAACAGTCATGGATTAGGAAACGATAAAGGAAATTACCAGCTTCTCATTACATGCTAATATCAAGGCTTAATGCTTTGTTTCTCATCAATCTGCTGCAATATAGCCAATCTTACGCGATTTTAAAAAAGCATTAGTTTCTATTGCCTAAACTTATCAAATTTCCATTTACTAGCTTTTAAATATATTCAGTGTTTTTGACATGAAAATTAAGTGTCTCAGTATCTTTATTCTCAAAGCCCGTTAGTCAATACCTCCCATGTGTAAAACCCCAGGCTGGAAGCCTCACAGGAAAGGGCCTTGCTCTCTAGGCTCTTTGAGTCTGCCTTGAGAAGCATGTCATTCTTTCCCTTCATCCTTGTTTTGGTTCAGATCAGCTATCACAAAGAACATGACTGATGGGGCTGGGAGTTTTACACCAGGAACGACACTGGGACATTCCTTCTATTGCAGGATTTTGTGTGACCTTAAATATCATCCTTGGTAAAGAATGATAGCAGCAGTAACAATGGCAAAACTACAATGGCCAAGATGGAAGCAGATGCCATCAAAGTGCTGTGTTGGTAGTCATTTCCTTCTGACGAGCCAGGGGCTGGTACCGGGGATTTGACTCAGTGAAGGGTTTGTTTTGCAAGCACAGGTATCTCAGCTGAACCCACATTTAAAGAAGAAGAAGCTAGGTGTGACGGGGTGTGCTCATATTCCTAGCGAGTGTGTGTGTGTGTGTGTGTGTGTTGCTGGCTTTAAAAGTTCTAAGCCAGTAAAAAAAAACTTGTTTGTAAAAGAAGAATGGAATTGAAGGATGTCTTCTGGACTCCATGGTTACACACACACACACACACACACACACACACACACACACACACACGCAGACACACACACATTCAGAAAAATTCACACAGACATATATACACACACCTACGCACATACATAGACAGACAAAAACAAACACACATGCACCCATATACACATACACACACACACACACACACACACACACACACACACACACAGAGAGAGAGAGAGAGAGAGAGAGAGAGAGACCACACCTTCTAGTTTCTTTTCTGTTGCTGCGATAAAAACCCAGCACCACTCCCGGCTTATTTTCTGCTTCCTGACTGTGGATCCAACACAACCAGGCAGCCCTGCCCCTGCTGCTATGGCTTCCTTACTTACTTCCTTGACTTTCTCACCATTATGGAGTGTACCCCTTTGAACTATAAGCCAGAATAAGCCCTACCTCTCTTAAATTGCTTCTTGTTAGGTGTTTGGTTCTGACATGAGAAAAGTAGCTGCTTTTCAGTATGTAAAAATTAAGGGCCCCATTTCCATTAAGAAATCCACTTTAGGGCAGCCAGTAGTGAGGTTTAAGGTAGCCACTTCTTCACCTATCTAGTTCATTGAATGGACAAGACAATTGGGATGACCAGATAGCCTTCTACCCTACTTCCAGGCACTCAGGAGAACAGGATTCCTCTCGAATGGAAACATTCCCCTAGATTTCTGCAGGGAAAACAGAATGGAATTCTTTACTCTGTTAGGTGTGTGGGCTGTGTCTCACAATTCTTAACTACCACCAAGATCAAGGGACGGACAAACTAATGCCCTTTCCTAAGGGTCAACCATAAAACAAAACAAAATAATAATAAAACAAAAAAAAAAAAAAAAAACCCCTGAAAGTTCAGGTTAAGGCTCTGTGTTTTCTAACTAAAAACCGGAAGGAGACAATTTTAACCATCTGATGTAATCAATCCACTTTGAGAAAAAAAGAAAACAAAAAACCCCCCCAAAAAACCCAACCCATTTCTACATTCTCAAGTCTGTTATGCTTATGGGAGAGATGAATAAAGACATTCTTTTTGGTGCTTTGCAGACACCTCTTTGCTGTCGGTGGATGGAATGAAGGAGCATGTGTCTGCTCTTCTCCCAGCCTGACTTGGACTCCTTGCCATCTCCCAGAAGTTATTGGCCTGAGCTCATTCTTCCTTTACCTCAGTACTGGCTGCTGTAGCTATTAAACAAGTGTCTAACCTAGGACGTGGACTCTAGACAGAAAACTGCCCTTGCTGTACTGGTGGTAAAGTCACCGGTGGGACACTGACTATTTTACTTGTAGAAAATGGTGTGTTACTCTCAGTTTTCATATTGGCATTTTCCATTGTCATACATGTTCTCTGAAACAAGAAGAAAGCTAGATCACATACAGCACTTTATGTCGGGCTGTTTTGTTCATTTCTCATATACATCTAAGGTACAGCGGTGGGGATGGTGGTTAGGGTTTGAGATAAAACACTATCTTGCTTTGTGCACCATATTCACGGAAGGCAGCCATTATAAACAAGTGATGTTTGAAGGCCCTGGGGCAAGAGTCCAAAGAGCCTCAGAACAAATCTTCAGAGACTGAAAACCTGTCATGTAGGCTTCGTCTGGGCTCAGATCAAGTTGAGACCCTTGAAGCTCATGTCTTGGAGTTTACCTCTGATACCTTGAGGCTATAGAGACATTGCTGTTCAGTGTGTCATGTGTACCTCTGAAGAGCAAAACTTTATTTATTTATTTTTTTCAAGACAGGGTTTCTCTGTGTAGGCTTGGCTGTCCTGGACTCATTTCGTAGACCAGGCTGGCCTCAAACTCACAGAGATCTGCCTGCCTCTGCCTCCCTGAGTGCTGGGATTACAGGCGTGCGCCACCGTGCCAGGCTAGAGCAAAACTTTTAAATGAGATGGACAGAAAGCGAGATGGTCCAAGAGTCCTGAGTGACTGAACTCACCCAAAAGTGGGGTAGTGTTGTAGATTTTCATGCAGTTCTGATCAGGTACATCTCCATTGGTGACGATACAGGTCATGGTGTACTGGTCACCTGAGAAGCCCTGTGGGGTTTCAGAGCCAATCACTTCACAAGGAAGTAGCGCCTACTCTGGCTTTCAGGGCAGAGGCTGAGGTTTCTCCCACACAATGACATGCTCTCACTTTCTCAGCCCTCTGTCTCTTGCCCTGTGTTCTGGATAGCTTTATGTCAATGTGACACTAGCTAGTGTCATCTAAGAGGAGAGAGCCCCAGTTGAGAAATGCTTTCACATCACTGAGCTGTAAGAAAAAGACAAAGGGCATTTTTCTTTCTTTCTTTTTTTTTTAAAAAAATATTTATTTATTATTATTTATTACAATTTATTCACTTTGTGTCCTGGTTGTAATCTCCTCCAATTCCCGCCCACCCTCCCTCTTCTCCCCCTATGCCCTATCCCTAGCCCATTGATAGCCCATCTGATCCTAGCCTATCAGGTCTCATCAGGACTGGCTGCATTGTCTTCCTCTGTGGCCTAGCAAGGCTGCACCCCCCCAGGGAGAGATGATCAAAGAGCAGGCCACTAAGTTCATGTCAGTCTACAGCTATTCCCCTTTCTAGGGAACACACTTGGAAACTGAGCTGCCATGGGCTACATCTGAGTCTAGTTCCTCTCCATGTGTGGTCCTTCGTTGGAGTCCATGGTTCCTGGGCCCAGGTGGTTTTTTGTTTGTTTGTTTGTTTTGTTTTGGCTCTGTTGGTCTCCTTGTGGAGCTCTTGTCCCCTCCAGGTCTAATTAGTGACTGATGTGGGAGGGTCAGCCCACTATGGGTGTTGTCACCCCTGAGCTGATGGTCCTGGGTTCTATTAGAAAGCAGGCTGAGCAAGCCATGAAGAACAAGCCAGTAAAGAGTACTCCTCCACGGCCTCTGCCTTACCTCCTGCCTTCAAGTTTCTGCTCTGCGTGATTCATGTCCTGATTTCCTTCAGTGGTGAACAATGATCTGGAAGTGTAAGCCAAACGAACCGTTTCCTCCCCAAGATGCTTTTGGTGGTAGTGTTTCATCACAGGAATAGAAACCCTAAGAAAGACACTTTGCATGGGTTAGGACAGAGCCTGAAAAAAAAAAATTAAATGCTTGAGTGTTTTGAAGTCTGTAATATGTCTGGTTCTTAAAAAATATTTTTTAAAGATTTATTTTTTATATATATGAGCATTTTTGTCTGCGTGTATGTACGCACGCCATGTGCACACTGAGGTGTGAAGGAGGTGTCGGATCTTTTTGGCCTGGAGTTACAGATGGTTGTACACCCCCATATAGGTGGTAGGAACCGGACCAGCGTTTTCAGCCCCATTTGCACGGTTCTCAAAAGCAGTGGGCACAGGAGAAAACTTCTCTCGCTTGAGTTTAGCTGGACTTGCCAGCAATCTTAGATTTAAATGTGTCTCCAAGTTCTGAAAACTGTTGTGAAGGAAGAAAGCAGGACAAGAGAAAGTGTGTGTCCAGAAAGGTGACCTGATCCTGCTCACAGTGGAGGCCAAACCGTAGCCCTGCTGGCAACCTGACTGACCCATTTCAGGCAATAAGTCACAGAGACTGTGAGCTGGGTTCTATAAGAGGTAATAGTCATGTTTAATTTTCAAAAATACAAATAACACTTGTTTTATAAGATAGCTAATATACAAATATAAGTTAAAGGTTTGTTCTGACAGTAAGTGTATCTCTGGAAGTAACTTTGAAATTCACAGTGTGATTTAGTTTTCTCTTGAGTTTCTCTCACATGTGTTTCACTCTCTGTGAATATAAAAATAATCACAGTATCTCATACCTTTGCCTGCTCCCCAGAGGACCTCTTCTCTATCTCCTTTCCCACTGCTGGGTGAGCAATCACCTTCATTTTAATCACAGCCGTGGAATGGACAGGAGTTGGCCACGTCTTCCGTACCTTCTTCTCTAGGAAGGAGATGAAATGTGGGTACTTTCTTGAGGCTAAGATAGGCACAGTTCAGGTGTCATTCTGTAGTCCTGTTGCTCCACTGTTGTTTAAAACCAAATGGGTTGAAAGCCACTGTGACTTGAGCATCACTCCCTACCCGAGCACAATTCCCGACTCTCAAGTCACATTTGAGGTCGCTGTACTTACCCGTCCTCCTATACTAGTGTTTGGGGACACAGGCTTTTTTCCCAATATTTATAAATATACTTCATCTCTGTCCTGGGAGTACGGCCCACGCCAGTTATGCAGTCTTTGCTGGTCCTATCAGAGGTTGTTGCCTGTGCTGGTTTCAGGATTGGATTGAGAGGATTCTAAACTTAGATCCAGGCTCTGTGTTAATCAATTACCAATGACAGGAACTTGGGTGAGCCACTTCGTTTTTCACTGTCCATCTTGGAACACAAACCATCTAAGTCTGTTTGCTCTGCCCTTGCTCACTTTAGTGATAATAGGAAAGTGCCTCAAGACAATATGTGTGGAAGAACTCTGTGTGCTGTAAAGCTTGGGCCACTGATTTCTAGAATAAGCTTTGAGTGAACCGAGAAATCCTTACTTTCTGCTCATTTCTATTGCTCATTCCAGAGTACGCTTCCTTGGGAGCAAATCTTGCAACAAATAAGACAGTATATTGAGAAAATGGACTTTCTTGCTTGCACCTTCCACGTGGATATATGTATTTTAAACACAGCAAAAAATTTATATTTAATTTTGTACATAGCTTCTCTTTAGTCTACAGCCTAAATAATAAATACTTACTTACTTACTGTAAAAATACTGCATGGTCTTAAACATACCTCTTCTGTGGGTCGTGGATGGTAACACGAAAGGAACCTGCATTTTTAATCAGTAGGCAGCTGACTTATTTATGGTTGATATAGAATTATGGTCTAGTATCTATAGTGTGCTGCAAATAAAGCCCAGGAAAGGTTTTAGGTGATTCATTAGGTGGTAATTTAGGTCTATGCATATTATTATTGTTAATTAATGATGATAAAAATGATCCAAATGGTGGAACAGGGAGAGGGAGCACCAAGTTTGATAGACCTTCTTGAGAAGTTTCCAGCGGCCCCATAGACTCGGGGGCTTTGTCTGAGCAGTTTTGTTGACTATGTCGCTGATCTCTGGAGCTGAGGCCCACGTGAGCCATCACTCATTTCATGTGTAGCTGTTTCTTCCCCCAACACCTCTTACAGTAAATTATACCATCTAAACCTCTACAGCCAGCATTTAATATAGCCGAGTTTATTGCTTTCTGCTTTATGAAAATTAATTACAGCTCACATTCTGACACTGAAATTAAAGGGTAAGTACTAAATTTTGTATACAACAATAGGAAATTAAGAGAACATTCTTTAGTATCAGAATAATGGAGACTGGGGATACTTATTTTGGGAGAGAGAGAGAGAGAACTTGTTCTGAGCTGGATGTTGTCCCTTCACAACTTGGGTCAGTGCCACATGGAAGGCAGAATAGAATCGTATTTTAATTAAAAACTCCAGCACTTTCTGTTTTATAGAGCAGGGCATTGTCCTGGGATGATGTGACCAAGGCAATAGACCTCTGGTCCAGGAGCTTGGCTTACCTAGAACCTAGGAAATGTTGAGAGGTGAAGCTAGTCTCTATCTGCATACACGATACTCCTAGAGTCTTGCAATGCTTCTAAAGCAAGAACAGTAGTTCCGGAAAAAAAAAAAGTGAAAAAAAAATGGCAAGAGCCTGAAATATATTTAGGATAAATATATTTGCCATGTCAATCTATGTCTGGCTACCGTGTTTTAAAGGCAGCGATCACATGCATGATCCCACTTCATAAGCACTAGAAAACTTGCAGAAGCAATGAATGGAGTGGTTATTGGTTGTCCCTATTCACATACTGAAAAGATGCCCCTAAGATTATATATAGTATTAGAAGGAGGGGTCTTTCAGAGGTGAGCAGGTCTCAACGGTGAAACCCCCTTTAAAACAGACTCCAGAAAATTATCAAACACGTAAGAACACAATGAGAAAGTATGTCCTGCCAAGTTATCAAATTTAGCCATGCCTTAATCTTGTACTTTATCTTCTCCAGACCTGTGAGAAATAAATGTCAGTTTTTTTATAAGCTGCATAACTCATAGCATTTTGCTTTGGCAGCCTCAATCAGTTAATACAGAAAGCCATTTTTAAGAGCATAATTACATTTAATGCTCACAATCATTTATTGAGAAAGGTAATTGTGCTGGTTGTTTTTTTGTTTGTTTGTTTGTTTTTTGTTTTTTTGGTCACTGACACAAACTCAGATATATTTGGGAAGAGGAAACTCAACTGAGAAAATGCCTCCATTAGATTGCCTGTAGGCAAACTTGTAGGGCATTTTCTTAATTAGAGATTGATGTGAGAGGGCCCAGTGAACTGTGGGTGGTGGTCGTCCTGAGCAGGTGGTATCGGTTGTATAAGAAAGCAGCATGAGCAAGTCATGAGGAGCAAGCAAGTAAGCAGCATTCCTGCATGGCTTCTGTGTCAGCCCTGGCCCTGAGTTCCTGCCCTACCTTTCGCAGTGATGGATCATGACCAGACAGCACAGTGGTAAGCTGAGATAAACCCTTTCCTCCGCCAGTTGCTCTTAGTCATGGTGTATGAGTACTCGAAACCCTCATTAAGGCAGTTTAACAACAGATCTAGTAATTGTCTTAATCTCTCTTAATACCAGAGTAATACAGTAGTCTGTTTTTGTTATGGTTTCATTAAAACGCTATAAACCTCAAAATATAAAATACACATAAATGGGAGGAAAAGATAAAGAAGTCCAGAGACCTATTAATTGGTCTTTCTTGATTTTTAATTACACAAGGCACTTCAGTTTGAAAATCAATGCCGTAAAATTTAAAATGTTCAATAAATATTCATACAGGAGCCAAAGAACCCTCACTGCACACATCCATGCAATATTGGCAGAGCTCGGTCATTTCCTGCCCCTGGCCCTGTTTCCTTCTGGTAAGAAGTGGAAAGCATGTCTCTGAGTTATTCTAAAATAAGGGCAACATTATCCTCTGAGATTGCTTCCACAGCCAGAAACTAAATGCTAAAAATCTTCAACGTATCACAAGAAAACAAGATGCTTGTGCACAGTGAGGTTAACAATCACCAGACTGGAGTGACAGCTCATGAGGCGGGAGAAAAATCCTTGCTCATTTCACATCAGGACCGAAGTCGAATACCCCGAATATAATGAATTACAAAAATCATTCAATCAATAAATGCGCTAGTGAACTGAACAGACAGTTCTCAAAAGGAAAAAAAAAAATACAAACAGCCAATAAATATTTGAAGAAATGTTCAACACCCATAGCCACCAGGGAAACACAAATTAAAAAGACTTTGAGATTTCATCTCACTTCAGTCAGAATGGCTACTGCCAAGAAAAAAGAATAACGAATTGTGATGAGAATGTGGGGAAAGCATAACCTTATTCATGGTTGGTGGGCGTTAAAAGTGAAAACTTGTGCAGCCACTAAGGAATTAAGCGTGAAAATTTCTCAAACAAAAACAAAAAGAAACCTCAGGCAAACAAACAAACAAACAAACAAAACAACAACAACAACAAACCCCACCATATGACCTAGCTATACCATTCTTGGGTATATACGCAATGGGCTTGAGGTCTGCATACCATAGAGAAAATTATCCTTTTATAACAGCACTTATTGCTTCTCTGTTTACTACAGTTAGGAAAGGGAACCAATGTACATGTCTATCAACAGATGGAGGAAGGGACAAAAAAACTTTGGTACAGATGCGCAATGGATTTTAGGCAGCCTTAAAGAAAAAAAAGTCACGATTTTTCAGCAAAGTGGATGCAACTGGGAATTATTATGTTAACGGAAATAAGCCAGGTCCAGACGACTGGCCCAATATTTTTTCTTTCATATGTGGAACCTCAATTTAAAATGATGTTCTATAAAGATATTTTACAGATCCTGTTCCTTATCATTATGAAATGTGCCAAACTAGGTGTCACGTAAGTTGGGGCAGGATTTCTGTGCATGTATTAAAATTTACTGCTACTACACATCGGCTCCTTACGTATATGCTAGCGCATGTCGGTGCGATAAAGTTACTGACATGCCGTGTTTCGCAAACTGAATGGTGGTAAACACAAGTTCTCTTGAACCTTGTAGTTGTCATTATAGAAAAAAAATCTATGGATTAAATTTCACTCCATTAATTCAAGTCAGTCAATTCAATTTTCACTGAATGTCTATCATGGCAAATGCTATGGTACCTGCTGGACTGTAGGAATGAGCAGAAAAGATAACATTCTCTGTCCTCCATGAGCTTCATAGCCCAGTGAGAAGTCATTTGTGAGACAGTGAAATTCTTTGTCATCAGCAGCAAGGTTGGGATGTGAGGACATCAAAGGGGAATTCCCTTTAGGCTTAGCAAGTGTCACCTAAGGAGTGGTGTCAGATAAAAGCTGAAAATGGTAGTTTCCTCGGAAGGGAACACTGGGTTTGCAGAGTGATGGTGGAGCTAAGTCCTTCAACCTCAGTGCCAGAGCTGAAAAAAGCTTCTAGAAAACCCAGCTATTGGTTAAATTGATAAGAGAAATTTAGAAACATTTATTCAAGAAGATGATGGGACTTAAGGACTGGTGGAACCTGTGGGATTCCAGTCCTACTGGCACCAAGCTTCTATGAGAGAAGGGCAAACAGTGAGAAATTGTGCACTGATTTGATTTGGAGCAAACAGATGTGGAGGAGAACTGTTATAAACAGTCATGGTCACAGTGCAAATCAAGAAAGATCAGCTTCATGGCTAGTTTGAAGTTGTCACTGGGACAGACAAAGCAGAGTGGAAAGACAATTAGGAGGGAGACCGAGGAAGCTGGCGGTTACAGTGCACTATGCTAGGTCCCCAAGCATCTGGGGTGGTTACTGTGAACCGTGCTAAGTTCCCAAGCATCTGGGATGGTTTGGGAGGATATGCACATGTAAATAGTGTTATGCCCTTGTCCCTCCATGACTGTGAGGCGCTGACCATGACTGTAGGAAACGAAGCACAAACAGCAGCAGGGTGTGCTGTAAACATCCTCAGCTATGAGTGCGTTCATTCCCTCAACCTTGCTTCCCCCTGCACCCAGAGTGAAATGCTCCTGGCTCAGAGTACTGAACCACAGCTTTTAGAAAATGAATCAAATGAGAAACAGCCCTCAGAAAGAGAAGCTAAACTGTAAAAGTGAAGACGAAACAATGACTAACAGCAAGCTCAGCACAGCTATCGGCCTTAAGAGACGGCCCTTGTGCTGCTGGACAGCACACAGAAAACAGTGTCTCCGGGAGAGCCAGAATCTAGAGTTGTTACGTTATGTAGAATGGCTTGCTTCAATGAAAAAATATTAAGAGAACAGATTATGATGAATTATCTACACTTTAGGCAATCACTAAGGAAAGTAACTAAAATTATAACAACCAACAACAACAAAAAACACACTTAAAATATCTACTTAATTCAAAGGTGTTGTTGGGTGGTGGTGCACACCTTTAATTCCAGCAGATGGGAGGCAGAGGCAGGAGGATCTCTGTGAGTTCGAGACCAGCCTGGTCTACAGAGACCAGAGAGAGTCTAGGACAGCCAAGTCTACAGGGAGAAACCCTGTCTCAAAACGAGCAAACAAGAAAGGTGTAAAAAGAGACAAGGACATTGACTGATAATGTAGCTCAGCAGCAGAGAGCTTGTCTCCCATGTGTGAGGCTCTGGGTTTGATTCATAGAAACACCGAAAACAAAACCCTCATGAATAATCTCTGAGAGACAAAAGCACCACGATGGCAGCAGCTCAGCAGCAGCAGCGGCGACAGCATTGAACATAGTGGACTAAACAGTACAACTGGCAGGCTGGAGGAGAAAAGCCAGATCCAAATGTGTGCCATCTACAGAGATGAGCTGTAGATTTGAAAACACAGTAATGCCTTTAAGTGAAAGCAAGGGAAGAGACTCAAATTAAAAATGATCAGCTCAGGAATCATATACATACAAGTAACACAAAAGGGACTGAACAGGTTGTGTTTATATATTTAGGTGTGTGTGTGTGTGTGTGTGTGTGTGTGTGTGTGTGTGTGTGTGTGTCTGTAACAGTGACAATTAAGAAGGGGCTATGACTTTGAGAAGAGAGCAAAAGAGTACTACATGGGAAAGCTTTACTTTAAAAGCTTTATGGATAAACAACATCTAAAGGAGTAAAATACTTAGGGATAAATTTAATTAAAATTTGCAAGATATTTATACTTTAAACTCAAAAACATTCCTGAGAGAAATCATTATAATGAAGGTCTGAAAAAGTGATGAGATATTCCATGTTCATGGAATTGGTTAAAATGACACTGGTTAAAACTTAGCACAATTCATACTCAAATCCAATCAAGTCTCAATAGGCAGAAGGCTGAAAAAAAATGAAAGCAAAACATTCTTATAAAAAATACAAAAGAAAAATATTTGAAGAAGTATTTCACCGAAGAAGATATTCAAACAGGCAACACATACATGGAAAGTTGCTTAGCATTGATCATTAATATGAAATCATAAATCGAAACTGTGTGATGCCACATGACATTCAATAGCACGGCCATAGTTAAAGACATGACAAGAGCTGGGGAGATTCGGGGAACAGAAACTCACACCCTGTTGGTCACAGCCATCTTGAAAAAATACCGGACGGCTTTCTTGAGGCGTTAAACACACATATATCATAAAGCCCATTGTTCTATTCTAGATCTGCTTAAGAGAAAAGGAAATATATATTCATGCAGTTTTTCACATGAATACCCATGGCAGCATTTAAAAATACTATTTCACTTGGCAACACTGTAAATGTCTAGAAACTGGATAATATATGGCCAGAGTGTAGGAAACATATATTTTGTATAGTAATGAGGAGAAACCAACTCTGGTGCATACCGTAGTACAGATAAACCAAATTACGCTAACTGGAAGAGGTCAAACTCTGCTCTAGTTTGCTTTCTATTGCTGTGATAATATGCTATGACCAGAAGCAATCTGAGGATGAAAGGATTTATTTGGCTTACATGTCCTTATCAAAGTCAGGGCAGGAACCCAAGCAGGGCAGGAACCTGCAGGCAGGAGCTGATGCAGAGATCATGGACGAGTACTTCTTATTGCCTTACTTTCCATGGCTTGCTCGGTCTGCTCTCTCCTACCATTCTCCAACCATCAGCAAAGCAGTGCCATCTCCCACACCAACCCTTATTAAAGGAAACACCCTACATGCTTGCCAGAGGCAGTCCTCAGCTGGGGACGAACACCACCCAGCACAGATGAGCATTTCCTGTGGCGATCTGCTTGTTGGAAATACTCAGGAAAGTCAGATGAGCCAGCTTCCCGGCTGCTCTGTGCTGGGAGGCACAGAAGAACTTAAGCTTCAAATGAAGAGTTTTTGAGAAAGATTAAGATAGTTTGCTGCCTTGTGTGTGTGTGTGGAAGGGGATTGTACAACCAAAAATATTAAAATTATTAGTGAAAGCTCGAAGGCAGACAAGAGGGAAAAAAAAATGGGTATTGATCGGATAAAGACACGGGAGGGAAGGGACAGAGTCAAATGGTCTGAGGCAAGAAAGTGCTTTGGTGAGTTTGAGGCAGTAAAAGGCGTCCTCTGCACCAAATCATGACTCACCTGTCCATATATTCAGCACAAGTCTGTGTTAGCCACCTCTACTCTGAGTCTGCCTTTACCGAGCACTGTACAACTTCAAAACATTCTTAAACGATCCAACTTTCAAAATTCTAATGTCCACTTTCGTGATAACAATTTATACTTCTATTAAGGAAAGTTTTAGCCAGTCAAAGATCCAAACTCATGAAAATGATTCTTGAGCCTCTGTGGGATCCCGGTGAACCACTGGTCCCCTCATTCTCATCATTTGTACCCTGGTACTCTAGTTACTTTCCCGTTTTTGTTTTTTTATTTTTTTATTTTCTAGACTGTGGGCTCTTGGGGGAACAGCGACTATGTTGTATCTCTTTTTTTCTCAATTAAGTCAAAACAAAACTTACTGATAAATGATTGTAGCATGCTGTTGAAGATACAAGCTCATCTCATTACAACTTGGAAGACATCCCTACATACTTGGACTTCAGGTTCCAGTACCTTGGATCTGTGAGAAAAAATAAACCTGTTGTTTTAAACCACCAGATTTGTGCCAATTTGTTATGGCAGTCTTAGAAAGCTGATAAATAGATATGAACTACTGTTGCATAAATTAATGTTCAGACAACTCTTGATTCTTATACTTGATTTATTTGGGAACTCAGGAACAGTACTGAGAAGAGCTTTCTCCACAGCCTGTACCCCACATCCGAGGCTGTTCTCAGTCCAGTGATGTTTTCTGTATGCTCCAAATGCCTTAATTAGCTCAAACCTAGTCAATTGATTATAACTTAAATAAACACGTTTAATACCATAACAAACACCCTGTATGAAATACTTGGATGAAAATAAACATTTGCATAATTTGTGATAATAAATTTTACTTTCACCTTCAAAAAAAAAAGACATCCTCTGTGATGGTTAAAGCGTGAACATGTATGAAGGGGCTGTGAGGGAGCCTTTTACTTTATATGCTAGCTGGAAAAAGAAGGATAAAAAAGAAAAAGAAAAATAGGACAGGGAATTCTGGCAAGTAAGGTAGGTCAGATCATGGGCCTCATAAATCAAATTAGGTAAATGGAACTTTAGTAACTATAGATCCTCAATGGATCTGTGTGTGTTATATATATAACCAGCTGCGCATATATATATATATATATATATATATATATATATATATATATACACACACACACACACACATATAATATGATTGTATTGAATAAGTAAATAATATGCTTAAATTAAATAAATTTGCCAAGAGAGGTTTAAAAAATGTATTCAAAAAATCCCTGGGATGAGTACTTGCAAGGGCTTGGAGGGAGCAAAGGAAAAGGGGAAAATTATGTCTTTATGTTTCAATTTCAAATTTTCTTTCTAAATTATAAAGAAAAAAACCTCTTGAATAGAAAAGTCCAGAAGCTGGGTTGTTTGTGATTTTATGGCTTTAAAGGAAAGAATCACATTTGTTTTCACGGAGTAGACAAAGAGCCTCTAACAGGTGGAATTAAAGTCTGTGCATTCCACTCCATGTGTTTTTTTTTTTTTTTTTTTTTTTTTAAGAATTAAGTTTATCTCTTGTTTCACTGTTGACTATGGAGCAAAAACATAATTTTTATATATGAAGTTAAACTTTTTACAGTCCTGAAAGACAGATTCTTAACATTTCAAAAGAACTGGGAATGAAACAATTTAAAGAATAGTATTGTTGGAAATATCTCTCTGTTAGGGTCCAGAGAGCTGGCCAGCTGTTAGCAGCTTCAACAGCCCTGGTCGAGGAGCAGGATTCGGCTCTCAGTATCCATGCCAGGGTTCTCATAGCCTGAAACTCCAGCTCCAGGGGGTCCAATGCCTCTGGTGTCCTTGGGTACCTGTTCTCCCATGCCTATACCCATACAGGGACACACACAAATGCATAATCAAAAACAGTAAAAAGAAACCTTAAGGAAAAAGTCTACACATTCAACCTTGGTGACAGAGGACGGTAACCTTGGCGGATGTCCGTTACCCTCTTCTCTCTTAGTCTCTCTACATATACAGGACACATGTATACACATGATTCCTTTAAAAAAACATTAGGATGTCAATGCCCAAAAACGTGAGCACTTTTTTTTTTGTCATGAGAACTGGTTAAAATTGGGAGTTTTGAGTATGTTTTAAGTTTTTGATTCCTTAAGACTTAACATTTCAAGTAATATTGATGTTGAATTCTTTTCATTTCAAAGCCCAGTTTTACCTTCCTTTGTAAGTTTTAAGTCTAAATTTTATTTTAATTATAAAATAAAAAGAGAAAAGGCAGCACAGCCGGAATTAGCCAGAAGGGGAAAGGTTCTCTGCAGAGACAAGTGTCTGTCAGGGAGCTGGGGACTGTTTCTCCACAGGCTGTCATCAGACTGTTCCTGCTGGGAGCTGTGGGGGTGTGGTGGGGGCAGGCTGGTGGCTCCCCCAGTCAGCTTTCATTCTTGGCCCCATCCAAGCCCCTTCTCACCTATGCTCCCTCATCTCTCCCGACCAGGCTGGAGAACAGCAACGGGGTGATTGTGTGATGGGGACCGGTGGTTCCCAGACACTGGGTTAAGAGGCCACCAAATTGATTTCGCCGGAGAGCAAATTCAGATCTGAACCCGGTTTTTCAGAGGTGAAGGAGATCTATTGATTTTCGTCACAGTCAGTTTAAAACTGAAATGATCACCGTTTTAACCACGTCAGACTGCACACATCTGTGGGAAATGAGCATCGCTGCCCACTGGAAGCTGGTTTTCTCCGGACCGAATTCTCCGTGGTACATCTTGGAAGGGATGTGAAGCGATAGGGTGGTGAACCGTTGCTCGCCCCTCTAGGTGAAGGAGACAGCCAAGGCAGGAGAAGAGCTGGCCCGTAGCATGGAGACTTCCCTGCGGGGACACTCTTCGCCTAGCAGGATGTGGGGCTAAAGTAACTTGTGTGACACCCCACCTCCGCAGCTGTCGAGGTCAGGGAGACCAAAGAGCCTCCTACCCCATGGAAGGGACAGCTCTGACAGGTTTGCCCGGGTGTAGGGATGGGGTCCCCGCCTTAACAATATTGAACAGACGATCTAAGGGAATCTCCCTCCACAGGAGACTGTTTCTGGTGAGATAAATTATGCTGCTTAAGATAATTTAAGTTTCATTCAAAGCAATGACCTTCTGGTGATTGTCTTTTCTCTTTAGGAAATGCTAGAATGAAAAGGGCTTCTTCCTATCTCACGGTGTGGTTGGCATTCATACTAGACACTCCGGCTACCTGAGAAACTGTTTTTGGAGTGCTTCCTAGCAACTAAATTTTTTGTTTGTTTGTTTTTCAAGACAGGGTTTCTCTGTACAGCCTTGGTTGTCCTGGACTGGCTTTGTAGACCAGCTGGCCTCCAACTCTCAGAGATCCGCCTGCCTCACAAGTGCTGGGATTACAGGTGTGTGCCACCTCACCCAATGGCGACTGACTAACATTTTAAAGGAGGCCTTCATCTAAAGAAAGCACTATCCTCTACAATGTTTTTTTTTTCTTAAACAACAAATAGAATTAAGAATTTCTCTCAAGAATTTGAGTTCTGCTTTTGTGACATTCCAGTGAAAGTCCACTGATAAAACATTTGAATACATTTTACCCACGTGATGAGCCTGCTCTGGCTACTGTGAGTGCTAACATCACTGTCGCCTTCATCACTGTGGTCAGTTTCCTTACTTCTTCTGCATCACACCCAGATTTTGAGTCCCTAACTTAAAAACTGTTATTTGTGCGCATACGTATATGTGTGTATATGTCTGGGTGTGTGGTTCATAGTGGTGGTGGGGGGGGCAGAGCGAATGAAATAGAATCTACATGTTCCTTCCGTCTATCTGGGACTCTTCGGTGATTTAATCGCCACAATGAAGATACTGTGTGTACTAACATTCCTGTTCTACTGATGAAGGCATGGAGTCCCAGTCGGCCGTGTAAGTTGCTGGAGGTGACGAGGGAAGTAAGTTAACGCCCAGTCTAAATATTTTGGAAAATCAGGCAACTCCCAGGTAGATCTACAGTGAAGTTTTGGGACTCAACATGGTCCAGCTCTGACACTTAAAGGATCTGTTTACCTAGCAAATCTTGGTGTAGCTCACCACTGCCCACATTCCAGGGACTGCTTTGCACAGAGGTATCACGGAGAGAGTCTCCAGCAGAGTTTTTAAAAGTCCACAGTTACAGTCTGAGTGACCTTGTCAACAAATCTGTTACCAGCTGTGTATAGATTAAGATGGAACAGAAAAGACAAATATATCCAAAAGCTGCAAAAGTTGGAAATCTCACAGTCCGCTCTGGAGAGATGGGTAAGTAAGTGGTTAGGAGCACTTAACTGCTTCATCAGAGTAACTGGGTCAGGACTTCAGCACTCACTGAAAACACCTGTGGTGTCTGAAGGGCTCGCCAGAGGATCTGAAGTCCTTCTCTCTCATGGGCATCTATGCACATATGCACACACACACACACACACACACACACACACACACACACGAACACACACACATACTCACACACTCACAAATAAAACAGAAAATAAATCGTAGAAAAGACACAGCCCACCTCAAGTTGTTTCATCTGATAGTCACTGCTACAATTATCGCACAAACAGCCATTGCACTGATGGTCCCACCTGTGATAAGGCCATGGCAACACCATGTTTACATCACACCTATAGGAACATCAATACACAGCTGTATCTTATAAAGGATGGACTGAAATGGTGCGTCCATCCAGGTGCTGTGGTGGGAGTCTTAATCCCAGCTCTCAGGAGGCGGAGGCAGTTTGATCTCTGTGAGCTTTAAGGCCAGCCTGGTCTACAGAATCAGTTCCAGGCCAGCCAGACCATGTAAATGAGGCCCTTCCTCAAAAACAAACAAAATCCCCACTGCTATAAGCAAAACATGGAAGCGGGCATGAAGAAGAAATGACAGTAAAAGTGACAGCAGTGATGAACTTGGCAAAGAGCCAGAGGTATCCGCTCTTCCCCTAAGTGGTGAATATGAAGCATCCGGCCCTTACTGACACTGCTGGTTTATGGTTGTGCTCTTGTTACCCAGAAGGTCTTTTAAGACTCATGAGTAATTTTCCTACATGAGCAGAATGAAGAGAGAAAAGTCTAAATCCTCTTTTGTTGAGAACTTGGTGGAAGGATAGGCCAATTGGACTAGAAAGGTAGGTGCTGTGACTCTGGTGAAAGATTTTAGGAAATTCGTTTGGTCCTTCCTTAGATGAAAGTTAAATCTACCAGACTGTATTTGTCACTGTCTCGAAGGTCATACTACCTGAGGTCTGTGTCAGGAGGCCCGAATCCCTAGACAGCTGTGTGTGAACAGCACCTGTGGAGTTTACTCATTTTGATCCTCTTCGTATCTTAACTCATCTGGCGTTTTGAAATCTACATGTTTAAAAAGTTTATTCCTCAGAAAAATCATGCAGAAAAACAAGGGATGTAGGGAAGAAAATGGAGAAGATGAGGAGGATGGGAATGAAATACGTACGATGAATGAGCCAAACGGCGTAGAACCTGAACAGTAGATGCACCACAGTGAGGGGAAGCAGTGCTGGGGCTGGAAAGATGGTTCAGTCGCTAAGGCCTGACGTGCGTGAGGACATGAGTTTGAGCCCCAGAGCTCACATAAAGAGTAGCTCATGGCAGTGCACCCTTGCACATCCCAGCACACAGAAGATGGAGACAGGCGGCAGCCAGCTTAAATTAAGCTGAATCAGCGAGTCCCACGGCCCCGTGAGAGCCCTAACTCAAAAAATCAAAGTGAGTGGCCCCTGAAGATCCACAGCCATTGCTGACAGCAGTCCTTCACACATGTACCCATGCGTACATAACTCTACACCCACATGTACCCACACATGAAAAACACCCTCCCCCAATGGAAGATCATAAAATTGAAAGAAGAAGTAGCAAGAGCATGCTTCATGTGCCGTGAAACCAGCGCGATTCTTTCCGGTGCCACGGAAGTGATGGCACACCTGTGGCTTGAGATCAGCTGTGGTGTGATCGATGCAGACCACAGAGGTCAAACAACACAGCACTCCAAGAGCCTGCTCACCAGAACAACCTTTCATATGTAGGTGTTCTTTGTAAACATCACATCCTCCACCCCAAAACAAAAAAAGAAGTAAACACACAAACATTTCTTGGGTGCTGGTGTAGGCTTCCTCAACAAGTCAAGGCTAGGGAAGTATAGGTCTTTCCAGGAAGGCTCCTGAGGGGAGGAACCATGTCTGCCCATGGCTGTATTATGGTCTCTGCACGTAGCCAGAGATATGAAGGTCAATAAATATTTGGTGAGTAGGTTAATGCTTTCATTTTAAAACATTTTCTGCTTCCCATATACTATTTTCACCTTAGATGAGTGAAAACAATGAAAAAAAATTACATAGTTGATATTCTGCATGAGGTTGGCATTAACTCCTATGGGGAGAAAGTATTTAACAAATGGGAAGCAGAAGGTCTCAAATTAATCCCATCTTAACCCAGAAAATGCATAAGGGATGAAAATTCACATTACTGATTGCACACAGGTACCTGACAGATAGAAATGAGATAATAAGTGGGTATTGACTTCGGTTGAGGTGAACATCAAGATCTATTGACCCAAGAGGTAAATATTGACCGAGGTGAAGTCAAGGTCAATATTTGCCTCAAAGAACAGGAAATCTTAATGCCCACCAATATATAAAGGTTATATGTGAATTTTTTACATACATTTTCATGGCATAAAATTAGGAATGCTCCATAGGTTTCAGGAAAGGCACAGAAAATCTGTTTTGAAAGCAAGTTTTGAGTAAATGGCAACTTTAAAGAATATAAATTCCCCTCTTCTCTGTTGCTCATTTCTTGAGTGGAGTTAGTATGACTTTGTGGCACAGTAAAGGTTGACAAGACCTTAGTGAGTTCATACCTTCCCTTAGGTGGGACATCTTACCAAACCATCATGGCTCCCAGTAACACTGGTGTCTTTGTCGTGACTCAGTCTTTCTGAAACAATTCATTGTGGGCATGGAGTGGTAAGACACTAATTTTGCAAGGGTATCCCTGTAATCATTGCATTATAAATTTATTTCTTGACTTTAAAATCTGCTCTATCAAAGATGACCCTATACCAGTAAACCCCGGTAATTGTGAATTTCTATGTGATGTTAATGAAGGAGTGTTCAGGTTCTGAAGGAGTGAGATACTTTAATTATTCTTCATTCCCGTGTTCATTGGAGAAATCTTCATCACTACACGGAGAAACTTCAAACTATTTAGAACCTGATATTCAACGATTTCCAGTCCCTATGAGTTGGTTCAGGCCATTCTGGAGGTAGCTCCTTTCCGACAGGATTCAAAGAGCCCATCACCTCCTAGAGGGCCACAGACCTTACTTAACCTGGAGTGAACATCATTTACTGCCTCGCTTCCTTCCCAACCCCGTTCTTGCTTCTGCCTCTCTTTATTCTCAGACCAAGAAACAGGATTAAAGGTCTCCAAGGTGGACAGAATATCAACATTGTAGCAAGACACACTTGGTGTCATGACTCCCTTTCATTTCAGTTCAGTTCCAGGAGATAGAGAACATCTTAGACTCTTTAGGTTTCCATGCCACCCATGGCGAATCACAAAACGGGGAAGATGCCTGAAAGGGCTGGGTGAATGACCAAGTGAACACCTGAGTGAAACTGCCCTCCTCCTCTTCATCTGCTCACTCTCTGCTACCTGAAACATCCGGGGAAGTGCCAGGATGAGGGACTCAGGAGCACGGAGTCCACGCAAGGACTTCAACGTCCCCACTCGTGCCCCTCCCTCGAGAGTCGGTTTCTAATATATGCATTGCCTGATTTCATACATGCTGATTGCATAGCGATTTATTCTACAAGTGCCAGGGAGAAGAGTCACCCCCGGACTAAATGTAAAATCTTTATTCTCACCAATGTCTAAATCATTGTTTTCTCGAGGCTGAGACCATGTGGCACACATTATTAATAGCTCTGGTCTCTCCACCACTTGACACGGCGCTCCAGCTGTCATTCTGTTCCCTGGCTCGTATGATTCTTGCACTGGTGAAGTGCCAGGCCTGGGTCTAGCCCATCAGTCACTGTCACCCACCACCCAGTGATGAATAGCCTGGCCGTCGCCGTGGCGAGGCCTGGGCTCTGATTCACACACGCCTGACTTTTACCAACTTGAGCACACCAGCTGAGGCCTATCCCAGCTGCGGAAGGCAGCAGTGACCTGGAAATGGCCCCGCCTCCTCTCTCCAACTCTCCCTTGGTCCCTCCCTCCTCAGATTAGTTAAAAATGAAACAAATCCTAATGTGATCATGTCACTAATTATGCATTTAATTCAGTTATAAGGAGCTAATGGCTCCCTCAGTGACAGCTTTTACTGCTAAAAGGCAATTCATTCCTGAAACGGAGAAATCTAATTACACAAAATGCTTCATCCTAATCCTTTCAAAGAATAATCTTATTTGTAGACATTAACATCCCAGATGCTGCTGCTGTTTGTCCATTATGACAGTGTTTGTCCTGAATAATGTATAAATAGCTCTTTCTGGACAGTTGCATGTCACTAAATCAATACAATTTGCTGCCTTCTGTTACATTAAGTCGGCCTGGGCAGGCTGGAGAAAATTAACCTTTTGTTTTCCTCCCCTCCCCCTTCCTCAAAGGGTCTTCAGAATTAGAAATGAGCAGAGGATCAAAAAGGACTGGGGTGAGGCTAAAGGAGACAGTGAAGAGAAAGGAGTGAAGAGAAGCGGGTGGGAGCTGCAGCTAAAGGAGGGAAGGGTTGGTGCAGATGCTGCAGCCTGGGGCATCAGTCATGGAGAAAGAAGATGGCAGACATCTGTGAAGATTGCTTGGAAATTACTCCAAACATGGACTTGGAGCAGAGCCCTTCAAGTGTTGATCCTTGGTCTCAAGATTTCTTAATCCAAAGTGATGTTTCTTTGCTGTGGGGTCTTGGATGTCATGTGCCAAGTTCGTGGTTCTGGAGCTGGAGGCCAGCAATCATGTAATTCAGTTGACTGCAATAGCCTTGCACTGAATTTTGCCATCGATATTAAAAGGCTTGGGCACTGTGTATTTTGTCAAATCTACGGAGAGGCACCAAAGGATTCACACAGGGAATCAGATTTCACCTGATTTGTATAGCCCTGAAAGGGTGACTTGAGGTTCTCAGCCTAAACTCAAGGAGATGGAGGTTGAATGACTCATCCAAGGTGGAGAGCTTGGGACTCCAACATCTGTCTCCTGGTTTCAGATGGTGTTTTTCCACTGGCCCCTGAGCTGACAACACACAGAACCTCTGGCTAGTCAGGAAGCTCTCACAGTTCTGTAGAGCACCCCCAGGACTTAGGGATGGGTACATATCCAAGAGTACATACAGGTCTATACAACTTTTTGTTCCACAGCAAACACAAGTAGATGAGCTTTATTTATTGCAAAATCATTAAAGGACTGTATTTGACACGGACATGTAATTAATTGATGAACACTATGAATTCTCTTGGGAAGATTAAATAAGATCGAAAACTTTTGTCTGCCAAGGATCAGGGAATTCTTTCAGCCTCATTTGCTGCACTGTCTCTGCTGCAACCACCCAACCTAGCAACTGTAGGACAAAGGCAGAGACGGGTATAAGTAAATGGAGGTCATGAAGAGGTGGCATGCTGTACTCTCCCCACTAGACCCTTGCAAGAGATAGTATTTTAAAAATTTATTGCTTCTTAGCTTTTTGATAAGGTCAAGTGCAAAAAAATGTGACTGAGAAACAATTCTGATTTGTAAGCGCAATGCTTTGTAATGTCACATGCTTAGTCTTGCAATTTCTTATTATTGCAATACAGACATCTGCTGCTTTCAAATAAATTCAGGGAAGTCCACAGAGATTCCTGAAAATGAAAGCAATTTTTTTTTCAAAAGGGAATTTAGTGAGAGTACCTTGTATTTCTTGCCCCTGCCTCACTTTTCCATTGAATTCATTTCACTGTTTAAGGAGATGACCCACCATTCATTTTTATAGTCACATTATTGTTCTGTTGTCTGTTTTGGGTACCAAAAATGAGATAAGGGTTGTATGGTACAGTCTACCTATGGGAATTAAGGTCTTCTGTTTGAATTAGCCTGTTAAAGCCTTATATGAAAGCTATCTGGCAACAATAATTCTGTATGAGGCCAGGCTGGTTCTAAAGGATCTATCTGCGGTGAACCGGTAGGGTCTACACTGTCAGCTTTGGGATGATCTTAACAAGAGAAGCACGAACAGCCAGGAAGAAGAGAAAGACAGGTTTGGATTTTAAGCATCCCAGAGCTCATATGCTAAAGGCTGGTTGGCAATCTGTTGCTATGTTGGGAAGTGGTAGAATCTTTAGGACGGGGAGGGTGGGAGACTCCTTGGAAGGATGTTACATTACTGGAGGTGTGTCCTGGGGAGGGATATTGAGAAATTAGGACCCTTCCTATTCTCTCGACTACTTGTCTTCCTTGAGCTGAAAAACATCTCTTCACCATGCACTCCCTAATCCAACACAGTGTCATAGCCCCCAAAACAGCGGACTCAAGTGACCCTGGAGCATGGAATTCTGAGCCAAAATCACTGTTAGCTGTTTACAGATAAATTGCTTGGCTCAGGTGTTTTGCTGGGGTGGGGAGGATGGGAAATTGACCTACATTTCAGGTAAGAAGTAAGGTAAGGAAAGATAAATTCCAAACTGTAATCTATTGCTTTTATTTACTTACTTGTCAAACTCACAATTCATAGCGGATAATATTAGACTCCTTATTGCACATTTCTTGATTATTTAAGGCACACAATAAGACTTGCTTGAAGACTTGTCACTGGTATGCACCGATGTATATAAAATGTTTTGGGTAATACTTTAATTAACCATGGAAAAGGAAAAAGTCTAAAGCTAATCCTATGAGCAAATTATTTGGAAAAAAGTTCTCAGAAATTTCAATCTAGTATAGCTCTCAAATCTGTTTTTTTCTGAAACTGAATGGGAACACTGTGGGTTAGTAGGATGCAGGAATTTAGTGTCAGACAGACTCTTGCACAATTCAGAAATTTGCTGTTGTGCTTTATATTTAGTGTAGCTCTTTGTCTTGTGCTATATTCCTTCACTTCTATACGCAAGGTTGATTCCCATGCCTCGTTATTTCCCTATAAGTATATGTGAGACAATCTATTTCAAGAGTAAGCCCATCCATGGCATTGATGTTTCACTCTTGGCTAAGGCTGTAGAGTGAGTGCAGTTCATATATTCTCTCTTCTAAGAATCAGCCTTGATTTTGCAACTACCAATTCTTTGGAATGAACTCTTTAGCATCTGAGAAACTATCATCAAATCCCTGGATATGTATCTTCTGCATTGTCAGACTTTCAAAATGGCAACGGCCAGTGAAACTGACACAAACCGATCCCATTACTACTCGGAATGTGAAATTCTGCGAGTGAAGTGAACCAGTCAATTGAGGCAAAGGCTAACCCCAGTCATAGTAGTCTCCTCTCTTGCTATAGGTGGGGCTTCTCCAATGGCGTGGAGAGCTTGCTGTGGGGAAGGGCTACGATGCAGAACAGAAAGCATTATTTCTGGAGAGTAATTTGTTTGGGGTGCCCCTTTAAAGCATCAGGGCCGCTGTCACTGGAAAGGGCTCAGATTAGCTGATCTGGTTGATTGGACCTTAATCCATCACTGCTTGAGCCCCCTCAAATGTGTTATCACCAGGGATTTGTCTGGCTACATATGATTTCACACATCTGTCATCTAAATCACAAATCCAAATGCGAAGTCCAGTGCTAGGAAACGTCACGGGCATTTGTGAAAATCCTTGAAGAACCTTGGGACCATAAATCAATGGAGGGATTACAGTTCAATAGTACTAGCTTCTCATTTATGATGAAATTATGTTGTCCACATGAATGCCTAGGTGTTATGGTGATGAAGCCATGAAGATATATTTGAGTGCAAATCTCTATGATGCTTCCTCGGACCAACCTTTTTTTACACTCTGTCTAACACAAGAACTTTTAAAAAATAAGGCCAACCTGAAAAAAATAATCTGTCATATGGAAGATTATTGACACGACCCTTGTGTATAGGCTGGACAAATTCCCACTTCCTGAGACATTTTTTTTAAAGATGGAATACTAGTTCTAGTAATGGTAGCATAAATAAAAATTTCTTCAATACTTGCTGTAACTGTGCAGTCTGTCGAACACTTTATATGTAATAACTAAAAAGAGAAGCTCGGTTTCTGGTGTGCAAAGCTAGGAAGTAGCTTGAGCTGGGATGTTCTGGCTTGAATATAAGATAACGTGCTATACCTCGGTCCCCTTTCAATAATGCATTATGGGGAGGTGATGTAAACTTCAGAAGGTAGGTAAGGGCTAAGTGGAGGAAACAATTTGTCTTAGGGTTTCTATTGTTGAGATGAAACACCATGGCCAAGAAGCAAGTTGGGGAGGAAAGGGTTTATTTGGCTTACACTTTGATATATCCATTCATCATCGAAGGAAGTCAGCACAGAAACTCAAACAGGGCAGGATCCTGTAGGCAGGAGCTGATGCAGAGGTCATGAAAAAGTGCTATTTACTGTCTTACTTACCATGCCTTGCTCAGCTCGCTTTCTTTCCTCAACCCAGGACCACCAGCTCAGGCAATGGCACCACCCACAATGGCTGGTCCCTCCTCTATCACTAACTAGTTAATGCCTTATTGCTGGATCCTATGGAGGCATTTTCTCAGATAAGGTTCTCTCTTTCCAGATAACTCTAGTTTATGTGTGTCAAGTTGACATAAGACTGGCCAGCACACAAGTTAATGTCCTTGGAGTTGCTCTGTTCACTTCCTGTATCTCTCTCTGCTTCCTGTCCACCATTGGGTGAAGGACTCCTCTGTCACATGCTCCATGATGCTCTGCCCAACTACCTGGGACCAAGTCACCATGGCTTGAACCCTGTTAAACCATGTGACAAAGTAAATTTTTGCTCTTTTAAGTTGTCCTTATTTATTTATTTATTTATTTATTTATCATGTACTTATTTATTTATTTATTTATTTATTTATTTATTTATTTATTTATTTTTGGAGGCAGGGTTTCTCTGTGTAGTGTTGGCTGTCCTGGACTCACTTTGTAGGGCAGGCTGGCCTCAAACTCACATTGATCCACCTGCCTCTGCCTTCCTGAGTGCTGGGACTAAAGGGTGTGTCACCATGGTCCTCACTAGTATTTTGATCTGAGCTACATTAAGTCACTAAAAACAAGTGGGACTTGAACCTATGTTTTCACCATTTCAACCCTATGCCTCATGACAATGAAAGAGACATCTGTATTATACTTTGATTTATTTAAAACAGAAAGGTGAGAGAGTTAGAATTTTCAAACATGCTAACCCTTAAAGCAAGCTACCCGGCAAGTTAAATATTCTGTTTGTTGACTCTTAGCATTGCAGAAATTATCTGTGGGAAGAGAGCCTCTGTGAAAGCTCCCACCCATGCCCTTTTCCCCCCATTTGCACCCTAAATATACTGAGTGCATTCCTTTGCCGTGACTGCTGACCCAGACTGGGGAAAAGAAGTTGGCCTACAGTGGAGTTTCATGTCCCTGGAGTCATTTGGAAAGTGTTGCCCAGTGGAAGGCTTTAAAAACTCCCAATTTGGTCATATGTCATCTGAATTCTCTCATGACACAGAAAACAAAGCAGAAAAGTAAAACAAAACAAACCATAAAGGAAGGGGGGCTGGGGAGATGAGGGTCAACCAATACAAGGCTACAGTTAAATAAGATGAGTGAGTTCTGGGAAGCTGCAGGGTGAGTATGGTCGACAATGCAGTTCGAATCTCAAAATAATGGAAAAAGAGAAATTAGAATGTTCTTCATGAAGAAAAGACGGAAAATTAACTGACAGCTGATCTTACTCCAATGTATACCTGATTCAAAAGATATTTAACTTCATAAAAAGTATAAAAATCAATAAAAAACTAATGTAACAATGTAAAAGATCTTCCTACTTTCTGAGGCCAGAGCCGCTTCCGTGATGAGGAGTAGCCCAGCTGTCACTCTGATGGTAGGATCTAGATGCTCTCTTCATTTTTGTCTTGGAAGGAGGAGGGGTCTGATGATGGCTAATGTGGTTGTGAGCTTGACTAGATTAAAATGCAAATAAAATAATGAAGTATGGTTTAGAATATGCTCTTGAGGTTGGGTCTCTAGACAATTGATTTATCAGTCAACAGAAAGTGGGCGACAATCCTCCTGAAAGTGAGCACCATGCAATAGGCCAGGAGCCTAGAGGTGACAAAAAGAAGGTTGGTGTTCTGTACCTGCAAGCTTGACTTTTTCCGTGGGACTTTTCTTTTTCTTTTTCTTTTTTTTTTCTGTTGACATCACCCATAAACATCAAACTCCAGTTTCAGTAGCCTTTGAGTGTGGACTCATGCCAGCCACTCTCTAGAAAGCTTCCAGGCTCCCAGCCTCAGATCGAGGTTACATCATTGTCCTGAGCAAATCTCCAGCTCTCCAGTTTAGCCAACTGCTGTAGCATTATGCAGCCTCTGATTATGTAATCTTCCTCTTTCTACTGGGTCTGTTCCTCTAGAAGCCCCTGATAGACACACTGTGAAGTAACATTCTGTGAATAAGAGGATTCATCCCTTGTTGGTACAATGGTCTTGTGGAATGTATACAATTTACCCTTGTTCATTCAAATGCTGATTTCTCTACCCCACCTTTCAATCAGGACATTGCATTGTGATGCTTATTCTAAGCATCACCTGTCTCAAGTTTGTGTAAATATGCCAGCATTTGTTCTTTGTATTGTCAATAAAACAACCAGCCAATGCTGAGGAATGAATGAGAGAATAGGGTGGGACATCCTGGTCTGAAGGGGAGGAGAAAGGAAGCGAGTGGGAGGAGTGGGGGAGAAGAGAAATTGGCAGGAGAGGACTTGAACCATGAGGAGAGATGAACTAGATCTAAGATATGACTAAAAGCAAGTATAATGTGGGAAATCTGAATGGGAGGAAACTATGTGGGCTTGGAGGTTTAGGATGGAGTAATTATTGCCCAGCATTGTGCTCTAATTAATTAGGTTAATTAAATAAATTCTAGTCTCTGTGTGGTAATTTGGGTATACAGCTGGTTTAGGAATAACCACTGATTAACTAAAAAAATAAATCAGTATTAAACTTAAATAATCAACAACAATCCCTTTAATACTTGCCATAGTTAAGAGGCCTGCAGAGACTGATGCACCAACCAAGGACCATGCCTGGAGAGGACCTAGACTCCCTGCTCTGATGTAGCATATTGGTAGTTCAGTCTCCATGTGGGTTCCCTAGGACATGGAGCAGGACCTCTTTCTGACATGAACTGTTGCCGGCTCTTTGATCACAGCCCCTTGGCAATGCAGCCTTACCAGGCCACAGAGGAAGAGGATACAGGAAGCCCCAGTGAGACTTGATAGGCTAGGGTCAGATCACAAGGGAAGAGGACTCCCCCTTTCAGTGGACTATGAAAGGGGGGTTGGGAAGAAGAGAGAGGGAGGGACCAGGAGGAGTTGAGGAGGGGGCTACAATCAAAATATAAAGTAAATAAATTGTAAAAAATAAAAATTAAAAACATTTTAAAAAAGAATTAAACATTTTTTTTTTCTCACTGAGATTGATGTGTGATAGGTTAAGGGAACTTACTGATGTTTTCAAAGAAGGCAGATTTTATTCTAATTCTTTCATAAATTCTAGGTGAAAATGTGCAAATAGTCAATGTAAACTTCTCTGAGAATTATTTCTGTTTTGAATCTAAATTTATGAACTAACAACTAAAGATCTTTTCCTAACTGATCAGTTAAGAAAGGGAATAATGGCTGTGTCAATGTGACATTAAATTAAGCATTCATTATCTTCCCAGTATGATGCTGTGCTGGTTAGTTTTTGTCAACTTGGCACAAACTAAAGTCACCTGGGATAAGGGAACTTTAACTGACAATTTTTTTTTCCATCAGCTTGATATGTGCGCATGTTCTGTGGGACATTTTCTTAATTATTGATTGATATGGGAAGGCTTGGTCCACTGTAGGCACTGCTTCCCCTAGGTTGATAGGCCTGGGTTGTGTAGGGAAGCAGGCTGGAAAGCTATAAAAAGCAAGTCAGTAAGCAGCATTCCTCAGTGTTCTCTGCCCAGACTCCTAACTACTCTCATTTGCCTTTCAAGATCTAAGAGGAGAAGTAGCACCATGAAAATAAGGAACGTTGAAAGTAACTATAAAATTCACAGATGTGGTAGAGCAAAGGCTTGGGGATCATTTGTTGCCCCAGTTTCCCTAACTGATAAATTAAGACAGGTAACAACAGCTATGTCAATATGACATTAAACACAGTATCAGCTCAGTTGACTGTGCAGTCACATTCATTTTTTTGTCATCAAACAGATAAAAAAAAAAAAAAGTTGATTAAACCAAACTTCCACTATGCAATGGTATTCTGGCATCAGGAACTCAACCCCAGACATAGCATTAAGACCTTAAAACAAATGCATTGTAAAACTGATGACTCAAACTGTTCTGGATCCCTGCTCTGTGCATACACCATGCTATATTTGATGCTACTGAAAGTGAAAACGCTAGTCCTCTCCTTTTTTTTTTTTTTTTTTTTTTTAACTCAGAAGCTACAGGATGGCAAGTAGCTTGGCAATTTTGCTTTAAGTGCATTGAGTACCGAGGCAGGCAAAGTCTGTTTCATCCTCTCAGGGCTGCCAAACTTCCTTTAGAAATGGGTAAACATCTCTATGTTTCTTTTAAGTATCTTTGAAGGCATCGAGATTCTTTCTGTAATAACATCTCTAACTCCCTCTGCTTTTGTCAGTGCATACTTTTTGATCTTTCTGTCATAGAACCAGGAGGTTAGGGAACCTGGGAATATAGTAGAACATCTTATAATCTAGCCACATGCATTTTACTTCTCTGCAGAAGACAAGATCTAACATATTCACCACAAAGTAAAATCAGGCTAGTTCCTTCCATGCCATGGTCCTCCTCTGCACAAAGGTGCTGCAGCTGGGATTGACTTAAAAGGCAGAGCACACATACCTCAGCTTTTTCTTTGCTGGCCAATGCTGCAGCTATGGAAAGCATTGCTTGACCCAGACACTGAGGCAGTTTGATATGGAGGGTATTGACAGAGTATCAGCTTGAGAGCCCCAAGACGCCTTTTCTGAAGTCACTTTTCATATTGTGACTGCAATTCACACGTATTTGCCCTGTGGCACCATCAGGCATTATGAGAGAGTCAGGAAACCTGGAACTCAGACATTATGGGAAAATAAAAGGAAGTTATTTTTATGTTGTTCAATAATGTTATATTATCTTTGTGATAGGCTAATTCATATACTCTACAGAAGACCATTTATGAATTAATGGCTTGAGATTCCAAATTTGATTTAAAAACATGTAACTTTAGCTGATGGATTCAATTTGCAATTCAAATGAGTATTTTGTACATTTGCCCGGAGTCTTTAAGTCAATAGGCTTAAATAGGTAAACAAAACTTCTCCAGTCATTTTAATAGCATTCTCTTGGCTATAATACTTCAAGTCATTATGGCCAGAAGTGACATCATTAACATAATTATATTCTCATATTAGCCCAGAGTTTCCCTGAGCTAAAACAGGGTACCCTAACTTCTGGTTTCACTATGCAAAGTATTTTTAAGAAGGTTTTCTCTCCTGTCTTTAGTCCTGTTCATTTTTAAACCAAAAATATTTTTTAGGATGAAATTATTTGTTTCACTAATTTATATAATTAATTTACAAAATATCCCCAAAACTCAAGAATGCCAATATCTGAAGAAAATATAAGATTAAACCCAGTAAGAGACCAGGATCTAACTTTAGTGTTGAGGGGTCTGGGAGAGCTTCTAGCTAGTCCTTCAACCTAGGAGACAGGCGTGGGCCAGTGAGATGGCTCAGCAGGTAAAGATGCTTTCAGACCCCCAGAATTCACATACATGTGGAAAGAGAGTACACATTTCCCAAATTGTCCTCTTATCTCTACATGTGCAGTGTGGCATATTTAATATAATGCACACACACACACATACATACACACACACACACACACACACCAAACAAACAAATAAAGAAATAAACAAACAAATAAATAAATAGAATTGTTTGACAGACAATCATGGTGCACGCATATCAATTTTTGCTGCCTGGTTCTTTGAGTAGCATAAGGATCAGGATTCCCTAAATTGACAGCTGGAAACATTTTCAAATCAAAATCATTTAAAGCACAGCTCATAAAATAGCAGTGCTGTAAGGGCACAAGCTTATTCCCTTGTAAATAAATAACTGTGGTCCAGGGAGTTTAGTTTGGTAGTAGGAAAATTATGCTTTGCTGGTTGGACTTGTTTGTTCTCATCATGTCAACTGCTCCCATGGCTGGCTTGACTTTGGGCTGTTGTCCTGTTTATTTGTTTAGCATTGCCACTTAATTCTTCCCATTCACTCATTCATTAAGGCGCCTCGTATGTTCTGTGCAGTGTGCGAAGACAACACATGTCCTCTGGCTTCACGCAGTCTTGCAGAGAAAGACAGATGATACAGAACTGAATGATACAACATGAAAGTGCTCAGTTATTCCAGAGGAGAGAGAGTGACATGTCAGAGAGAGGGAGCCTGAGAGGACACATCATTTTGTTAATCAGGCCAGAGACACGATCAGGAAACATTTAATCAATGACATGAAGGGCGTAGAGACATCCGCTGCCACGGCCCTATGTGCGCCAAAAAAGAGAGTAATGCAATGGTTTACAGAGCAAGGCATGCCCGTCAGTCACTTTCCTAGGATCTCCTGTCAGATCAACCCTGGTTTGCGTGTCTACGTACTTTGTGTATGAGCCAGTGGGCTTCCTGGGCAGGACTAGAACTGGACAACTTTGGAATCAGATCCAAAGTGATACTTCTGAAAGCCTTTGATCCTTAGTGAGATGGAGTGCAGATGGGCCCGATTGTGTCAGAGGAGGCAGAGGAAGAGATGAAGGATGCTTGGGGGATGGATATCTTTTTCATCTGTGTGTGATAAAAATTTTGCCTGACTGGCTTCTTACTAAACAATACTAAACTTCACTACTGTGATAAGGATCCTTATTTAATTAATTTGTTTATAATTGATCCCCAAATAGTGCCTGGGTCCCCTGACAGGTCCCTTGGGATGATGAAACCCTATCAAACATTGATAACAGTCTCTTCTCCTCTGACTCTTGGCACACACATTTGTCCAGTGACTATCTGAGAGGTAAGAACAGCCCTCCCATGAGGGTAAAACTCATGAGAGGGGAGGCAGTGCAGGGGGAGGGGCTTGTTGCATCACAGAGGGACAGAACATGAAGGAGTATGGGGGAGAAGAGATTCCAAGTTAATCCTGGGAACTGAAAGTGCTCTTTCACTAATGACATCTAGAACAAATGGAAATTTCAAATATTAGTGCACTGGAGTTTAAAGAGGGTATCTTAATTTGCAATTCTTATTGCGGGATAATGTTTTTAAAATTGTCTTTTAAATTATTCTGTGGATTGAATTGTGACTTCCAACCCTAACATATTTATGTAGTCCTGGTAAGGACTACAGCGGGAGATTGGCCTTTAAGAGTGTAATTAAGGTTAAGCCATAAAGACTGAGGCTTGCTTACCATGATAAGACTGTGGACCTATGAAGGAAGGAAGCTCACTGCTTGTGAACACTGTGACAGGAGCTGTCTGACACCCAGGAGAGTCCTCAGCCTACCCTATCCCCACATTAACCTCATCTCCACACCCAGGCTCCAGAGCTGTTTAAGTTGCCAGTGGGAGACAAACTGGGACAAAATGAGTATCTAGACCATGACTTTATGATCCCAGTTAATACCAACTCCACATGCAGGATGATCCCAGTCTAGTGTTAACTTCCAAACCTTGTGGGCTTCTATGCGCCTCCTTCTACAAGTTAAAGAAGTGTGGACATAGGACCTTAGGGATTAGCTGGGCCACGCTAGTCCATTTGAATTTCTAATTATCTTTCCTCACTCCTGTCCCTGATCAGCTGTGAACACCCAGGGAAGCCACTTGCACTGTTTCATAGCTCTCCGGTTAGCTAGGGATTTGTGAGGGCCCTCATGCCATCATGACCAAAAGGGCATTTTGAAAACTCTTAACTTCAAAAGAAAAGTAAGAGTGCTGAGGATCCAGTAGACGTGTGCCGCATTTGCCAACTCTGGGAGGCCCTGAAGTTTGGAGGCAGAGCTTTGCTCCAGGGGTGCCTGGCAACCAGCATCTCTATGGCTCTTTTAGCCATTCCCATACCATTATCCATCTGATTGTTCAAGACAGAAGAACCTTGCAAAGGATACTGTGGAGACTCCGGAAGACAGGCTCCCTCCATCAGCAGAGGGCTCGGAAACAGGTTTTCAGTTGCCTCAGCCCCGGACTCTGTAGCAAGTGAGAGCCACCGCGTGAGGTCAGGAAGCGAGTCTCACAAGGCATCCGAGCCCTGCCACCCCTCCATCATTGTCAATAAGCGAGATGGAGAGACCTGCACATCATTTCATTTACTATTGCAATGATTACATAGCTCATTGCCTTCCCATTGTTTCAGTGATAGATTTAATTAACTTCCAATTAATCATAGAGGGTGATATTTAATGCTCTGCCCGGCACTGTGCACAGTGTCACAGACCAAAGAATATATTCTGAAGGCTTCAGTAATCAAGAGGTCACGGAAGATAGATGTTCTTCACTGGAGGAGAGGGAAGATAAATCTGTGTGTCCAGACCACTCTGGCAAACTGTTTTAGGATAATTGTTTTGCATCCAAATGATAACTTTCCATAAGGCCCAACCAAGCACAGCACAGGAGAGATAGATGGACAGAGAAAGAGATAATAGGGTTATAACATGGAGAATTTGCCTGGTTGTAATTCCCATCTGATGCCAACCAGCTTGAGCTCACTAGGGAATTCTGTTCGGCTCTGCAACACTGCAGAACTTGATGCTGTGTTCCTCTGCACATCTTTTGACAAAAGAGGTCCAGACAGCTTGGGGCCATGAGCCTTATTATTATTATTGTTGTTGTTGTTATTGCTTTTAACACTCTTTAAGGACAATTGAAATTTTGCTCCTATGTGAAAGGACATGTCTTTCATCTGATTCTTGGTAAGGCTTTCAAACCTTGCAACTAAAAACTTAGGTCCCTGGGTTCAGTGGTGAGGTAATCACTCTCCACTCTGCATCCGGCAAAAGGACATGAACATGTGACAAAGGACCCCTGGGCTAGCACAGGAGGCATCTGAAATGTCTCTAATAAGTGGGTCTCAACTTCTGAGGAAATATATGAGCAGTTTCCTGAACACGGTTAGAAACTCATTGAGTCAGAACCCAGCTGCACACTTGAGGAATCTGGCTGGACGTGTAATTACATTCACATTCAAACAACGGTCCAGTGATAAATACAAAACGAAGTGCTCCCTTCTTCCTTCCCTCTCCCCCTCTCATTTCTCCTTTCTCCCTCTATCCGACTATCTATTTGCAATTATGTGATAAACATTTTTATATAAGGAAAACAAGGGACTCAAACTGAGTATTAAAGTGATTGGTGACTTCCATCTTACACAATTCAGTGTTTCAGGCTTTGGAAAGTACATGGCTACAGTATGGAGGCAGGAATATGCTTTACATAATTGAAAGCGTATTATGCTGTTTGGGAATGGATGTATATTTGGGAGACTGTATCTATGTCTCTGATGCAGTCTATGACAGTGAAAGGCTGAGAGCCCAGCTCTGCAGCCTCTTAACCCAAGTGTAATATATCTGTGTCAAGTTACATGGAATAAAGGCCCATTAACCAACTCTGTGCACTTATAGAATCCCTTATTCTGAGGAAAGTGATAGGCCCCATCCCACAAACTTAACTATCTAGACTAGGATTTCAGGTTAGTGTGCACATAAACCTGACTTCGCACATGCTTTAGTCTTCAGGAGGCTTGCCTCTGATGGATGACCCACAAACAAACACAGCCAACCATGCTCGTGGCTGTTGTTGAAAGATGCGGGCACATGTGCAAGTGTTTGTGCTTTTGTACATGTGGGTCCACATCACAGGAGCCAGCACAATAGAAACAGCTTGCCGAAGCGATCTCCCACTGGAGATCGGCACAATTTGCTTCATTGCACGCTGCAGGGGTTAAACGCAGAATGAGAGTCCTCTCAGCTTTCCTTAGGCTAGGGGCGCCCTTCTTCACTCTGCAGTGAACAAATTGGAGATGGAACAAGAATGAACTCTGGTGTCACCTCCCTGCCCTTTCAGTCAGGAGGTTGACATCTGAGCAGCCATGAGATTACAGTCATGACCCAGTACAAAAGAACAAGGGGCATTTGCCACTCTTGTTTCAATTCTGGTCATAAAAATGCATTGAGTTTGGCATGGGTTTGTTCTAGTTGGGAGTGTCATCGTAAGAAAGCAGATTCAGGAGAGGCCTCCAGAGGGTTTTGTAGGATATATCACAACACACACCTTGAGCAATTTCTCCCTGGGCCTCCGGAGGCCACTGGAATCTATCTTAGGCAGGACTAGTGGAAGGAGGGGGATCAACAACTCACTGACAAAACCTGTGATCCAAAACTTACCTGCCTACAAGAAGGGCAGGGATAATGAGGGAACAAAGATTGAGGAAAACTCCAACCAATAATTGGCCCAACCTGAGACCCACCCCTCGATAGAGAGCCAGCTCCTGACAGTAATAATGATGCTCTGCTATGCTTGCAGAGAGGAGCCTAACTTGACTGTCCTCTGGGAGGCTCCAGCCTGCAGTGGATCAGGACAGACGCTAGGACTGTCCTAGGCAAGCATGGGGCAGAGCTCCAGGGGTCCTGTGGAACTGTTGGGGGAAAAGATGGAAGGACATGGAGGGGACAGGAACCTCTCAAGAAGATCAACAGAGACAACTAACCCAGTCCCATGGGGGCTTACAGAGACTGAGACATCAGCTAAGGATCATGCATGATCTGCACCTAGGCCTCCTGCACATGGGCAGCTTGGTCTTCATATGGGTTGCCTGGCCAGTGGAGGGGGCGTGTTTTTAACCTGGACTCTCTTCTTGCTTTTGGATCACTTCCTCCTGGCAGCGTTGCCTAGCCTGGCTTCAGGGGATGAAGATATGCTCAGTCCTGATGAGACTTGATGTGCTGGGGAAGGTTGATATGGGGGATGGGGGCTCCCCTTTTTGGGGGGGAAAGGGAGAGGAGAAGGGACAAGGGGCAAGGGGGGAGGGGGGTAGTGGGAGGAGAGGAGGGAAGGGGCACCCATGGGATGTAAAGTAAATAAGAAAAGAAAAGAAAAACAATTGAAAAAAAGAGAATCTATCTTTTGGGACATAAAAATGAAGGTTCCTTTTCAAGACAAACAACCTCCTCAGAGAAATCGAGGCTTGCGGGCTGTGTGTCCACCACCTTCTCTTGGGTAGCTTCACCTAAAAGAAGCAGCAGCAGAAACCATTGTGTGTCACATACTCTGTCAGGGCGAATGGTATCAGGCACAAATGGGCCCTCCAGTTCCCAGCCACCCCACTAGATGCTCCGCCCTGTGCAAAGCCTGCTGTATCTGCCCTCTCCAGACACTGTTTTCCACAGTCCTTTCTACCAGCCCTGTCTGGGGCTCTGATCTACTCTCTTATGGTTCTGACAACTCAATTTCTATGGCGTATATGAAGGTGGTAACGGCTTGATGTTTCTTACCGTAGTCATCTTTCTGTTGCAGTGTGAACATACTCACATACACTCAAAGAAGGAAAAGTTTATTTGGCCTCACAACTTCAGTTTGTGGTACCTGTAGGGACATTGCTTTGGGCCTATGGTAGCACTAGGTGTATCATAGCAAGGGCCTGTGGTTCAGGAGTCTGTCACCTCATGGCGCAGAGAGAGAGAGAGGAGAGAGAGAGAAAGAGACAGACAGACAGATACACAGAGACAGAGAGAGAGAAAGAGAGACAGAGAGACAGAGACAAAGACAGACAGAGACAGAGAGAGAGAAAGAGAGACAGAGAGCTTTCTTTTATTAGCTCTACCTCACCACCACCCTCCTCATCACCATCTCCCTGTGGGTCAGTGAGCATGCCTTTAACATGTAGATCTTTGGAGGACACACCACATACAAACTATAGCATTTCTTAACATATATAAAGTTTAAGTGTGTTAAAAAAAAAAACCCATCTTAGCTCAAGTAAATGAATGTTATGGTAACAGCTCACAGTTTGTTTCAGAGACTGAGAGCTTTGGGAGTATGACGGAGGAATAACAGGGAAAAAGTGACTCATATGGCATACACAACTATGCAGCTTATCATATAGCCAGTGTGTGTGTGTGTGTGTGTGTGTGTGTGTGTGTGTGCATACAGCACACAGTGTATATGGGGACACAGTTGCACAAGTGAGAGCCAGGAGTATATGCTGAGTCTCTTTCTCTGTTTCTCTCCTCCTTGTTTTTTGAGGTGTTTCTTATTGGATCTGGAGTTCTGTTTGGCTATACTTAACCTACTGAGCCATCTCCCCAGTCCCTTCACATATCCAACTTTTAAATTGTGATTGAGGAAATACATTCATTTCTCGTACTTCTCATCTACATTTATCTATAAATAAAATTGGAAAATTTCACAGATATCCTGCAATCTCTTTTCACAGACTTTTTCATAAATGGGATTTAAACTTTGTAAACTATGTTTTACATAACATGAAGTTAGACATACTTATTGATTCTAGTGTGTTACTGGCCCAGTTGATGCTGAGATACAAAGAATGAGAAGCAATCTCCCACTGCAGAGGCTTTAGCTTACTGTTGGAGGGAGACAGACAGGCAGGTCAAGTCAGTACAAGTACTAAATCCTATGCTGGAGGTACAGAAGCAGGGGCCTAACCCCGTAAGAAGACCAAAAAGGGTTCCTGATGTAAGGGATATATCACTGGACATTTGAGGGAGGAGAGAGGTAGGAAATTGGCATTGATTGGGATTTAGGCTGTAACTGTAATTAAGAGACTTTAAAAAAAATAGTGGCTTGTGTTGGCTAGAAGTAGACTTATCTCCATGAAAATCTAAAGGTAGGGGTAGTGTGATGTGTCTGTTCTGGGCAGTGCTTCTCATGAGCAGAGGCTGAGCAGATAACAGTTGCTGAGGTGCCTATTGCACTATACAACTGGTGCAAAATGGCAGGAGAGGAACAGAGGCCAGAGCTGAGTGGCCGCCTATGTTCAGTTCAGAATGTTTCTTGAGGCATTAGGGTTAAAGTCAGGGTTAGTGTTGATGGTGTTATGTTGATGCAAAATCTCACTCTATAGACCGTACCACTTTAGAACATTGACTCTTCCCAGCTATAAAGAACAGATCAGAGGAGACAATGGGTAACTTTCAGCATTCAACAGAAGAATATAGAAAAGAGCAACAGATTTAAGTTTGTCTTTGAATTAGAGTCCATGTCATGGTTGTCCCTCAACTATGTCTATTATGAAGCATAAGCTAGAAATGAGACTTATAACCAAAATTAATCAAAAGGGATGGGGAAGGGCACTTCATAATTATCTGGGGAAAAATCCTCCAAGATGACACCTCCATTCTGAACATCTATGCCCCAAACACAAGGGCATCCAAATTAGTAAGAGAAATATTATGAAAGCTTAAATCACACATGAACCCCACACATTAAGAGTGGGAAACTTCAACACCCCACTCTTACCAATGGACAGATATCAAGACAAAAACTGAACGGAGAAGTCATAAAACTAACAGACGTCATATAGCAAATGGACCTCACAGATACATACAGAACATTTCACTCAAACTCAAAAAAATATACCTTCTCCTCAGCTCCTCACAGAACTTTCTCCAAAACTGACCCTTTACTTGAGCATATGTTGAAGAAGAAAATCGAAATAACCCCTTGTATCTTATCAGACCACTATGGATTAAAGTTAGATTTCAGCAACAACAGAAACAAAAGAAAACCTACAAACTCACGGACACCAAACAATTCTCTACTCAATGACCACTGGGTCAGGGAAGAAATAAAGACATTAAAGACTTTCTAGAATTCAATGAAAATGAAGCCATCACACAGCTAGTAGCCAGGATGGCCCTGATGAAGTGGCAATGTGCTCTTTCTGGCCAACCTTTGGCAGCTGCACCCACTGTCAACCAACCCCCTTTCATTTCTGGTTCCTACAAAGATTGCACCAAACTAATTTTGTCCTATTCATTAATTAGTAATATAAATATATATGTTTAAATTAACAACTCCTCCAAAAACAGTGAACCATTAATAATGAAATTTTATAATCATCGTAAAACCGTCCAGGGCCTGGAAGATGGTGTAATAATTCACCCCTAATTGCTTTCAACCTTGGGCTCACAAACACAGTAGTGGGAGGAATGAGTTCGGATGCTGTAATTCATGCCAGGTCGTGTTTTATTCTTTAACTCATCCTTTGGGGGCTAGGGAAATGGCTTCGTGGGTAAAGTGCTTACTGTGCAAGCTTCAGGTCCTGAGTTTGGATCCTTAGCTAAGAGAGCCCAGTACAGCAGTGTTTGGATGGTCCAGCAGTGATGAGGGTGGAGACGCATGCATCCCACAGGCTTCCTGGCTGGCTAGTATAGCTGAACCAGAGAATTTCAGCTTCAGGAATAGACCCTGACTCAAGAAGTAAGGTATAGAGAAATAGAGGGAGACACTGGCATTGATTTTTGGCCTTCACATGTGCCGGTATAGACATGTATAAAACACACACACACACACACACACACATACACACACACACACACACACACACACACACACACACACAGAGTATCATGCAAGGATCTTAGGTAGAAACATGAGATGGCTCAGTGTCCAGTACTATCAGCCAAACCATGGCCCATAAGAAATGAAGGTGTTTGAAAACCCAGAAAGATAACTCTGTGATGTAAGATTAGTCCATGAATAATGAGAACCCGGAGAAGGCTTGGACTCTGTGTCACTAGTTCTTTCTCTCTGTCTATATCCTTGACTCAACAGAAACCATCCCCAGGCAAGCCACTTGCTTCCAGGCTGGGCTGTAAATTGGAGAGCAGGATAAGCTACCTGAGGAAAGCTAGGCAGTAGATCCAACTGAATGAAGCTGGCACTGTTCAAAGTTGTCCCGTAGATCACTATAATTCTCTGTCATATTATTCGCCAAACAAAGAGACGGGTTAAATGACCTCATGAATTTCTTCCATTCAGATGCCCCACATGTTCTGTTAGCTTCTGGAACCTCAAACTGGATCTGTTGACAAGGGTGGCATGAGGTTAATGTTGGTGGGCGTGGTTGGAAATGTCTCTTGTTTCTGCTTCCTGTACTAACCAATGTTTTCTATTTATCTCATTCTCTATAACATACCAGTTAAAACCTTAGCCACTCATGACATTCTAGACAGTATGCTAAGCAGTGGGAATAAATAAGATGAGAGGATTAGGAAAAAGATGTGGGCCAGGCGTGTGGCTTCCAGGGCAAACACTAGACTGGCACGTGCAAGGCTCACAGTCAAAATGGAGATTTCCCACCAAAACATCCTCCTGTTTTCCTAGTGAAAGATCTTTCAAGTAGTGCAGGGAACAAACATGTGAGTTGAACATGTGAGGCTTTAGGCTACCAGAGGGTGGTTGCCTCTCTATAGCCCTGATATACTTGTAACATTTAGACTTAGGCTATGTTGATAATTACCGTGTGAAGACAGCACCTTTCCACTCACGAATTTCCAAGCTCAGTAGTGATGACCAAATACTTAAGAAGCACCTTGGCTGTTACTACTGCTGCTACAGCCACAGCCACTTCTGGCGGCCAGAGCACTGGAGCTTCTCCAGGGTCATACACCTTTTGAGATGCTCGCTTACCATATGCCTCCCCTGGAGAGCGTGTTCTAAGACACAGCTGGATAGATATGATCCATGGAACAGACATCTGTACCCCCACAGGTACACACATGCATTCTCTCTGTCTCCCAGACAGTATGTAGTCCAGGCTGGCCAGACCACTCTTCCCGCCAAGGCCTCCCAAGTACCGCCATGCATCAACTTCCCTGGCCATACAGCTTTTCTTGGTGTATTGTTGTAGCCATTTCAAAGAAAATGATAGCCATGTGAACCGTATCATACACCCGACACAAGCGGTGTTTGTAAACATGCCACGAAGAATTCTGGGCTTTAGGAAAACCTTGTGGAGAAAAAATGATAGCCGTATACTCTGAGCAATGAAGCAAGATTTTGCAATCACTGTGGGGAAGACTGTGGCACCCATTTTTCAACTTTCATTTCTACCTGTTTTCCAAGGTTCATTTCTGCTGGAACCAAGGTGTTTTTTTCTCTGGAAAAAAAAAAGCCTCTAATTGGCTGTAAATGAATCAATATCCATCAGTTTCACGGGAAAAACCTCATCCTAATCAGATTGGTTATCAATGGAGGAGGACTCTATCATGCTGGATCTTTACTTCAGTTTTGGGAGAGGACTACACATTCTGAGCCAAACTGTGTGATCTGATCCAAAGCATTACAACGTTTTATTGATCCGTAGAAAAGGGAAAGCATTCAGAAGTGACCAGTCTGCCAGATATCTCTAGCACTGCTTAAAAGAGAGAAAGAGAGAGAGAGAGAGGCTCTGAATGAAAGCCTACTATAATTTATACTTCATCATCACCAGATCCCCTGGAAAACAAATGAGCGCTTTTATTGGACAACACCATTGTTTCAAGAACACCAATTTCTGCAATGTCCCCACCCTAAGTGGTTGACTAACTGATCTTATTTCACGCCATGCACCGGCTGTTTCTTCTCACTGTAGGAGTTATGAACTCCCCAGCCCCGATTTTCTGTGTCAGCTGCTCTAGTTCAATAACCAAGCTTGGTGTTTCAGCTACTCTTCTCATAAATGTAACAAAATACCTGACAAAAGCAGCTTCTGTTTCAGCCCTTAGCTGCTGGCGGGCGAGACTTGTGCACGTTCTTACGGTTCTCTGAGTTTCCTGCTGGTGATACCGACAAAATACACACATCACCCAGAGAGCGCCAGGCCGGTGGAGATGCCCCGGCAGACACCTTCCAAAACATAGCTGGCATCTGGGTAACTACATGCTTTCTGTCCTCTTGGATAAAATCTGCTTAAAAACAAAAGTAAAATAATAATAATAAAAAAGAACTAGAACATTGGGAAAAAAATAACAATAAGGGAAACCTATTAGCAAAAAAAAAAAAGCAATTTTCAGTGACACTGAACTAGTCCTGTAAGTCTTTAAAAATTCTCTGATTGAAACGAACGATTGTGCAAAAGTCCCTCACCGAAGGTCTCTCTACACGGCAGCCTTTGAAAATCACGTAGAGGTCATTGTGAAAGGAGGGATACGCATAAAATCATGTCTCTCATGCAATGAGGATCATAACTCAGTCATAGTCCATCTGTAAAACCAAAACACTCTCTCTCTTTCTCTCTCTCTCTCTCTCTCTTTTTATTTGCATAGATTACAACAACAAGCCGGGCTTGTGTAACTCACAGACCCGAGTGAGACCCTGTGAGCTTGCCAACAAGTGTACTTGTTAGGGGGCCCAGGTGAGGCTGAGAGGAGGCGGTGGGGATTTGGGGAAGGCTGCTGTGTCCTCTGTGTCCTCTTCCTACCTCTTGGTTTCTTGAGGAGAGAGACTTGATCTTCTCGGTGACAGAAGGGTGCTTACCTACCCCTCTACCTCCTACTGTATCACTGCTGTTGAAACGGGTCAGTATCGGTACCACTGACGCCTGGAGGGTTGCTGGACGTGATGTTCTCGCTCTTGGCAGCTCCTCTGGTTTGAACTGTGCAAACCCCTTGGGGCCTTTCCTGGGTAAGGAGTCGTCTGTGTGGAAGTCCACGGGCTTGTCTGGAAGAGAGCGGCCAGGGGGTGACGGTCTCTTCCTCTAGTGACCTCGGAGTCTGTAGGGGCAATGTAGCGCTTCATTCTGTCCTTGGGAAGACCCTACCAGCAGTGCCTCGGGTAGTTCCTCTCCGTGGCACCGCTAGCCAGTCACGGCAGGAATATTGATTGGAAGCTACCAAATGAAATATGCGTGCTGGCGAACGCGTTGGGAGAAGAGCAGGTTCCGCCCACAAGAGTCACAGCGGAGGAGAACTGAGCAATTATGTGCCTTGTTGAGTGTTCAGGAGAGACAGTTCCTGCTTCATGAAATACACTTTGCTTTGCCTTGTGGAAAATTTATTGGTCTTTCATTTGATGTGCTCCTTTAAGAGGTCAGTTTTGGCTTTCAGTACTCCCAGAATTTATTTCTTCTTCCATTGCCTCTTGCTAGCCGTACTCCTTGAAGTCCCTTCTGTATCTGAGCTGTCACAGCCAATGCACTCTCTAAACTGCTTTACACAATGGAAAAATGTTTTGGGATTGGGGCAGGATGAAAATAAAAACTTACCTGTGCTTTATAAAGGGGAAAATATGATTATCCTGGTCTAGACTCTGTCGGCACTGTGGATCCCTTTACCACAGAGGATTCCGTCGTCACTTCGGTGTTGATCGGTGAAAACTGTTATTCTCAATAAGTTTTCAGCAGGATCAATGAGGAGAACAGGTTTCCAGTTTATATTTTCCTGTCAAGGAAACCGAGTCAAGCAGAGAACCCAAACTGGGGACTCAACAGAAAGTAGCTCAGATGAAAGGTTCCACTTTTTAGTATGGAAGTCGAGGCTTCTAGATGGTCTCGGCCTGGTCACCTTTTCAGTTCTACTTTGCGCTTCCCTCGATTTGCTCCAAGTCTCAGCCATCCTGAACTTTGTCTAGTTCCCCAAATGGACCAAGCTGATTTACTTACAACATTCTCATCACCTGGAATCTTTTGTTTATATTTTTCTTTTATTTTCTCATTCAAATACTTAGAAATTATTTTTTAAAATTAATTTTAATCTTGTAAAAATATTTCAGTGCTACCTACATTCTCTTTTAAAGGTTTATTTATTTACTTGATTTATATGAGTGCTCTGTGTACACCTACATGCCAGAAGAGGGCACCAGATCTCATTACAGATGGTTGTGAGCCATGGTGGCTGGGAATTGAACTCAGGACCTGTGGAAGAGTAGCCAGTGCTCTCAACCACTGAGCCGTCTCTACAGCCTCTGCTACATATATGCTTATCACACTTTTGATTGTCTGATGCAGAGGCCTTGATACAACGATCTAATACAGCACCTGCTGGCATAGTGCTGTAATCAGATTTCTAGAACCTATAATTGTCCACAGGCAGCAATTTCTGGCCATCTCCCACTCTGTACCTGCCCATGTGGCCTGATTTAGTTTCCCAGTGTAACTACAGTGTTACTGTACATGCTAAACTATATATCTGTCTTCTTCAACTAATTTAACAGAAATTTGGTGCCAAGGATCACATATAATTAATTTCTGTATTTTAGCACATGCATATTTTTCTCACAAAAAGAATAAATAATTGAGCAAGTGGTTGAAACTAAAGCCAAGGAAATGAATGTTGATTTTTTTCCTCAAAGTGGAAGTGATGAATGTAGGTCCAAATGCTTCCTTTTTCCTCCCCATATGCACACAAGATTTCCTGACTACAGAAGCTCTCTGGGCTGACCTGTCTGCAACCTAACTGCAAAGCTCTGCTGCACTCAGCAGCGACAATGCTCCACAGTGAGAATGTTTGGTCCACTGTTAGGAGTTACTGAACGAGATGCAGGATTTAGCATCTAGTGTGTATTCAGAACAGGGCTGTGCTAGCCTTCTAATTTGTAGAAGTGGCACGTGGCCCAGGTGATGGAATTTTTGGGCTCATCTGTTCTCCGATGACCAGCTGAGTTTGGCAAGGAGCATAAGGAGAGCAGAATGTGGCCAGGCTGCTCTTCTCTAGTAAGCCGATGCCTTTACTGAAGGCCATAGGTGATGTCAGATGGCATCCCTCCATCTCTGCCACCTCCTCTCCCCACAGTCACCATCAGGCACACATTCTTCTCTGTGGCCTTTACTAACTTTGGTGCCCACAAACTTTCATCCGTAAGTTAAACCGTCCTCAGTTTGCTCAATCTGAGGACATCTCTGTTTCCTCTGGAGGTCCCGACTGTTGTCCCTCTACTACATGTGTGACCATCACCGCTTTACACACGTGTGCATCACCCATGTGAACTACTAGTCAGACCTTAAATTTTTATCGTTTAGCAGAGGCAAAGCATTAATGGATTTTGTCCATTGCAGCTGACAACCTTGTGTTCCCACCATCAGGAAACCATCAACGCAGAAAGCAGGACATCAAATAAGGCTCCGGAAACAAGAGACCAGATACTGGTTCCCGCAGCATGCACATATGCAGGGCTAAAGCTGTGCATGTGGCATTACTCACTGCTATTGCTGTCCCATTTCTCTCAGGCCTTGCTAGAGGCAGCTAGTCAAGTAAACACGGAGGATATCGATTTGGTTGCGGACTAAATAATGGTTGATTTGTAGCCACTAATTTCAAAGGTACTTACTGTTTAATTTAGTTTGTGTGTATGGTGTGTGTGTGTCCATGTGTGTATATGTCTGGAGACCAGAAGTTGATGTTGAGTGTCTTCCTTGAGACAAGGTCTCTCTCTCAACCTGGAGTTGGCTGATTTGTCTAGACTGGTTGGTCAATGAGTTTCAGGAATCCACGCATCTCTTCTTTGAGGGTGCTAACATCACAAGTACATATTGCATCCAACATCCAACTTTTAAGTGGGTGCTGAGGATCTGAGCCTCAGCCCCCATGCCTAAGCACACAGACACACACACAGACACACCATCACCTGAGCCATCTGCCACCTGAGCCATTTGCCAGCCCCAGAGAAACATTGTTAAATATTGGATGAAAATTTCAGTCTCCTCAGTTTTGAGATTCTAAATTCTTCATTCTTACTGAGAAGTGCTTCAAATCCCCACACGTCCTCACTCTTGCTCAAATAAATGTCCATGCACTAACAATGTTATTTGACGGAGTTTGCAAGAATCTGACTGAGATTCACAATTGGTTCCATTTTAAAAGGAAATTTTGTTGATGCAGGATCTTTTGGAAACAACTGAGCCCTAGTTTTGTGGTTTCAACTGTAGATGCTTTTAGGAAAAAAAGTTCACATCCTTTGTAGTTTGGAAAAAAATGGTTATAGTTCTGTTTGATGTCAATGCAAACAGGTCTCCAGTGGTTCTTGCAGCCACTGGAATGTTTCATTAACTCCCCAACCATGATTATGGCCATGGCTTGTTAACAAATGGCCTCTTTAACTTTTGCACAGAGCTTGTTATTTTATAGATTCTAATAGTTTATAGTCAGGGCGTGAATAAACTCATTTCTTTCACAATAAGGACTGCCTTTTCTCATTTTGATGAGAGTTTAAGTCAATCTGAGCAAATCTGAGCAAAGCAGAGTCATGTTCGGTGAAATGAGGACATAGTCCATGTCAAGCAAGTAGTTGAAATCAAGATGGGTGTAAAGTTTGTAGGAAAGAAAAGATGCTTGAATTGACTGGGAAGGAAGAGAGATCACTCCTAGAGGTCCTCTAACTCTTTCACACCTCGCTTAAAGCCATTACAGAAAACTGGACTTTGAGGCAGGAATCCAATATTTTGGTGTGGATTATTACTATAATAAATACTCACAGAATTTGATGCTCATAGAATTTGAAGGGATGCTCTTACTATTGAAATCAATTTTTAAAGACATTGGCTAGACTGAGAACCAGGGGCTTTGGGTGGCGTCTACAAGAAGCTGATGAATGAGGCCTCCTGGAGTGATGGAGATCTCTCCCAACCTCAGATCTCCCACACCCTCTATTCACGGGCAATCTCGCTTCAGTGAGGATGTCTGCACAGCAGTGGAGCTGTGGTAAAGATGGCCTCCTTCCTCTTTCATTTAAAGTAGATCGGTGGATTGGTAATCTTTTCAATATACTATTAGAAGAGTAACTGCGCTGAATGATTTAAGGAGACTCTGAACTTTGACTGTGTCCTGTATAATATATGGCTGCCTTGAAGCTCTGGGGTCAGGGGTTAGAGGTAATGAATTTATTGCTAGATTATGTCCCCTCTCACTTTTAAAAGAGATGGTATATTTGGAACATTAAATTATGAATATTTTTCCTTCCAGAAATGGTCTTAGAGAAGGTATTCTAAATTAATATTTTCCAATTGCAGTCAAGCCTTTCTCACTAGTTATGTTCTCAGAAATGATTGAAGAGAAGAAGGTATAGGCTAAAGTAAAAAAGCTGAGTTTAGGGTTAGACAAAAAAGGGGGGAGCAGGCGGTGGTAAATTTGGACTTCCTAGACCCTACGTTTGGAAACACCTCTGATTTTGAATGTGTCAGAAGGCACTGTTAGGTAGAAACATATCAGATAATATTATAAGAGAAAACATTTTAAAGAAATCCCTTTCTTGGTGGCTGTACCACCATGAGCCATGAAAAATACAGACACTCTACAGATCCTCAGATCATGCTGAGGTTGACATGAATAGCCAGGTGCTGAATGGCCTCTCACACTGTTCTGAAGGTCTTCATGAGCCAATGTTAATGCCCTTCCACGTCAAAGGAGAGCATGGCCTCCTGAAGCTCAGTTCTCAAGCCACGGCTCCGATTATGTGGAGCCAGGTGCTTCTTCTGTGGACCGTCATTCTCAGGTGTTTCAACTCTGCTCTTTTCCCCTGGGAGGTAGTTTAGCCCACTCACTGCTCCCTTGAGATTATAAAGCAAACACAAACCCCAAAGGATTATGGGTGGTGCGCACTATTCTTAGCATGCATTGGCAACTCACTTCTGTACTAATTATGATGACAATTAGATTTATTTTTATTATTTGTGTTCTGGCTGTTGTATCAGGCTTAATACCTATAGTATTTCTCTAATCCATGCTCTGGTCTCATGAGACAGTGACTCCCACTCTCCGGACGAATGTCAGTTCTCAAGGTGATCCAGCAGATGAGGAAGAGCAAGAATTAGAACCCAATTTTGTAGACTGCGTAATCTGTGTCTTCCCAACCATTCTTCCTGCCTCTGATAACAAAAGAGTAAAGGCTCCATCTGTCTCAATACATAGCTTATACAACTTTCCATCCCTTTGTCCTTCATCATCATCAATTCAACACACAACACTATAATTTATGAAGACGGCTTCACATACATTCACCCGGCAGCAGGCTGAGGGGACACTGTGTGAACTATTTAGCCTGGATGGCTTCCCTAATTAAGGCCAGACTAGACCAAAACACTGAAGGAAGGGGGATTAACTGGGGGATTATGACTGCAGAAGAAAACACTGCAATACTTAGACAATTTAGGTGAACTGCATACCTCAGTGGCCGGCAGCTGTTGTGATTAGGAGGGAATTTTAGGTAACAGGAGGCTAGCAGAGGGGGTTCAGCGCATTAGCTCAGAGAAGACAGCAGAAGGCAGAGGTAGCAGGGCGTAGGGGAAGCAAATATACAGCACAGGCTCAGTGTCCTCACTCAGGCTGCTGGCTTTCACAGGGACTCTTGCTGGCACTGGATAGTGAGGGTGAGGACGGCTTTAGAGTTTTGTCTGGAGGACACTACATGATTCTCATTCAGTCACACCCATGGCCCTGTGTAGCCATGTCCTAGTTTCTCCCCCTGGCCTACTCATATATCGTTATTCAATGAAGTAATAATGTTAAAAGCAAGACAATCTATAATGCACTTTCAATAAAACTCTGAAAAACAGTCATTGATCTTCCCGTATGTTGGCTACCTACCCCCAGCTGCCTTACAGCTCTGAGTGTAGAGGTGGTTAAATGACCAAGATACTTAATATGTAAGTTATGAAACGTTTCCACTTCCTTATTTACCACTTAATGGTCATTAAAAGAGGAGGAACATCATCCTTTCCCAGGTGATGTAAGATGAATCTTGGCTTGAATAGAATACTCATTTATCAATAATCAATTACTCAGTTAACCATTAAAGATAATAATCATTTCCACCACACTTACGATAAAACGCTACAAATGTCAATGAATCATTATTTTACCCTAGGGCAGAACTTAAATCAATTTCTTATTACCATTCACTTTAACTTCTGCAACTGTGGTGGGCATTCCCAAGGCCGTGATGGAAGAAAGTCCTCAGCTGGTTGCAGGGTCTGAAGGCAAGAGCTCGCTGTTGTGCCTTGTGGAAATCCTGTAGATTCTTCTGTAGACAGAGCGTAAGTGCTTTCAACATACATAGCATTTTTAACTCCCATCTTAGTTCTTTCCCATGCTTTCTTCATGTCTTCAGGGATGTTGCTGGGGGGGGGTTTGCCAACTGATACTAACTCAGGTTCTACTAGTTGCCTCATTACTTCCTTTCTTCAGAATAAACCCAGTTTTATTTTATATGTTACCTTAAGAGCCCTGGGTAACAGCTTGCACGGTGATGGAATCATGCGTTGGAGACACAAGGTCATCTTATAAAGGCTTCCCACCACATATGAACAAAAATGTCTTGAAACTGACCTGGCCACAAAGAATCTGGTCTCTATACAGCCCAATATCTCATCACACCCACTACCCCTCATTCCTCTCCTCACTTTACTTCAAGCCCCTCATAATCTGTGTCACTATCTTTCCACACAGAATCTGAACCTGTTATTCCATTTTACTTACTTAACAGCAATTTCCCCCACCACACTAGTTTTTAATCCAAGGTTTTCTTCCCCAAGGAAGTCTCCCCTGTCCAGTTCCTGTCATATGTCTTTAATCTCTCCTCCTACTCTTCCTCTTCCACCTCCCCCTCCTTCTTCTCCTCCTTCTCATTTACCACAGCTTTGGTTTTAGATATGGTAGACTGATGGATTGATGATGTTTCTGCATCTCCCACCGAGCTATGTGCTTCTTTGGGCGGGGTTCAATCCACCGTAAAATAAATGTTAGGATAGCTTCTAGTCCATTGCAGGCTTGCAACAAAGCTTTGATAAAAAAATTATGTGTCAATTTAAGAAGGGCCTAGCAAAGCATGCAGTTAAAGTCAGAGTATAGGAAGTACAGGTGGCAGCTATGAAGAAGGCTTACTGGGATGTACTGAGTATGCCTTAGTTTGCTTTTTATTGCTGGGATAAAACACCATGATGAAAAGGGTTTATTTCACCTTATAACTTGTAGTTCATCATCTGGGGAAATTAGGAAAGGAAGTCAAGGCAAGAGCCTGGAGACAGAGCTAATGCAGAGGCCATGGAGGGTGCTGCTTACTGGCTGCTTACCAGCTTTCCGCTGGGTTGATGCTATCTGATGCAGAGGCCATGGAGGGTGCTGCTTACTGGCTTACTGCTGGGTTGATGCTATTTCTGTGCCTGCCACTGAACTGAGAACTCCTTAGGGCAGGGTTCTTATACAGTTCAGGACTACTTGCCCATGGATGACACCACCCACCATGGGCCGAGCTCTCCCACACCAATCACTAAGAAAATGCCTCCACAGGCCTACAGGGCAATCTTATGGAGGCATTTTCTCAATTGTGGCTTTATCTTCTCAGATAACTATAGGTTGTGACAAATTGACAACAACAACAACAACAACAACAACAACCAATCTCCCATGACAGAGTGATAATAACACTGTAAGTTCATTAAAGTTTGATGAAGTTTGGAGGCCAGAATGATGGCTCAGATAGTAAAGGTGCATGCTGCCGAGCCTGACAACTTGAGTTCTGCCCTTAGGACTCATGTTGTGCAAGGAAAGAACAGATTATCCTCTAATCTCTAAGTGTGAGTAATGGTACAAAGAGCCCTGCCATTGTTTTGTAGCAACCAATGAAAAAAAGCCATTCTTAGAAGCATAGACTTAATGTTTTTGACTCAGGGGCTCAGTGCTTAGGGTGAATTGTCAATCATAGTGTGAACTGTCAGTCATACTGTACGGTTGCTCATAGTGTGAATCGTCGTTCATGACAGTTCACAGTTACATTAACTTTTTAGTTTTAAGGTCTTTATTTACGCATGTGTCTATATGTATCTATGTACATGTCCACATGTCTGTAGGTGACTCAGGAGGCCAGAAGAGGGCACCAGATCTTCCTGAGGCTGGAATTAAAGGAAGGTGTGAGCTATCTGAAGTGGATGGTAGGAACAGAACCCGGGTCTTTAACTGCTGAGCCATCTCTCCAGCTCCCTGCTCCAGCCTCCTTAAAGTCTGCTAACTTGGGTTAAAATGAGTTTTAATAATTAGAATTTTTCCCATAAATATTGAGAGTTTCATTTATACTTCAGGCAGCAGTTTAGGCACAGGGTCAGCAAGGCAGACAGGAACAGACTTGCCAGAAGGAGAGCCATAAAGGAAACAGAGAACTGAAGCCCAGGCTCATTAAGTGCTTACCTGCCCTGTCCTGGATTGGATAGTTCACTTATCATGAAGTGAACTTCCTCCCAAGACAAGGGTTGCAATTAAAACTACTCTCTAAATTTCAGATTAAAAACTGCGGTACAGAGTTCTGCTAGCAGCTCTAGAGCTGGAGAAACAGGATTCTGATCCATGCTGCCTGTTTTTGGGATTTGTAGCTACATTACCTACATTGCTCTCATTAGCTTCAAAATAAACAAGAACATGGCTCTCTGTAGAGAACTAAAAATGAGGGACTGTGTGATACAGGATAGTCAAAAAAGGATGGCACTGGATTTGAGTTTGGATACCAGAATACTACACAAAGAGATCCATTTCTTTCCTGATAAATGGTATTCTTTTTAAAGGTTCCTTTAAGCCACTAATTAGAAAACAGACTTATTTACTGCCTCTTGCCTCTGTTTACCTAGAGAAAGAAAAGGAGCTGAGAATGAAGTCTCACAGTCTCTGCTGTAGCTCTTGCCTGGCTCAGCCTTGCTGCCACAAGGACAGGGCTTCCGGTGGCCAGCCAGGCGGCTTCCCTAGGCTTGCAGGCAGGCATGCTGGCTGTTGGTTGTGAGTCAGACTCCCTTGGGCTGGGAGTCCTGGAGCTCCTCCCAAATGTACTTATTCCCTCAACTGTGAGGATGCTGAAGCGGGATGGTAACTACGAGATGCCAGCCCGTTTTGTGGAAAGAGGGCAGAGGCTCACTGCACTCTAAGGACCACACATGGCTAATCACATGACCCCACCTGAGCACAGCCTCAGATCCTGATTTATGATGACCTCTTAACGCTCATCAGAGCCACTGTCTCAGGTAGTTTATTTGAGCGCACTGAAGTCCTTTGTGAGTCAGAACCACCCAGCACTATAGTTCATAACAGGCGAATAGATCCACCCATGCCTCAAACATCAATAATATTTTCACAGATTTCACTAAATTTAAAGTATTTTGGTGTGTTTCTGAACCTGAAATGGAGTCAGAGATAGCCAAAGTAGGGAATGAATTCAAATTAATTGAGGATCGCCCAGTACAGAGGCTCCCAGTGGCGCCCAATCTTTCTAATGCTGTAATCATTTAATATCTCGTGCTGTGGTGACCCCCCCACCATAAATTATTCTGTTGCTACTTTATAACTGTAATTGTGCTACTGTTATGAATTGTAATGTAAATATCTGATATGCAGGATATCTGATCTGTGACCCGCAAAGGGGTCACGACCCGCAGGTTAAGAGCTGCTGCCTTCTAAAGTTTAGCTCAATGAATGTGGAGTCTGGTGAGTGTTTCTCTCTAAAGAAAGCTTCAAACTGCTGCTTTCTAAATGAAAAAGGTCTCATTTTCCCTGTATAGTTAGTGGCCATTAAAGAAAAAAACAGGCTTTAATTATAATTACCAAATTAAATCAGTCTTATAATGTATAGAAAATAGTGCTGAAAATGAATCACTTAGAGTTATGCCAGTCAAAAAAAAATCACATTAACATTTCATTATACACAAAATTGTCTATGACTTTGGAAGATGTGATTGAAAGGCCGTTTTGTCTGTCAGGTCTTGAAGAGATGATGTTAGCAGAAATGATCTCTAAAAAGTCCCATTTTGGGATCATCTTCCCCTATTCTATCTGGTCCCAAGAGCTTTTACTTCTAACACAATTTTAAAATTAAAAGTGTATGATTCAGCTTATTATAGTGTCTTGCTCTGAGAGATTTAATAAAATTTCTTCCTACCTTCTTCTTGCATTGTATTTTCATGTTAAGAAATCTTAAATCATCTCCTATTGTCTATACATAAAACTGTTTAATATACTGACTCACACTCATTTTAAATATCAAACAGTTGTAGAATTAATCCCACATCTATTTTACATGGTAATAACGTCACATGTTTTCAATCACTGCACTTCTTTTAATCAGTTCATGTGCTCCCTGAATAATTATATTGTAGAATATAGTATTTTCAATTTATTAGTTGTCTAAAATAACCTATGTGAATTAATTATCAGTAAAACAATACACTGAAATTTGATGTCTCTAGGTACAAGTTAGGATTTGAGTCTGAAACCTTCCCCACACGTTCATGTGGCTGAACAATGGTCCCCAGATGGTGACCTGTTGGGGAGGTGTGGAAACTTTAGGAGATGGGGCCTGACTGGCTGAGGTTGGTTCTGGGGAAGAGCTACACCCTGGCCCTCCTTCTACTCTAGCTTTCTGTCTTGTGATTGGATGAAATGTAAAGGTTGGTGTATGAGCCTTCCTCTGGATAGAGAACCCTGAAACCATGAGCCCAAATAAGGCCTTTCTATAGAATTGCTTCTGTTGGATATTTTGGTCATGGCAATGATACGCTGCCTTTAATCTGTATATTTTATTTTAAAAACTTTATCCTTGAGGGTTTTTTTTTAATTTAATAAGAAAAGTAGAGGTTATATAGTGAGACTAAACTGTTTTACATCATATAGAATCTACCTATGCTTAATCACTAGCCAGTTCATGCCAAGGAGACATGCTGATAATTCCGTTAGGCTGCCACCTCTTAACTCTAATATGTAGACCTACAATTGTCTTTATAAGGGCACCAATTTGACATTGCTTAATGGCGGTGAGTCTGTTCCTAGCCTACACCTTCCCAAATTCACTTCCAGATTTACAACCTAGAGCAGCAATCTATAGATCTTTTTAGTTCCAGAACTCGTTTTTACATGTAAAACTTGAGCACCCCCCACCCAACAGCTCTTTTTTATACCTATGATATTAAAATTTAACTTTGAAAAAGTTTAAAAGCAGTTTTATTAATTCATTTATCAACAGGAATAACAAATTTGTTAAATGTTAAGAAAACATTTAAAAAATGACCAAACACAAACAAAAGAAGAGGGTAAGAGTGACATTGTTATCTGTAAAAAAAAAAAAAAAAAAAAAATGCTGTGAATCCCTTTAAAGTCTCATTTAACTAAAGGTAGGTGCATTCTCATGTCTGCTTCTTCAAAGAACTTCCTGCCAGCTGTTGCTCTGCGTGAAATGTGTGAAGAAAAGTTGTTTTCTACATGTATTGCAAAACAAAGTACTATTTAATGGCTATTTTCAGATTCTTTTCTTGATACTCTATTAAATTCAACCTGTCCCTTAAAGCTGGTTGCAGTGTGGGGGTTGATATTTGTTAGTTGAAACCTTTACTCTCTTGCACAGAAATGAGTTGCTCTGTTCTATCTGTTGAGGACCTGGTCCTAAACTTGTACATGAGTTTATAATGTCATGTGTTAGTTTTTTTTTTTTTTTTTTTGGAAAACATTGCCTCACTGAGTTATCTAGCTGTGATTGTTTGAGTAAGAATGGCCCCCACAGGTTCCTACATTTCAATGCTTAGCCATCTGGGAGTGGCACTATTTGAGAAGGATTGGATAGTGTGTCCTTACTGAAGGAGGTGTATCACTGGGGGTGTGCTTTAAGATTTTTAAAAAGCCCATACCAGACCCAATCTCTCTCTCTCACTCCCTCCTCTCTTCTTCCCTCTCCTCCCCCTCTCTCCTCTTCTTTCTCTCTCCTCTCTTCACTCCCTCTTTCTCCTCTCCTCTCTCTCTCACGCTCTCTGTTTCTGGATAAGACTGTAGCTCCTCAGCTACTGTTCCAGCTCCATGCTTGCCACCATGCTCCATTATCAGAGGAAAATGGACTTATCCTCTGATCCTTTGATGTAAGCAAGGCCCAGTTAAATGCTCTGTTTTACGAGAGTTGCCTTGGACATGGCATCTCTTCAGAGTACTAGAAAAGTGATTAAGACACCAGCTATTATAGATACCAATGCATGTGTTGTCTGTGTGATTTACAGATCATATCAGAAAAGTCTAGATATTGAGAAATTGTTGAGTTTGTGCAGGTAGATAGTTCTCTTCAAAAATTTAAAAAATTCCTGAAATTTCAATTTCTGTAGGGACAGTAAATATTATTAATTGTTAACTGTTTATTTCAAAATCAAAAACTCATACTGATGAGTATAATTCTTCTAATTCTATATGTTAAAACCAGTTTCTCTATTAAATGAAAAAATTGTACTTGGTTGTGCATTCAGAGACTAATGGCTGCTTCAGGTGCTAAGAATCACTGAGAGTTGAGTGCTCAACCCTAAACAGGGCATTCATTACCTCCTCCAGGGTCCAGAGAACAGTGAGGAGCAGGAAGAAGAGAGAATGTAAGAGGAGGATGGTCCAGAGAAGGACTCTGAACTGCTGTCCTCTGGCATGACACAGCCACTCCACACTGAAGACATAGCTGCTATGGCTGCCTGCACTGGGTCAGCAGGAGACTTTCTGGGGAGCCCAGCAGGCTCTAGTGGATTGGACTATACCACAGTCACACTGATGGGCCTGGCTAAACTCAGCTGGGTATAAAACAAAAGCCATGACTGTGGGAAAGGGGCTTGCAGGCAGAGGGACAGTGACAGGGTGGGAAGAGATACTAGACGGTAAGGGGGGGGGCAGTAATCAAAACATATTAACACACATGTGGAAAATTGTCAAAGGACGAGTTTGATCAATAAAAATGATGTTTCCGAAGAATGAGGAAGAAACACACAGTGCCTTTTCCTGAGATGACCATCTCTCACATAGCACAAGCGCTTAATGACTCCTCCTCCTGTTGTCATAAAGAATGTTAGCATTCATGCTTGAGGTTGAAAGTTAAGAGGCGTCATTCTTGTTCATTCATAATACAATATTTTTGCAAGAAACTCATATTAAGACGTTCAAGGTCATGATGAGGACAATACGAGGAACATGGTCAACTATTATTGTTTCTAGTAGGAGCACACACCTGCACTCCTTTGCTATTACATATTTTTAATGAGCTCACTGATGACATGACAAATGATACCCTTTGCTGTCATTGTCTGTATGCAAGGAACATGTTACTTGTTGGTTTTGAGCTATAGGTACTGTCAATATAGTGTAAAGGGAGAATAATGTTCATGTAGTATGAAAAGTATTTGACCTTGTGCACTCTTGCAGATTCCCAGAGATCTGTGCACATTTGGAGAACTCCTGCCCTTGAGACATTTTTGCACACGTATAAAACACAGACAGGTACATTGATGCTTGCTGCAGTGTTGCATAAAAGAAAAGGGGAAGGTACCCTTTGACAGAATAAGCACGTATGGATGTACATATAGCATATATGCACACACATAATTTTCAGAAACACAGGGACAGAGAGAAAATGGATCAAGTGGGGGATGGAAGGAGAAGACAAACGAATCTAGTATAGATGTTGCAAATGTTCTCTAGGTTGAACAGAAGTACCATCCATTAAAAATGACATAAAGTGAAAAGCTCACCCAGGGCGATGTGCAATGCATCTGAGTACTGGGAAAGAAGGCTGCAGCTGGATCATCCACCGTCTTCAGTGGTAAACAAGGAGAGAAAAAGGGAGGCTGGCAGAGATACAGTTCCTAGAATACAAATGTAAATGATAGTCAGAGCTAGCATTTCAGAGATTAGGAGTGCATTTCAGTCAGCCAGCCTAGACACAGAAGTGGTCAGTCTGGCAAGAACTGTTAGGGATGTCAGTGATACCATGGAGAATGTGAACAAATAATAAGAGAAAATAAAGTAGCAGTAAGTAAGACTTTCAGAGTCAGGAAGACTCAGGATTCCAGGAACAAAGTAATTAAATGAGATGGAGGAGGCCATGACTTTTGAATATGTTATTTATGTTGCTACTGTAGCGTAGAGAATTGTTCATAAGTTGTTTCAAGATATAACTTTTACTTGCAACCTTTTAAAGGCCCTTATTTCACCCTATTCTAAAATAACCCTATGAGATATTGCTACAAAGTACTTGACCTCCATGAGCTCAGCCTACGTTTGTATTCACGAATCTAGCTCTCAGAGTGGATAACCCAAGAGAGCAATGCCAGCCACAGAGTGTGGCCTGGATATGGCTTGTTTCTTTTGACATGTACACTAGATACATGCACGATGCCTGCGCGCTCACAGACCCTTCTGATAAAGCACCTCCCCAACGCAGAAGACGGGCTGAGTGGAGCTTTGCACTGTGCGTTTTCTCTCATTCGGATCTGGGTTCATCCAACCTACCAGTCTGTAGTTCGACCATCTACAGGCAATCTGTAGACTGTTCAGGCAAGCTGGACGGATCAGGGATTTGATCTCTCTCTCTTTCGTGGTCAGTGATTTGGACTGAAAGGAGCAGACGGCCACAAGTGAAGTGAGTAGAGATGGCTTAAGTGAGGTTAAGTGTGATTCAGGGCCGAGTTTAGGATATGGGATGGGAACTGTCGTGAGACAGAAGAAGCCTGGGGCAATGAAGAGAAGATTAGATTAGAATGTGTCCAAGAAACAAAGACATGACAAAAAGCACTATGTGTCCATTGCAGCCGGGTACAGAAAATGGCTTGTGTTCAGCGCTGTCTACATTCTTGTTGCCTTAGCTACATTCAGCTCCAGCATCTTCGCTGGGTGAGTGTCTAGGCACGCAACCGCTGAAGTTTGACAGTGACTATTGGGTGAATCTGTGGCTTTAAAATGAATGTATTGGCAGCAGCAAATTATTTACATCCACTCATTATTTATGGAGCATATTTGGCAATGACTTCTTTTTTTTTTTTTTTCTTTTTCTAGCTTAAAATAGCCAAAATCTAGGAAAAGCAGCTTTCAAAATAGAAATGCAGAGTGAAGTGATGATGAGGGGAGGTGGAGACCTTCTTACTTTAAAAAGAGACGCTAAGAAGGAAGTTACTGTTTATCTAGTTTCTGGGAAAATAACAAATCCTGGCTTTGTTTGTTCAGCTGAGTGTCTAGAACGGCTGGCCACTGTAGCGCAACCAACAATTGGCTTCCTAGAAGCTTAGTGATCTTTCTCCTCCAGAGGCACTCTGGAGCCTTTTAGGGAATTTAGCCGAGAAGGAACTTTCTTTTCTTCACACATTGTATGAATATCTCATGTGAGAATGGTCACAGAAACGCTGCTGGCCACAGTGCTTTGCCTAGGAAATCTGAAAGCAAATTTGAACTTCCGTACATCCAGAAAAAAAAAAAAAAGACTTACAGCATATAGTATTGTTACTAGCAAATAATTTTTGTAAACTTTCTTCAGCTCTTTTGTCATTGGTTGTACAGTGTTATTGCTGTGCTCAATATGTTGATTCAATCCTTCAACAACGGTATGAGAGATAGTATGGTCATCCTCTTTTATAGAGGAGGGAAAGGGCATGTGGCTGGTTGCCTAGGTCACACTGCTCCAGAGGGTGGAAGAGGAATTTGTGTCCAGGCAACCTGGCTCCAGAATCTGTTATCACAGCTACTACCTGGTGCTTTATTGACATAACTATGCCATTCATCAGTATATGTATTAAGAATCTGCACTATTCATTCTCTGTTTTCCCACATACATGGTGGTTAGTGGTTTTAAGTGTTGTTGCTAAGAGCTCTCCATTGCATTGGTTTTTATTATAGAGCGCAAATCAGGTAACTTCTTAATTAAGTATAGGAGATGATAAGGAAAAAAGTTATAGTTATTTTTTGTTTGATAAATATTCTAGTAATCTATTTATGGCTCTGTTTGTATTAATTGGTTTTTTTTTATCCTGGATTTTGATACTATCTTCTGGCTTCAGATACTATACCTATTAATTTTTGATGGAGTGCTGAAAACTATGAATTTTGTGCAGCTTAAATGTATGACATTCATTAGCATATTTTAAAAGGTGTGTGAGCTTTGTACTGGTCAGGCAAATCATTTCTTCAGTTTGACCATTTGGAAAACTGAGCAGTGTTTCAATAGGGGAAATTCAGAGTAACGTGTGTGTCAGGGATGATTTGGTCCCACCATCAAGGCAAGGAGGCACTGGGACAGCTAACACTGGCTCAGTCACCCTTCTCTGCACTGTGGCAGCTGTTAGTTACCTGTGTCATAGTTACCTCCTTAAACTGAAGGAGGCAGTTTAAGGGAGGAAGAGTTTGCTTTCTTCCAGAGTTTCAGAAGGCTCAGGTCCTCATGGCCCAGCAGGCGTGGCTGAACAGTTCCTGCTGTGATCTCCTGGCAAACAGAGAGAAGGCACCTGCCCCTTCACTACGTTTTTCTTTTGTTTGGTGTCCTCAGTCCAAGGGGCGGTGCCACTCACATTCAGGGTGCATGGGCCTTCCTCCCTGAGTTAGCCAGCTCTGCAAATGCTCTCACAGACGTGATCAGAGGAGTGTCTGCTGTGCGTCCCAAAGCCCAGTTGAGCTAACAGTGCAGATTAGCCATGAAACCTAGCATTAGGAGTTTCATCCTGCACATGTCGTGCCTAGTTTTCAGCAACAGCCAACATGAGATGCTTGTTTGCATCTTTGCAATTTTGTATGCGTTCTAGACAGGGTGACCTTTGAGTCCCTCCTCTCAGGAAGGCCATGGTCAGGATGATTTTCCGATTGTCTTTCCCTCTCCTTCCCAAATACCTCAAAGAAGAGACATGGGTAATTTTGTATTTACTTCTTTTCTTCCAAGATCACAGGTGAGGGCTGAGTCCTGGTCCAGTACTTGAATAGCATTTTCAAATATTTACCCAGAGCTAGAGAATATATATCACATAATCATTTAAGAAAGAAATGTCTTGATGAAAATGAGTTACCTAATGTAAATTTGTATTTATGGACACAAGATAAGCAAACAACAATAAAAAATAGGTTAAACTTAATTTTTTTTTTAATGAATAACAATATTTGAACTAAAAGTAACCTCTTCCAAAGAGTAGAAATTGCTGGGAATCTAAAGCCGAGAGGAGTTAATTTATGCTGCCTTGAGCTTTAAATCATTCTGTTTTTGAGAAAAACCACCCACATTCTTTTACATACAAACAGTCTTGGCATTCCTGCCCATGGGAATCTGATGATAGCTACAGTAGCAGTGTGAGAAAACTTTTCTTCTGCCGTCGTTCTGCCGGACCCGACAGAAGCTAGGCTGGCCCTGTTTTGTTTCACACACAGTGCGAAGCTCCCGGACTTTTACTGACTTGAGTTTTACTTTAATGCTCTTTACCACTGGATCCAGCTTGCAGGTGGGGTAGGGTGGGAGCTAAGCTACCACACTTTGAAAACACGTGAATTAAAAATGATGGGGCCTATTTAAAGAATTCCGAACTCAGAAATACCCTAAACCTGACAGCAATAAACAGTCCCGTTATCATGACCCCCTAGCTGTATCTTTCTCCAAAAATAAACGAATGAATGAATGAAGGAAGGAATAAATACTAAATTTAGCTTATAATGTCTTTTTTCCCCAAGCTTCCCTCTGGAATAGGATGGGGTGACAAGTCTTTTTTTATTCATCATTTGAAAGAGTCAGACCATGTTTCACGCTTGCCAAGTGACGAAGGGGCTTCTCAGTCTCTACCAACAGGACAGGTTCTTCGGAGGGAATTTACTGAGTTTGACAAGGTTTTGTGCTTAGCCTGCTACACACTTTTTCAGGGTCCCCAGAGACCAATGCCATATTTGGGGATACCTCTGATGTCCGGCAGAAAAGCTTAGGTGCTATCTATCTCAGGCTTTCGTCTGACAAAATACACAACTGTCATCGTCTTCAACAGCGCTTCGTTCACTTATTCATGACTGTTTCTTACGTTCTTATATACACTTGAAAATGATTTTGTAAGGCACACCATGGTGCTAATGACTGTTATCACTAGGCGGTTGTTCTCACCTTTCCATTTTCATGTGCTTTGCTTACGTGTATTTCTAATATTTCTGTGTAAATGGTTCAAGCAGTTGGCTGAATTTAAAGAATAACATTCATATTATAACCCAACGTGGAAAAGCACAATAAATCTTGGTAACATTTCTTCAGTGCTTGTCCTTCTTTCCAGTTGCAGGGACTTCTTTAGCATTTCCATAAGGCAGAGGCTTGCGAGGCCAAGGGGAGGCGCATGCGCAGTGCTCGTTTCGCGCTGGCACTGGAGAGACTGGCGGGGGCAGGCAGGCAGTTCTGTGCTCACAGGCGGGATGCTTCCTCCTTGTATAAATTACCCATAAAGGGAGAACAGAGGATCCACGACATTGCTCCTGACAACATGGAAATTCTTTTTAATGGGGGTATGACCTAAACCAAACCTTTGATACCTGATCATGATGACGGGCTGTTTATTTATTTCTTCTCCTTCGTCTTCAGCAAGAGAGATGATTAATGTACCTACCTTTCCCACGGTGGCCTCTGTGTACAAGGTGCTGTCCTTGAAGGACATTCAATGTTTTAAAATGCTGATCCATCTAATTTTTTTCTTCCAGGCTGTCTGGGGGAAGACACCAACAATAACCCGTGAGGGTTGCCCTCCAACCTGTGCTGGAGAGAACGGATCGAAATGAGAACTCAGGGGATGCTTGCTGGGGCCTTCTGGGGAAGCTTTCTGGTGCTTCGGTGTGTAGAGCTGAGCCATGTAATAGTCCTTGCACGTCTGATGTGTGGAGGCCTCACTCCAAGACAAAATAAATTCAGCGGCCATATGAGATGCGCGTTGTTATGCAAACTGAGGACCTTTCCTCCCACAGAACTGCAGTTCTGCACCTGTTGGACAGTAGCTCTTGGTTTCTACCCCTTCTCCGCCCCTGCTACCTGCCGCCCTATTCCATGTCTGTGAATTTGACTGGTAGCCATACCGCAGGTGACACCGGCTGTCTTCCGTGACTTGCTTCTCTCACTTAGGTCGTTCTCTGCAGTAATCTCCGCTGCAGTGTGGAAGTGTCCACTTTAAGGATGGCTGACAGTTGCTGTACCGTGTATGGTGCACAGATCTCTGCTTCCTCTGATGAGGACTCAGGGTGTCTCCATCCTGTGATTATAAATAGTGCTGTTAAGAATGCAGCTGTATTCAGTATCTACTCCAGCTCTTACTTTCAATTCCTCTGGATATGTCTTCATAAATAGAGGTGATAGATACTAGGAATTCAAACCTTGAATTTTCAAAGAACCACAAATATGGTTTTAAATAGCAGCTGTACCATTTTACCTTAATGCCAATCTGTTTTTACTATGGTTTTGCAATATATACTTTATTTAAACTCGTATTGCTGTCAAAGTACAAATAGTTTTTAAGTTATTTGAAAAAAATGTTTCTTAGAGTGTTAGGCTATTTTTAAAGAAAATTGCATCTCTGTGCCTCAGAGCCAAAGACAGAGTGGGTGTTACATACTTTTGTTCCCTTTCAATTTGAGGCCAGAAGGTCATCCACACACAGCTGCTAACACACCTCCACTAGACGGAGGTGAAAATCTTATAGAAGGTGCGTTGGTGCGTTGGACAATGTGCTAGAGACCACGCAATCCTATAGGCATGCTACCACGCAAAGGAGGCATCTGAACTCACAGCTGTTGCTTGAGCAGCAACAACAGAGAAAAATTGAGAAAATGAGGGCAGAACACATTAGGGACCTGATGAGGGGGAGGGAGAGAGAGAGAATACCCCATGTACGTTACAGAAAAGAGAGAAGGAAGGAATCTGTAGTTGTTGCTTGTAACAAAACCTCAATCCTTCGATTTTACCAGATGCTGGCAAAGCCTCCTAGCTCTGAGAGGCAGAGAAAGTACCCAGCTGACCTTCCTCCCCAGCTGATGTCCCAAAACAACGTCCTGTTCTCCTATGCCATGTCAGACATGACACCTCAAACTGAGTGTTCCCCCCTTCTTCACCGGCTGTCTTCCGTGACTTGCTAATCTCACTTAGGTCGTTCTCTGTCTATCTCTCTATCCATCCTCCTGATTTCCTCTTAAGCTGTATGTTTTTTTTCTTAGTAGTCCTATGCTCATTTCCTGTCAACTGGTTGCTTGTTCTGCCTCTTGACCTATGGTTGACTTTATTTAATCCTGTTTACAATATTTAAGGAGAAAGCTCTTGTATTAAAGGTGTGTGCTATGGCTGAGCCACACCACAACTAGCAACAGGTTTTTCCAGTGAATAATATGATCTCAGGGTTCCCTGTGTGATCAAATTTCCTACAACATGTAGTAGCTTTTAAATTTCAGTAAATCTAGAAACACCTGAACATTCTGAACATATGGCCCTCCCTGGCTATCTACCTTGTGAGAGATTGCCATTCTGTTGGGTGTGACATCATCATAAAGTTATTGTCAATACATTTAAAATTTCTATGTCATTCTCTGGGTAAATACACTGTGTCATGATGGCTGTTTAAGGGCTGGTTTTCCCAGGATCCAGAGCCCCGAGTCCAAACTGCAGAACCACCATTAAGCCACAGCACAATCCTGAAGACAGAGTGGTGACATCCCCACTAAAAAGCTTATAGTTTGCCTTGAACTCTGGACAGTCTCCTAGTGAAGCAGACCTCCGTGGAAGGGTCGACGGCTCCTTAGCTTGAATGGGATCTAGGATCAGGATGGTTGAGACACCTCCCTCGTTCATTGTTCTTCATGCATCCCAATCTGAGTTCTCCAGGCTGTGAGCATGTAGATTGTTAGGATACCAAGAGGAGGTTAAACAAAAGCACTTAGTGGTATAATTGCTAATAGCTTAAGCACTGTATCTTTGACTCCATCTCCTAAGACATGGTGGTGGGTTAAAGGAAGGACAAAGGCATGGGGGTATCTCTAGAGACTCTGGCCAGCCCCACCACATTCCACAGTGGTCAGCTTCTAACACCCACTGCAGTCAACAGAATCGAGGCTACTCTAACAGATAATTGACTTTCTCCTGTCTCTGGAACCCACCACCATAGTGCTGAGTTTGTGGGGAATGGGAATCTGTAACCAAGTTTCCAAGTCAATTTCTACAGAGCTGGGCTGACCTCAGCATCGCTCACTCTGGGTTCAATTCCCTCAGTCAATACCGTTGAGCAAGCAGTTACTGTACTTAGGAAAACACCATTTCTTTCTGAGTAACTATTATGCACTTGCTATGTAAAGTTCTGGGTGTGTACTTGGAACTGAGGCCGACATAGGGCTCTCTGGTGTGTTGTGGAAGTCTCTCAGTTAGTAAATAAGTTGTTAGGAATTGAGAATGAGTGGCGAGAAAACAACGAGGAGGAGACAAGATAAAGCATAAGTGGGCTGTATTCTTTGTAAACAGGCCCGTGGAGAAGAAAGATACCACTGCCAAGACCTAGATGATGGGACAAGACCATGCCAACGGCAGAGATGTAGCTGGCTTCAGATGCCTTCCTGGACGAAGTCTCGTAGCCAAGGAACCAGGAAGAAATGGCAGGAGACCAGAGTGGCCAGATGGACAGCAGAGAGCGCACAGGACCTGTACCAGAGAGAGAGGCTGGAAGCAAGAGGCCCAGGGGAAGCTCACAGGTCCCGCTCAGACTGTCTCGTAGGAACCCATAGCGCTGAGCTTTTCCAACGCAATTTGTTTATTCTTGAGATAGCTCTTTCCTAGGCTTTCTCAGACCAAGGACTGCGACACGTCATCAGTGCCCTCTGAGGTATCCCGAAGGGCATTGCGATGAAAAGTTTTGCTTAAGGGTGACAGTCTTGGGACCCATAGTGCTCAGGAGGTGCGGCCTACTGGGAGGACCTAGATGATTAGGGAATGGCTAAAGGGAACAGTGCGATCCCCCTCTCTCTTCCCGGTCCTGGAACTGATATTTGACTGTTATGTGCACCACCTGACGATGTGCCGCCCTCTCCAGAGGTCACCCGGTCCTGAACTTGAGCCGCTGATATCGCTGATGAAGAACCTCCTTCTCATTAGGAAGTTGGTAGATGCAGACGCCTCATTCTAGCAACGCAAGGTTGCCTAGTACAGGCTGTGTTTTAGAATTTATTTTAAAACCCAGCTGCTAATTCACTGCTCGCGCTCTGCATTGCCTTCCACGAACAATTGCCTCGGTAACAGCTGCACCTCGGTGGGAAGGGCGTAGGTGGAGGATTAGTTCAGGCGCTCTGCGGAAGGACCCACACAGGAGTGAGCGTTGTCCCCTGGTATTTATTTGTGCTTGCTTTACCGTGTGCTCTTACCTGAATAGAGTTGGAGCGTTCTTCCATGAATCATTCATTTGGGCACATAACCTGTTAAATAAGCAACGTTTCTAACCTTTCGGGCTGGCGGGGTTTCCGCCGTCAGCATTCGGGGCACAGTCTCTGGGCTGGCGCTTTATCAGTCACCGCTTGGCTCGCTTTCAGATCTTGGCTCATGTTGGTAAGGAGGCCAAAATGCTCTCTGGGAATTCATTGTGTGGATATATATTTTACTATTGCAGCAGAATTGTTTTGAATACAGTTCAGCCACAGGATTAAAGCTCTCTGCGAGGAATACTTGAGCAATAACCGGGCTGCCCTCCAGTTGAACACCGCAGGCCCTCAGGAACACAGGCGTTACCTTCCAAGCAATGACCTTACTCACCTGTCCCTTCTTTTCCCATTGAGCTTCTTCCAGGATGCTAAGACGACCTGCATCCAGACGCCAGGAGGACGTCTGCGTTCTAGCAAGGTTTCCCTAACAGCTCACTGCCCAGAGCAGCACAGGCAATACCTCTTCCTCAGAGAAGCAGTCTGAGAGGCACAACTGTTCAGAACTACCTGCGTGGGTGTTTGTGTTGAAGTTATTTCAGCTTTGCGGATACTGATAATAATCTAGGAAGTTCGGAAAGGTGCAGCTCCCAGGCAGGTGAAGGGCTGAGGTCCGTCTTGGGGTCCGGCACTGCTATCATTATTACTGTTATTTTCCTCTACCGTAGTTATTCTCAGAGGCAAGACTCGAGACTGGGTTCCCAGGCCCATGTTGAATAAAATCCAGTGAAGCTCAGTCCTCAGGAAAATGTGTTCTTGGAAGCCAGCCTCACAGAAATCAAGTCATTTTCAAAATTCAAAAGGGTGGAGCTATGTGTATTTTTACTTCTGTATGAATTAGTATACAGTCCACAAATATTCATTAAGGTCCGTGTGCCAAGGCTGTGCTGGCTACTAGAAGTGCACGGTGGACAAAGGAACTGGAGGTTTATGCTATTCTGGGAATCCCACTGTTAATTTTCATCCCATCTGGAGCCAGAATCCAGACTAAGCCTTTCCATGTGACCATGCGAAGGTCTATCCTGCGGGTTCCTGGCCTGTCTTAACACATGATCATGATGTGCCTAAACACATGATTTAGGCAAATGTTGATTGCCTAAAACAGCAAGACTTTATTTTCTCCAGGTTCTGGAGGCGAGGTCTGCTTTCCTGGAAAGCTGTAGAGTTCCTCACCTAGGACAACTTCAGGTGGCTTTTGGGCATACCCGTGTCTCCCCTTATCACACATGGCACCCTTCCGGCTTCATCTCCACAGAGCTAGCCGTTGCAATGAAGACACGCGGTGAGTAGGCATGAACTTTTCTTAACCACGCAGCACACAAAGACCTCATTGCTAAATAAAGTCACATTTCGAGCTTCTGAGAAGCAGATTTCTCCTGTACAGAGTAACAGGTTTCTTGCATTTCATAAATATATCCAGTGCACTTCATGCAAACTCATCTCCCACCATGCTCCCTGGCCAACTTCCCACTGATTTCCCTGTCCCAGAGTGTCCCCTTTTTGCCTTCACGCCATCTCTGTCTTTCTGAGAATGGCTTGTTTCACTCCGGGTTATGTTCTTGAGTGCCAGTCATTTTGGAAAACAACATAATTTTATTGCCAATAAAGTTCCAAATACTCCAGTTTTCAGTGTGTCAGTTGGTATGCGTCTGGACTGACTACATAACTTGCTATTGTGAATGTCAGAGCAACGGACACAGCAGTGTAACTGTACCGTATGCACACTTTGATTCCTTCTAATCTACCGGGGGGGGGGGGGGGGGGGGGGGGCGGGGCTGGGTCACACGGTGGCCCCGTGTCTTCTCTTTCAGGAACTGCCACACTCAGTTCCATGTTGGCAGCAGCAGTTTACATTGCCTAGCGAGGTATAAAGGTTCCTCTTTGTCACATCCTCTTCAGGGCTAGCTGTTTGCTTTCTTAATGAAGCCAGTCTGACTGGGGTGAGATGGAACTGCATACTTTTTTAATAGCTATTTTCCTGATGGATAAGGACGCTGATGCCTTTTCCTCTTTCATTTGTATTTTAAATGACGGCCTTGTCAATCAGTTTGCCAAGTTATGAACTGGATGGCTTGATATTTTGATGATTAACTTTTTGAACTCTTTATATGTTCTTGATAATAGTCCCTGGTCACATGGATAGTTGTCAGAATTTATTTTACTTTGAAAAGTTATTGTGTCTGGGATTTCCCCCTTGTTTCTCTTTTACCATGTCACCGTGTAAAGAGTTACTGGGCATTTTTTAGTGTTGGTTTCATCAAAGGGTTTTCTGGCAGACTCTTTAGGGTGTAGGATCAAACAGTCTGAGAACAGAGACAGCTTGATCTTTCTATCACCTTCTTTCTTGTGTCTGTGTCATTTATGGACAGTGCTTTTCCTGCTCTTTTCCTGCTTTTCAGGAATGCAGAATCTATATGCAGCTGGAGCAGAGAGCGGACACCTTGGCATCCCTGATGTTAGAGGAAAGTTTTCAGCTGCTCCCCACTTAACATTGGCTGGCCATTGTTGTTAGAATGGAAGAAAATCCCAACTGTTCAGTTTTTACCAATGAATACTCAGGAGCTAGATATTGGGGTGAAAACTTATTAGCTTCAATTCACTTCCATTGATCCACCAGTGTGCACCAGCGTTTCTATGCGAGTACCATGCAGTTTTCATTACTGTTGCTCTATAGTACAGCTTGAGATCAGGGATGGAGATACCTCCAGAAGATCTTTTATTGTAGAGAATTGTTTCAGCTGTCCTGGTTTTGTTTTGTTTTGTTTTTTTTTTCCATCTGAAGCTAAGAATTTTTCTTTCCAGGTCTGTGAAGAATTGTGTTGGTATTTTGATGGTAATTGCATTGAATCTGTAGATTGCTTTGGTTATGGTGGCCACTTTTACTGTGTTAATCCATCCATCCATGAGCACGGGAGATCTTTCCATCTTCTGATATCTTCTTCAACTTCTTCCTTCAAAGACTTGAAGTTTTTCATACAAGTCTTCACTTGCTTGGTTAGAGTTACACCAAGATATTTTTTGTGTGTGTATGGCTGTTGTGAAGAGTGTTGTTTCCCTAATTTTTTTCTCAGCTCCTTTGTCTTTTGTATACAGGAGGGCTACTGATTTTTTTTTTTTTAGTTAATTTTTTATCTAGCCACTTTGCTGAAGGTGTTTATCAGCTGTAGGAGTTCCCTGTTAGAATTTTGGGCATCACTCATGTATACTATTATGTCATCTGCAAATAGTGATATTTTGACTTCTTCCTTTCTGATTTGTATCCTCTTGATCTCCTTTTAGTTGTCTTTTGTTCTAGCTAGGACTTCAAGTACTGTGTTAAAGAGATACAGAGAGAGAGTGGCAGGCTTGCCTTGTCCCTGATTCCAGTGGGGTTGTTTTAAGTTTATCTCCATTTATTTTGATGTTGGCTATAGGGTTGTTGTATATTGTCTTTACTGTGTTTAGGTATATGCCTTGTATCTCTGATCTGTCTAAGACTTTAAACATGAATGGGTGTTAGATTTTTTCAAATGCTTTTCAGGAGCTGAGCATATTTTTTTTTCTTTTAGTTTGTTTATATGGTGGATTACATTGATGGATTTCCATATATTGAACCACCCTTTCATGCCTGGGATAAAGCCTACTTGGTCATGGTGGATGATATCTTTGATGTGTTCTTGGATTCAGGTTGCGAGTATTTAATTGAGTACTTTTGTGTCAATGTTCCTAAGTGAAATTGGTCTGAAATTCTTTTTCTTGTTGATGGGGGAAGGAGAGGAATGGAGGGTGATGACTGAGGGGGCTATAATCAGGATACAAAGTGAATGAATTGTAAAATAATAATGATAATAATAATAATAATAAATTTAAAAAAGAAAACCTACTAGATCAGAGAGGCAGAGAATGCACCCAGCTGACCTTCTTACTCAGCTGACATACCAGAAGGAAAAAGCCTTTCTATTCTGCTCACATCCCAGAAGGAAAGGAGAAAAAGAAAAATGGAAAAAGCCAAAAGTCAAAAGCCCCTTCTTCTCCACACTGTCTTAAACACCCTTAAACAAAAGAGTCCCTCCTTTGTGTTTCATCTCTGTATCTGGTTACTTGCTCCACTTCTTGACCTAGGGTTGACTTCATTAAATCCTGTTTTCAGAAAGTTTTGGGATTAAAAATGTATGGTAGGGATGAGCCATACCACAACCACCTGTTTACAATAAACAGAAAGTTCTTGGATTAAAGGTATGGGTTAGGGCTGAGCCATACCAAACAAGAAACAGGTTTTTACAATTCACAATCTTGGGGTTCATAATGGTATTAAATATCCTGCAACAGGTCATCGGGTTTTGTATATTGTCTTTGTTATGTGGAGGTGTAGGCCTTCTTTTCCTACTTTCTTTAAAGTGCTTATCATCAGGGGATACTGAAGGTTATTAAAATCCTTTCCTGCATCTATTTAAGTTCTTCAAGAACATGGACTCTTGAAGATTGCTATTTGGCCCACTGTTATAGGAGGCTCGCTTTATTAAAACCATTAACATTAAAGGTTTTCTTAGACATTTCATGCCTATACTTCAGTGAAAAAAAAACACAAAGTATATTAATACGTGAATATGATCTTATGTTATTAGTTATTAGATCTTATGTTATTAGTCTTTAGTGTATCCCCCCCCTTTTGGTTTTCATTTCTTCCTGATCCTTTAAATTAGCCAATACTCTCTTGTCATGAGGTGGTTACTTTAATAACTCAATACATTTTCTTCTGTATTATTTTGTATGGTTGCTTCTTTAAATAGCATGCATACATACCACACACACAGACACACACACACATACTATTTTGGGGACATTTTGTTTTCTTAATCACCTAATTAAAAAAGAGTGCAATAATATTATTCACACATTTCTATTCTTTACTTTGGTTTTGTGCCAATAAAATTTCTGATATTTTTCCATGGAAAGTATGTGCTTCAGCCCACTCAGATGCTTCTCTGTTGTTGTGTATTCCCTGTGCATTTGTTTTACTTATGTTTTTTTTTTCTTGACAAAAAAATGTTATTGCAAACGTACTTCTATATTGATGCTTGTCTTGCTAAGAGGTATTGTTTTCAGGACGCAACTGCAAATGTGCATAGAGTTGTACCGACTGCAAGATCCTGTTCAGCTGTGCATGCAGCACTTTTCCTGAACTTTGGTAGTCATTTTTCACCAGTGTGGCTGGCCTGAAGCAGCCTCCCGCTCTCACTTGGCTTGCCTTTCTGTGTGCTCTGATGGTTGCTTGGCCATTTGAACCAGCTCATGTGTGATCTGCTTTTCTGCCTTTGCTGTTTTTCTGTTTAGGGGCTTATTTTCTTCTTGTCGACTTGCAAGAGTTCTTTGTTTATTATGAATTTTACATCTCTGTTTAAAAAAACCTACCTCAAGTCTCTCCCCACCCCTATTATTTGTTCCTAGATTTTGTTCACAGATTTTTTTTTGTCTGTATAACATGTTACCTTTTTATGTAGTCATGTATGTATATTCTCATTTAAAGCATTGGGATTCCCCTCTTACTGTCTTTCCCATTTCTGTGTCACCCATGTAATCTCTTAGATTTCTTTGTAAGAATTCTTTTTCTTACAGTGAATTTAATATTCTATCAAATCACCTAGAGTTAAGATAGAAAATGATTTTTTAGTCTTATTTTGCTGCAGTCATCCTACCTTCAATTAATCAGCATACAGTAAAATTAAAAGGTGATCATTGTATAAAAGGTTGTCAGCCATAGTCAAGATTCTTTGTGCAGTAAAATCAGTATAGATGATTATAAGAGAGTTAGCTATATATTTTGAAATATATTCATAATAACTGGTCGTACTAAAAGCTTGCCAAATGTAGTTTTCTTATGAAGAGTGCATTACAAAATCTATGAAAATAGAATAGTACCAAAATAATCTCTAATGTGAGGCTGTGGATAGGGCTTAGCCACGGAGCACTTGCCTAGCATAGCACACTCAGAGTCCTGAGTTCAAATCTATTGTAAAAGTGAAGAACCATTAATAGGCTAATTCAAAAATCCTAATTATATCCTATGGCGGGCATCTACGCACAAATTTTATATTTTCAACTATTGTTATCAGGGGCAAGAAGCAACTTTGTTCTATACATGGGCCAGTGAAATTCATAAATGAAAGGCCTGGGTTGGTGTTTTCACTGCTTTCACCTTGGTGATGTGGCTTTCTTTCCAATGGCAGAAAATACATTTACCGTATCCCGCATGGCTTATCCTTTCTCCCTATTAAGGAGGTCAAGATGGTGGCTGAATGAATAATAAGGGCTCTGTATAGTAACGTTACCTAAGAAGTGCTGGAAAATCTTAAATAGAAATACCTTGACCAATTGTTAAGTCATCTGGTTGCTGCTGGAGCTATAAGCTACCGGGCGGGTCCATTTGGGATGGTTGTGTGGGTTGACAGCGAAGCATGTGTTTTGTGGTTAGACAGGCTGACATCAACTTTTAAGTTTTCCATCTATCCATCTTTAGATCCTCTGAAAAGTACGTTTTTATGACTTCCTGGACAGTTTTCCCTTTATCTGCAAGTCCTTACATATCATCCTGACTTTATGAGAGTTAACCATGAAACAGAAAAATGTTGTCTCACAGCCTGGTGCAAAGAAAATGCTAGATGCTCCATCAGCCTGAGCTTCAGTTCTTCACTTGGCAGATGAAGACAGAACGCACACTGGAAAGCATCGATCGAGGTGCCTAACAGCATGGGATAGGGATTGGCTGGGTAGCGGTCACACCCCAGATGTGCACACTGTTGTCAAGACTGAAGGATGTGCCAGCTGGCTTTCAGCCTCAGTCTCCAATCTGGTTGCAGTTGTGGCCTTAGATTGTCGGATGACTTATTAGCTATTTACCAGTTTCAAGTCACTTCTGATGCCCTGACATTTGTGCTTAGTCAAATTAGCGATCATGAGTGTTTCCTAGCCAATGTAGCAACTGCACATACAGAAGCTAGATTCTGTCTTTCAAAAAAGAATGTTGCCAGTTTATGTGATGGTTTGGATTATTGTCCAGGAAATATTCAAATTATTCACTTCTCACTGTATATGAAATATACTTTGCTTCCACTGCTATTGATCCTGGGCTTGGGCCTGTGATTTGCTTTGACAATAAGATGTAGGTGTTTGTGTCAGAAACAAAGACTCAAATAGTTTGAAAGTATATTTTACTCAGTTCCTGAACAATTTCTTCCTTACTCGTAAATTCTTCAAAATCATCCTGACCTCATGAGATATAAGAATAAAATTAAGTAGCTCCAAACCTGGCCATAGTAAACCACCTTGGGCACTGGCTGGCTAACTCATCACTGTCATCCTGCTGAGAGGAATTTCCTATGAGCAATTGCCAGCTCGCCAACAACCAGGAAGCCCAGGTGCAGGTATGAATGAAGGTCATTCAGTTCAACTTGTGAGGAGGAATTTAAGATTCTCTACCCAGTTTCCCTATGGAAGAATGAACTCAGACAGTCTTTTATTTTATTGTTACTTTTTTTGAAGCTTAAGTTCCAGGGAGTGGGCATTTGAGAGAACAGAACCACAGGTGAACTGCCATTTGCATCATATCAGAGAGCTACTAGATGATAAAGTATGATGGACACTGACCAGCCAAAGGGAAGCACCCACAACTACGCTCAGCTCTATGACACACTTACTACCACTATTGTTGATTGAAGGCTGGGGATTTGTACCAGGAATTTGAACACAGTATGATATGCTTAGACACATGCTGTGAGGGCTCAAGGCCAAAATAGAACTTACGGTGATGAAAGGGTCAAATACTGAGAAGCCCCAGGACAGAAGTAGATGTTATTGACATGGGACATTTGGGGACACCAGTTAATGTGTGATAGAATGCTGAGAGTTCAGGCTGTTTCCCCTAATTACTTAATGCTTGATCAATTTATGAACCTGAATTTCTCCAAGAGGGTCTTATTTTATCCCCTGAGATGTCTACCAAGAGGGTGAAATGATTACTCTTTCTTCTGGTTCTGACCACACATTTGTCTTCCTCCTAGCCAAAGTCTATGTCTTACTTTATGTTTCACCACCATCCTTGATAAAAATAGCTTTAGTGTTTGGTCTTCGCAATCATTTACCCAGCAACGCCTTACTACTTCCTGTGTAATTAGGACATAGCTGTAGAAAAGATAGGATAAAAAGATAGTCTTTACTTTTGAGCTTTTAATAAGGAGAGACTATTAAACATACAGTTATGCAAATAATCACAGTTTCCATCAAAGAGCTTTGAAAAGGCATGCAGACTGCAGAGACAGTGTATACACGATGAAGGATTTAGCTAAACATGAAGGTCAAAGATGCTTCTCTCAGGACCAGCGTTAAACGGAGACATAAAGCTTGAGTAGAGTAGGTCAAGAGATGTAAGGGTCTGGGCTACGTCAAGTATCCAGGCGCAGAAGTGGGAATCAGTTCGACCTACTGAAAAGGTAAGACCAGTAGTCCTGGATTAGAGGTCAGAGGTGAGATTAGTGATGGACACTTACCTTTAACTCCCAAACAACTTCCAAAATCGGAAAGTGCTCCATCTCATCAAATGGACCAGTCTTAACAATCTCTAGGCACAGGGCAAAAGGAGTAAATAACAGGAGTGGAAGAAAATGATGCTACATAATGATACTTCACAAAAGTACTAGGAAATGGATGCTTTGGCCTATTTCATTCCAAGTCAGTGTTTCTTCCTAAAACCAGTGCTTAATCAGAGATGCAAAAGACATCAGTGTTTGAACTGTCCTCTCCCTTTCAAACCCATTTAAAGCCTGGTCATTTTTTTTTTTTTTTTTTTTTAGAAAAACAAGTCAGGCAGATCAGCAGAACAGCACACATTCTCTCTGGCCTGGTGTTTCCAGTTTGACCGGCCAACTCTCACTTGTCATATTGAATCCTTTATTACAACAAAATATTATTTTAAAGCTGCACTAACAGTAATTAGAAGCAATTGAGTTTTATCAACTAACACAAACTGTGGGATTTCAGGCTTGGACTTTTGCTGGTATTTTAATGAAGTGTGCGTTAACAGACCCAAATCTTCTGTCAGGAGAGCAGCTGAGCTGCATACACAGACTTTGATGAACAGAGCATGTGTTAACACTCACAGGCATCAGGCTCAAGGGCTGGCTCTTCACAGCCACACTTCGCAGATTTGTCTCCTAGGCCTATTTCATTTTCTCTTTCTCCCAATGAAAACGGCGATGGTCCCCACATTCACTCTTAGAAAGCACTGAAATTAAAGATGAGTATCGCCATGTGCACATTCTAATAATAGATTTTTAAGGCATGGGCAAATGTGAGTTAAGTTTTCTTTTTGCCCAACTGCCTAATTTCAGCCTGGATGCTAAGAGGACACATGGCCCAGGATACCTGGGCTGGTTTTATGAGAAAGAAGGAATCAAGAAAAGAAAAGAATAAAAGCAAGAGGAGGAGGACCCTTTCAAAGCCAACACGAAGACTTTAGTGGAACAAAGAGCTGGAAAATGCAGTCTCTTTCTGGCAGAGAATCTCCTAGACCATGGACCAAATATCTCTAGAAACTCCAATGCGCTGAAACCAGCTCACAAACCTAACAGCAACAGTGTTCTGATCGCCGTGCTGGAGCTCAGCTTTTCAAAAGATGACAGACAGCACGTTGGGATAAGCATTAGTCAGGAGATAGCAAGATCCAAGAGTTGCGTATAGATTTAGGTCCAATCAGCATGTACTTCAAAATAAGATTTTGAATTTGATAGCACTACTATCAGCCTTTTTTCATCTCAATGGCTATCAGAAAATTATATGTGCAGCACATGACACCATTCGCCAATGCAGTTACCCAGATGCTTCAGGGATTTGTCCTGGAAAGGGCACCATTCCGGACTTGTCAAACCTCAGTCTGGAGGTGTGAATGCAGTTAATACACACAAGGTCATCCTTGACCATCAGGGAGTGAAAGCTGATGGCACACACTTTCCTCTTTCATCTCCTGGCCTGACATGTTTGCGAACACCCTCTAAACATCTCCAGATAGTCCGAGGAATTGGGAGCTGATGATGGTGGTTAGTGGACTTTCTTTCTTTTGGAATTTTTCTGTGGACTTTTCTTCCTTCCCCGTTCGTCCTTACTAACATGCCTGTTCCCCAGAACCACATTCTGACACCTGTCTTAAGCATTGATCAGAAGAAGCATCAGGACCGAGGCAGCTGGGTCTAGAGGAATGCCTAGAAATTTGGTTCTTAGGATGTCACAATGTAGTAATCCCCTCTCCCCCAGCGCTGACTGTAAGTTAATGATGATAACACAGTCTCCATGTATCAGCATCACAGCTTCTACAGTGCTTCAGTGCATGATGGTGTGATACAGGCTCACTGGAGGCATTGGCAGTTCAGTACATTTTAGCGTGTGGGGCAACGGTAAATAAAATTTCTGGACAGAGGTTATGATAATAACACTGGGAGCTAAGCTTGCACCTTAAAAAACTCCTTAAAAGGCCTTGACAAGGGAAAACACAGGCATAATGAAACAAAACCAACCAAACAAACAACAAAATGACCAGGGGGCCTCAATGGCAATGTTTAAAGAGACCTGATCTCCTTTGGCTATTGAGTATCACGTCTAGAAGATGAGTAGAAGGGCAACTGATCTACAGAGAACAGAGTGCACAGCCTTGACTGTTATGTGGTGAGGCCAAGGCCCTGATCAGAGAAGAGTGGGGTCCTGATCTCTGCCTTGGGGATGTTGGGTAGAAAAGTCTTAACTCCTAGATTCCTTTCATCCTTCTTCATAGGTAGAAAACTTGAGGATGGTGTGGACTTGATACCTGGTTAGAATAGCATGCAGGAGGGCGTGAGGTCAAAGGCTGGTAAGAGGAAGATGCACATTCATGCATGTGCTTCCCAGGTCCCTGCCCATCACACATGGTTAAACATGTTGAGACCGCCTTTACAGAGTGGTGTGGGAGAAGTCAGAGGGCCTAGAGAGGAGGGGGTATTGAACACAGGCCCCACCGCCCTCCACACTTTTCTAGTATCCAGAGGCAACTGTACTGAGTATGTACCACCATTACTGAGGTATACTGGGATTCACTGGTCAATGCTCTAACACCTTGGAAGAAGCTCTGTGGCAGCCCTATTTACAGGATGTGTTGACAATAAAAGTCAATGCTGTAAAGTATAGGTATTTGGAGCCAGTTTCCAGAATGATATTAGCCAGGTGATGCAGTTTATTATCTTATGAATGGTTAATTATCCTAATGGGCAATAAGGGCAGAGTGGCTTGTAGGATACCAGAACCAACAGAGATCTGTGATGATGGAAATAGATCATGGCAGATACATTCAGAGGCTAGAGTATCACTGAACAACCCATATAGTCGAGGAATTTTAATCCAGCAATATGGCCGCTCTGGCAAAGAATCACATCTAAAGACCTTCTAGGTCTCTGTGATCTAGCTGGAATGCAGACACACTTGGGTTTACAGTATAATCTGGCTAGATTACAGACATACCCTTAGCACACACTTTTAATCCCAACAGTGCAGGTAAAATTAGTTTACAGTCTAATTGAGGGGCAGGCAAAGTGATGAATCAGAAAAAGATTTGATGGAGTGAGTCAGAGAGAGGCTACCTATCAACTCTCATGAGAACAGGACAGGAAAGAGAGGCAACTTGAGAGCATCACAGGGAGAGAGAAGATAGTTGTTCAGAGAGAACAAGCTAGAGACAAGTGAAGACAGAACTAGCCAAAGCACAAGAAGGAGCCAGACGATTAGAACACATTGCCAGAATTAGTTTGCGGCCAGGCAGAGTAATTCTGTCAGAAACAAATAGAAGCCAGTTTGAATCAGTCAGCTTGGAGAGGAGTTTGGGCCAGAACAGCTGAGTTGAAGCAGCCAGTGAGAGTTTGGCAAGAGCTAGAAAGGCTTGGGGATGGCTCTCATCTTATCCTCTCATCTGAGAAAATAAGAATAACATTTATAGCACACCAGTCGGTAACTGGCACTAAAGCTCCTGATTATCAGCCAAACCACTCAATGGAAAACTGTAGACCTCATCTTGGGCCACAGGCATTTCCACTGGAGGAGGTCTGCTTCTGGTTAGTTGTTTTCCCCTTGAAACCATCTCATCACCATCCAAAAGATCCCCCTTTTAAAGTGGAAATTATGAGGGGAGATGCTTTTCTAGGCCTATCATGGTTTGATCAAAAGCAAGATACTCCCAGTAACCCCCACAGAGGGGATAGAAGAGCTGAGAGCTTGAGTGGCATCCCAGGGGTTTATTAAAACTGCAAAATTAAGCGAGTTGTTCAGCTGACTCATGATGAGAGGTATGAGATAGCATCGGGGACACAGTCGTCCAGAAAACAAACAAACAAAAAACAAAACTGGAAATTTCACCAGTGAAGTGCTTAAGATACACTCAACAAAGCTAAAGAACTCCAGATCTAGAGCTGGGGGGATGTCTCCACAGAGCTGTCTCAGTGGGGCTGTCTCTGTGGGGTGTCTCTGTGGGGGATATCCTTTTGGGGATGTCCCTGTAGAGGGTGTCTCAGTGGAAGATGGCTCATTGGGGAAGGCTCAGTGGTTACTCTGGCTGTGCAATCCTAAGTACTGGAGTTCAGATCCAGCATCACATCAAAGATGGCTGTCCTGCAAACTCCTAGCTCTAGCTCCCAGGTACCTGACACCCTTTCTTGGCCTCCTTATGAGTCCCCTCCCCACTCACCTCCCTATATATTCTTGCACACAGGTACATATGCACTCATACTGACATACATATAAACACACACAGATAAAATAAATCTTTTTTTTTTTAATGCTTCCAAATTTAGGGAGAGATATGATGCCATACTATCAAATAAGCAAATTTTTCACAAAACATGAGTCAGTGTAGGAAAGAACTTAGCATCAATTTTTGCCCAACACATGGAATGTTCCACAGTATGTGTTAGCTGTGCTGAAGTATTTTCTCCTTTCTGGAGTTCTTTATTATGGGAATGATCTGAAATGTGATCACGGAAGCTTATGCACAAGTTGTCAGCACTGATAACTTTTATTGAGTGCTTACTCTGTACAGACAGTGTTAGAATTCACAGCGAGTCAGTCAACTTCTATGCTCTGAGGCTTGGGAAGAAGTATTCTGCTTGCAAGTTTACAAAAGTACCAAGCAAGAAGACACACGGCCGAAGGCAGAACTCTTTAGGAAGCTGGGACTCTGTTCACAAATATCAATGCTATCCAGCCATTTAATGTGCTACTTATAAAGAGCTTTATAATAGGTTAGGTACAAGATGTCCAATAACACATTATCAAGTAAGAAAAAAAAAATCCTCAAGGCAAAGTTATCAGGAAGACTGGGAATATGCCTAGAGTGCACAAAGTCCTGGATCAAACTCAGTAACCCCTACCCCTCACACGCACACGCGCGCGCTCACACACACGCAGAGCTGGGCTATGGTGGGAGTCAGAGTCATTGTATGTTCCTTGATGATTTTTCTAATCTTTTCAAATTAAAAAAAAAATCATAAGCTTGACTTACCTTTAGTATTTTATTTCCTTTGGAATTGTGTGTGTGTGTGTGTGTGTGTGTGTATGTGTGTGTGTCAGTATGTCTGTGCATGTGAGTGCAGAGTCTGGAATAAAAAAAAAGAATAAGACCCCTTTGTTGCTGGAGTTGCAGGCTGTTATGGGTCACCAGAGGTGGGTGCTGGGCATCAAACTTGATCTTCTAACAGAGCAGTATGAACTTTTAATTGCTGAGTCATTCCTTCAGGCCTGAGTTCACAGAATTTTTTTAAAGGAGGAAAAAAAAGTGTCTAAGAAGACATGTTTTTTTTTGTTTGTTTGTTTGTTTTTGTTTTTTTCCTCCTAAAAGTAATAGATATCCGTGGTTCCTCCTTCTTTTTCTTCTCTTCCCTTTCCTTCTTTCTTCCTCCCTTAATACAAGATGTTATAGAATGCATACACTACTATGTAATTGAGTCGAGCCAAATTTAAGCTGTTTTTAGGTCAAAGACTTACTTAAGTCTATCCTAGATCCCACGGCAAATCTTAACGTATCCCACAGCCATGCCTGCCCCCACCCAGAAAAGGGCAGACTCTGCAGAGCTCATGGCGGAGAGACATGGTGCTTCCTCTCCGATCGGCATTAGCAAACACTAAGGATTATCATATAGGCTGCATACATCCTCAGGACTGAAATTCCTCATGCCAGCTTCCAATCTCATCGCGTCCTCCAAATCTGTACAATCCCTTCCTTCCTGCCTTCCTTTTCCTCTTTCTCCTACCTCTCACTCCTTCCTTTCTCCCTTCCCTCCTGTTGAATCCTCTTATATACAAAAGCTACTTCTTACTGAGTTGCATAACTGAGCTGAAATAAAACTTGAGAAAATTCTAATAAAGACCCTTTTAAAGAAAAACAAAACAAAACAAAAAAACAATAAAACAACGACAACAACCCAAAACATATCCGGCTAAAGTGAAGGCGTAGAACAGGATGTGACTTGTACTGTCATGCTGTGACTGTCATTTCAGTGGGATGCCTTTTTTTTTTTTTCCTGTTCCCAATAAAATTATCATAGCCTTTCATGGAGCCCTTCAGAGGCCGTTAACTTCTCCCTCATTTACACACAGCGTCTCTGTCTTTCTGTCTGATTTTGCATCACTTAACCCAGTGGAGTGTTCTCAGACAAAGGCAGCCTAAAAGCTGGGGCCCGCATCATGGCTCTGCTGCATTCATGGCCGGTATTGTTTTTGAAGACCATCTGCCTATCATTTGTTTGCTGATTGAGTTAGTGCACCTAATAATATATTTTTTATTGGACTGTGCTAGCCAATGAAAAGGGAATTATACACTCAACAGATGGGTCACAAACCTTTCTACCTCAGTGCATCTACTCCTAGAGTTAGTTAAAAGCAACCAGGAAAGCAGATAAGTGGAACAATGGCCTGGTTACAAATGGTTTTCAAAGTGGCTCCTGGTTGCAGTGCCACATGTGATGGTGTCAGATGCTCCCTATTTGCTGGGTAGGTTTCTCTTCAAGAACAATCTGAACAATTGGGAATGTGGAAATGAGGAGAAGAGCAGCTAGTGATGGTGAGGACCAGAACACAGAAAATATCTACCTAGAAAGTGGCTGACATCATGGGTACTGCATGCAGCCCACACCCATCCTGGGATGAAGGAAGTACAGGAAAGGAATCCTGGGAGATGTCTGAGCTACAGTCTGGTCTCCCTTTGCTTTTAACTTGTGAATGGAGAAGGAAGGGGTAATGAAATTTGTTACGAAAACATCCTTACTTCTTGTGGGTTGAACATTGGAGAACCTAGGAGATGGAGGACAGACACCTTGTATCCAATCGGAAATGACTACACAATTCTGGGCTCCGGGTGAGATCTCCCCAAGATGGTCATGCCTTTCTGAAATCTGTAACTTCTGTCATGGGAAGCTCTCTCTGTCTTCGCACTATGAAAACTCTCCTGGTCTTCCAGGAGCACAGAAAAGGCCTTCCTGAAGAGGGTGTTCCTCAACTGGCCTGCAGCAGACCTCTCCTGGAACAATCCTGCTGAGGGTTACTCTTTGCCTCTGGGCAAGTACACTTCTCTTACTGTTCTAAGCACTGCAGCTGTCCGCTGATTCTTGTGCTCTTTTCATACCGTGGATGCACTTGCCATAAAGACATTGCTCTTCTGCTTCAGAGAGAGCAGATTCTTATGCGAGTGAGCAAAAAGAAAGAACAAGAAAAGAAAGACGTTGGCAAGTGAAGCTGGAGCTTTGTGACTTAGTCTGGAGACTGTGAATTCCTAGCTCATCCTTTTGTTTTCCTCTGGCCTCCTGCCTCATCGCGACTCCACTACAACATAGTTCTTTTGACTTTGGTGAGAGAGCATGGATGTGTGTGGCCCATGCTATGGACTGGAAACAAAGGCGTAGGTATAGGTGTAGATGGTGAAAGTCCCAGGAGAGGGATTGCTGGCAGCACGGCCAGGCAGACCCTGTGTGCTAGTGACTCATCACTCACAATCTATACCATCTGTCGGGGATCTTTCTAATCGAAGAATATAAATACTCTCTGGATCTGTCCAGGTCTAAACTTACAGTGTGGCTTTCTAGAGTCTATCTGATACTGAATGTCTTCAGAGATTTTTTTATTCTTCCTCCGGATGGGGTGGTCACTGGAGCTGATCCGTGGTGCTGGGCTGCTTGGTGCTGGGCAGCCTGGATCTGTGCCTCATTTCCTGGTGGGAAAGGAGGAGTGCCTGCCCTTGGCTCAGTGTCGGCTTCTGGGCTCCAGTGTAGCTAGATGTTTGCCCAGATTAGCCCTGTGAGATGGGCGGCTCACCTCCTCACTTTCCCAGCCTTCTGAGTATCTGCTGCAGCCCAGTGATGTCTGAATTCTCATCACGGTAGGCTCATCTGGCAGGTTTTGGTCTTACGTAGAAATGTGTATTTTGGGAGTGTTCTCGTGCCAGTTCTTTGTACCTACATGGGAATGAATTTAAGACCTAGGCCTGGACTTCACTCAGGTGACACAGGATTTAACTGAAAACCTCTTACCTGGCAAGCACCCCAAGAGCCAGGAAAAACAATTGGCTGGAAATGGGAAGGGGCTGGTGCTGGGCCATACCTGCTTGCTGCTTAGTAAGACTCACCAAAGGCCGGAAGCCCAAGGCCAGTGCCTGTTGATAAATCAGCCCAGAGGAAAATTTTGTCCACCATGGCTCAAAATTAATAAATGATGGAGAAGAGACATTCTCCATAAGATCTGCTTTGAGACCTGATGGCTGACTGGAAGTTAGATATTTACAGACAGAAAAACAAACACGATGGAAGTTCCACGCCGTCAAACCCACCCCTGGCTTCTCCCTGCTGCGCCCTTCCACCCCTCACAGGGCCTTAGCAGTCATCTTACTCTGGACTATTTTAGTGCAACTCATCCATTTGGGAGCCTGCTTCTGGCGCAGTCTCACCCCTGGCTCTCTCCCTTTTGGCTTTATTTCAAAAGGATTTGATTTTGAAAAGGATTTAAATAAAACCAGAATCTGTCCATGCTAGAGATGTGATCCCCCTTTGAAATGAATTCATCAGCTGGGTCGGTAGCTGCTAAGCCTCATTACCTTCCAGTGCTGAGCCCTGGGAAACGATACCGACTCCCTCCAAACCATTCACCCACCTTGAGTGCCAGGAGCCGAGGCATGCTGCCTCGATGCCAGGGAGGAACAATGCTCCCCTCTCCTTCTAAATTTAACACCTTAACAATCTTTGTCCTTACAATATCTCTTTCTTAGCAAAAAGAAGTGATTGGGGTTTTACTAAAAGCTAATAATGACACCTGTTTTAGTCAGTGCACGAAGAAGGTGCACAGGAAACAAAGGCCCATGTGCAAAAGCTCAAACGAAGAGACCATGGTGAAAGGAGAGGCAGCATCAGACAGTAGCCAAATGCAGAGCTGGCAGGGATGGCTACAAAAGGCAGATGTCTTAGGCCACTCCCTTCATCTCTATCTCCTAGACAATGTGAGCTCTGTTTCCCTGGAAACTCAGTGTTTTAGTTCTGGCTCCCTCAAATTTTGTCTCTCCGTCTTTTCTTGCCCCACATGCTTTAGTCAGCAAATCACTGGGTCCTGTCCAGCGACCACTGCCTGGTATCTGGCGCTATCATGCAGCATGAGCTATGAGACTGGTTTCCTCTGCTGCTCTCACCAGGTTCTCTTGGTGGAAAGAGGACAGAAGGGCTTTGTGACCCCAGATCCAACGGTTACCTCAAAGATAATGGCACACTTCTGCCTGAAGGTGACATGGTTAAGAAGCACGTTTTTCCAGAAGAAAATGATTGGATGTATTCCATTCTTATTAATGAGCAGACAGTACTAAATTAAACCTACCCAAACAAAAGAAAATACATTTTAGACGTCTACAGAAGCAAAGACACAAAGCTGTGCTCACTTCCAAATGTCAGACCTAAGATACCTAGTACCTTTCTCAGCAATGAGCTCATTTTTATTGTTTCAAGAGAAAAAGGCTAAAATAAGCATCAGGTGAGTCAGTTTCCCCCAAAAGAGTAGGAGGGTAAAGTCACAATGAAATAGAAGCAAAAAGACATTTTAAAATGCCAAGGAAAAAAAAAGAGGGGGGAATTTTTCTTCTTTATTTTTAAAGGGTGAAGGCAAAGAGAAAAGGAAAAAGTCTCTCTTCATTGCAGGTCATGCAACTTGAATTAAAGTTTTTCTTTCTTCTGTGAAAAAGAAATGCTCATTAATGAGAAAAAAAATGCCATCAAAACCAAACCCAGGACAGGCCAACCCGGTGTACCTCTGACGTGGGCTTCTGACATGCTCAAAAGTGTTGTCAAGTTAACTCAATACCTTTATCCAAACAAAAGCTCCCCAACCCTCTTGTTTATGTTGAGTTACCCCAATTTCCTAGCTTTAGTGACCTGGATTAGAGGAAAAACATATAAAAATTTAACAACAGTTATGAACCTGTTACATACTCATTTGGATTCCTTGTCAAAAATACTAGTGGGGCCCTAAAATTACTTAAGAAGTGTCTGTATATTGTACTTTAAACATTAAATGATCTATGAGGTGATTGACAATTAAAATACTCAAAACAGTTCTTATAATATTGGTGTCAACAATATATAAAATAAATACTCTTGCTGATGGACTGGGGAAAGAGATGAGTCAAACAAAACATTTACTAAACTTGTTTTCCAAAAATCTATGTGCATATTTATAAGGAAAACTTAAGATGTTCTCCATTCTTAATTTCAACATGAGCATGCTGCAGCAGAAGAACTAAAAGGAATTGATGTTTCCTAAAATTTGGTTGTGTATCCCTGCTCAATTTAACACACATTTCAAGCTGGAACAAGACAACAGGCTTGCTTAAACTTGCTTTGATTTCTAACGTCCTCCATTGTTCTCTTCCGGCTCCCACTTAGAAGGTTCTAGAAGAAAGTTAGCCAGGAGCTAAGTGTCTGCACACACAGACCCAGCTCCAGGCTGTATCTGGGAATGGATGAGCTCTCGATTTACTCTCCAGCAGACAACCTATGAAAGAATGAATGCTGAGGCATGGGCTCTGTACCACTTCAATCGCCTAGCCCGGTGTGGTAGACTAATCTTTTTTCTCTCATTTAAATTTAACATTTTTAAAAGAATTTCGTACACGAATACTGCGTTCACATCATTTCTGCTCACTTCCCTTTCCCTCGTCCAACACCTCACCCATGCTCCCCAACTCCTTCTCAAGTTCATAAGCTCACCTTTGATTATCATTGCTACATGCCCATATGTGTGTGTACAACCCACTGACATCATTTAGCATCACTCATACATCCATGAGTTTAGGACCACTCGGGGTCAGCTAACCTGTGTCAGGCAGTCTGTCCCCTGAGAAAACCGATTCTCCCTGTCCCCACAGCCGCTGACTACCTGTACCTCTCCATCTAAAATCTATAGAATTAAAAGCATTTCTAATATGAGTGTGTGGGGGTGCATGAATTATATGCTCGTGAGTGTGCACGTTGAGCTCAGAGGGCAAGTCTGAGTGTTGCTTTCAGGACCTCGCACCTTACTTCTCTATTTATACAGGGCCTGTCACTGCCCTGCATGTTGACCAGGGCGCTAGGCTGGCATCTACCCTGGGCTTCTATGTGTCTCCATCTCTCCAGCACCAAGATTACATGCCCCTGTCGCCACGCCCAGGTTCTCTGATGTGCACACTGAGAACTGGACTCCTATCTTTCATGCTTGCAGAGCAAGCACTGTAACAACCAAACAATCTCCCACCCCAGCCCCTTAACGATTTCTAAAACTCTGTGGAGAAGTCAGTTTATTCTTTACATTTCACATAATAAAACAATGTACCTTGTGGACCAACCAGGAGTCCCAGAAATGGGCTTTGGATTCTTGCCTCCTGCAATTCTCTGATGCTGCCCATCTCGTGAGTAATTCAGATCCCCCACCCCATTGTTCTGTGGGGGAGTTGGGCCAGGTGGCTGTTTTCAAGCTTGCGTGATCCAGCAGAAAGCAAGTTCCACATTATTAGTCACAATGGTCTCTTATTCATTTTCATGAGGGTGTGCATTATTTCACATGTTGAGTGCAGGACAGGCCTGGCACCCGTTCCTGCCTTTTCTCTGGCTAAAGCCCCAGACTTGTTAGAAGCTCTCGGTTTCAGGATCTGTTCCTGTGAGCACCTGGAAATGCCGGTGCTTAGGGTCTGCATCTGTGTCTGATTGGCGCTGAGCATGCAGAAAGGCGGGAAGAGGAGGGGCCAGGAGCACCGCCTAGAGCTGGCTTGCGATTGCAGAGGCTCCTATCGGCAGATTACATACTGTGATAACTTGTAACACTTGTTCCTCCTAGGAGGCTAGCAAGCCTGCGGCCTGTATATGTCAGAACCACACCCTCTTCAGAGCACACATAGGCTGTTACGGCTTCTCCGAACGTGCTGCCTGGAATTGGCCGTCCAAGGGAAAGAAGCTAATTGCTTAATAAACGGCTCCCTGTCCTGATGGTTACAAGCGTCCAGACACAAGAGAGAGTGTGAGTGAGGAAAAGCACAGGGAATCAGTGACAAAAAACGAGACAAGCAGGCTCTGTAGAGCAAGCCCCTCGGCTTAGAGGACCCAGCAGCCAGCCTGGTGCTGAGCTGCTTGAAAACCCACTCTTGGAGATTTCCTAAACGCGATTATGTGGGGCACAAATCCACCCATGGTTTCAATGAATGCAGCCAGCTCCTTGGAAGGCCGGCAATGCACAGCAACAGATGGAGGGGTTTCCGCGGCTGCCAGCCTTTGTTTGTCTATGAAGGCTCCCTCTTGGGTGAGGGCCACCACGCAGGGCCACTTAAACAATCCCTTTGCACTGAATGGTTGTACTAGACATAACGCCCCCTTTGTTTCCCAGTCCCCCTAAAGCTATCTGCCTGTCTGCCCTCTGCCTGTGCCGTTTTTGTGGTGAGGATTCACACAATTCCTGCTTCCAGAGACATATCAGATTGGTTGAAAGGGTGGCCTTTACCCATTGAAAGCTAGAGTTTCTTGAGCTAAAAGAGTCAGAAAGAAATGTTGCGGATTTTCACAATGAGTTGCAAAGACTGGTGACTTTGGAAATAGGCAGGTTTCACCAGCAGGACTTCAGAAAGTCCCGGGAAGCGAGGACAAGGAAGACGAACAAGAGTGGAAGTAAAGCTGGGAAAGCTCCATATATATGTGTGTGTATTTGCGCACACACACACACACACACACACACACATACATACATACATACATATATGTGCATACAGGTTGAATTTTCCCCTAAAGATCTTTACTTTTCTTTGGGGAGATCTGAGCCCCTCTCTGAGCTCCGGACATGGGTGTGGTTCCAGGCTAGCTTTGACTGGAGGTCTTGGTGTGGGCCAGGTTCCAGAGAGTCATTCTCAGCCCAACAATGCCCACATTATCTGCTTTGGGGTCTCCTCTTAGGGTTCTGACACAGAACAACCTTATATCTTGAATAATACACAGTCATATGGCCTCTCATGAAGGCTGATTTTTATCAACTAATTTGGCAACGTGATTGACTTTTAGAGTCTAAAGAGAATGATAGTAAAAAGGATCCTTGCCATCTGTCCATCAATCATCTTCTATCTATGTATCTATCTTCATCATGATCTATCAATCTTCTGTCATCTGTTTATCAATCTACCTAGTAATATATTTATCTATCATCTCTTTACCACTATTCTACTATTATTTATCTGTCGTACATATCAGTCGTCTCTTATCTAATTACATCTGGTCAATTAATCATCTATCTAGCATCCACGTATTAGCAACCTATTATCTATCTGTCTGTCTATCTATCTATCTATCTATCTATCTATCTATCTATCTATCCATCCGTAAGTGTATAACATTAACTAGGATAATCTACTGATCTATAGCCTAATATGATAGCATTTTTATAGATGAGAATCCTGAGAATTTTAAGTCCCCCTGCCTCATTACTAGTCGTATAAATACTAGAGTATCAAGTTCCCTATGCTACTCTGAGAATGTCCTCTCCTGGGCCCACAGGGGCTCACAGAGACTTAATTGCTCATCAGAGAGCATGGCGGGATGGACCTAGTCCCTCTGCACACACGTGACAGTTGTCCGGCTGAGTCCTCGTGTGGGACTCCTAAAGCTGGAGCAGACTGTCCTTGACCACATTGCCTGCGTTTGGTGCCTTTTTCCCTAACTGGGCTGCCTCATCTGTCCCCAATAGAAGATGTGCCTAATCTTACTGCAACTTGATATGCTGAGGCTGCTTGATATCCATGGGAGGCCTCCCTTTTTCTGAGGAGAAGAGGAGGAGGAGTGGATGGGAGGGGGTAAGGTGAGAGGGAGGGACTGGGAGGAGAGGAGAAAGGGGCAGCTGCAATCAAGACATAGAGTAAATAAATAACTTAATAAAAAAATAAAAGAATGTATATACCCTCTACCTTCAATCACGTTTTAAAACAAGTGAGCTATGAGCAAATATGAATTAACAGATACATACATTTAATGTATAGTCCTGTTTCTGCTTTGTTTGCATGTTGGGTAAATCTGGTTAGTGTGGCTCTTACACTGTGGAGTATCTTGGCTTATAGCAAAGATTTCCTCCTCATCGTGGTGCTTAGGCAGCGTGCTTATTATGGAGAAACATTTGTGAGTACTAAAGATTCATCTTGGTTGTCTGATGGGATCTGGAATCAACTGAGTGACAAGGGATTTTCTTGATGAGGTTATTCAAAGGGGCTAAACGCAGGCAGCACCTTCCAGTGGTGGCTCAGATATCAGGAGGTATGGGGGGAAAGCTCTTACTTTCCATCTGCTGGCAAGTTCATCTACCGTGCTGCTGCCCCACCGCTGCTACCGTTGAGGACGCTGCCATCCCTCACCAACATCACACTCAGCCTCCTCTGCTTTCCGGTGTGGACCGAAGACTAGGAACCCTCCAGGTCTTGGTACCTGATTGCTACTGCTGAGACACGCAACCTCATGGGCTGAGCAGTCACTGGCTGTGAGTCTCTCCTCTGTGCAAACAGCCATTATTGGACTGCCCAGACCGTAGCCAATCTAATAAGTCCTCTTTCAACATATGTCCACTCTATCACTTCTTTTCCTCTATAGAACTGTAATACAGTTATCATTGTCCTCTATCGTATTTTTATATTCCATGAATTCGAGGAGACTATTTTGATCACTAGGATACTTCCATTAACTCAACCGTCATCCTTCAATGCATACATTAGACATATGCTTGGAGCATGTTTGGTGAGCTTCACATATTTTTTAATGAATAATTGAATGAATTTTCATCCATATGAAAATTCTGTCTTTTTTTTTTGTGCCAAAGGCAACTAACTCTTCCTTATGAAAAGATGCATCTCATAGTCCAGTTGATGGGTATGAGATCATCTGAGATTTTTAGTCAGCTCAACCTAAAAGAAAATTTAAGCTATGGGCTAGCTCATGTGAGCTACAGGTTAATAATGAGCAACCACTTGGTAAACAGGCAGGCAATGGATAAGGTAGGATGGTATGAGGTTGACAGACCAAGTATGGAAATAGAGCTGTCGTTGATTCTGACTGCCTAAGGCATGAAATTGGCTGCTCCTTTAGACTGGGAGTCATCTGACTATGGCTCTAGGATGGATGGCAAAGGAAAAAGAGAGAGCCAGTTGTGGTCTGGCCTCTGGACATGCTAAAGCCACTCAGCCTGGTGATGGTGTTGATGGAAGCAGAGCTGATGTGAAATCCTGCTCCCATCCATCACACCTTATACATTTTATCCTCTTTCACACCTCGTAGATAGAGTACTATGACTTCAATGTTTGTGTCCCAGTTCAGACTTCTATAAAGGACCCAAGGCAATGGGCAAAGCTGAGATTTGGAGTGGACGGCTGTGGAAAATAGGCTTGCCATCTCCTCTGCCCAAAGACTCCTGTGGAGAGCTCTCCTCTTCGTTTGGGTACTGTCAGAAAACTGGGATCATCATGGTCTTTATTGTTCTGGGTGCTTTGATGAATCACGAAAGTTGTAAAAAGGGATGTGGTTGGATGAGGAATGCATATAAAATTGTGCTCAGGACAATAAATCAGCTCTGGGTGATCTTAGCATTTTAACTCCTGTAATGATTTTGGTCCTGGAGGGTACTTGAGTCATTTAAAAGAGGCAGTTGAGCTAAGGAGTTAATTTGGTCATGCATCTGTAAAGTTAGCTCTGGTTTAGGCATTTGTGAATAGTAACTCAGAATCTGGTACAACTTCCTGCTCACTTCATTTGCTTTTACTTAGCCCACCTATGGCATTTCTTTCTCTTTACTCTGTGTAGGGGCTAGCCCAGAATGATCAACTTGTCAGCATGTTACAACTGGGAAACAGCAGTCTATTGCTTTTGCTGATAGTAGCTGCAGTTCTCATACTCTCTTCCAATCTTGTGGCCTTAAATACCTTGCATATCTTGGTGTCCAGATGTATATACCTAGCCCAACCTTCCCTTCCAAACACATAACTTACTAATACCTCCACTTGGATATTGCCATGGATTGAAGGTCAATGGATTGAAAGTCTATGTCCTGCCAAAACTCACAGGTTGAAATTCTGATACCAGTATTGTGGTACTTAAGAGTTTTGAAAGATAACTAGAAAGCAATATTGGAACCCTCATCAATGGAGTTAGTGTTCTTATTAAAAACAAAAACAAAACTAAAGACTTCTCCCTAAGAAATAGCTTCCGTGGCGCCAGAAAGCTCCATGCAAGCATCCAAAGGAGGGAGCCAGCCAGTGGTTCTACCTGCTACGATACAGCAACCATATTCATGTGGTAGTAGCACATATACATTAGCAGAAATGAACTGCCCTCTAGTTGGACTTGAGACTCATTCAATAAAGGGAGACCATGCCTGGTACTGGAAACCTATCTAACTAGTTATTGCTAGTAAAGTCATGATTAGCGGAGGACAATTATAACCTCTATTTTCCTAAACCAGCATAGTCCCTAACAACACTCTGTAAACATTTGCCCTTATGCCCACAGATAAGCCTAGTATTTAAACCTCACCAAACAAACATCTGGCAACAGATGGAGACCATTACAGAAAACCACAGCCAATCAAAATGCAGAGTTGTGGAGTCCAGTCCCAGTGGACACATATTCAAAATGCTCCTGCACCTACAGCTCATGGACCATTGTGGAAGAGGGCAGGGAAAGGCTGTAAAAGCCAGAAGACTGCTGTGAGAATGTGCCTCCTAGCACCATCAGAAGCTATATCCATAAAGTCTTACCAACATGACCGCCCAAATGGAAGCTGAACAAGGAGGACACCAACAAACATGCTAAACTGTGTAGGGAAAAGCCGACAAGGCCCTAATGGTGCAAGTGAGAGATGTGGTCCTCCCAGGGAAGAGCACACATAAGGGTTATCCAGTGCCAAACAGTCAGCCTTGAATGTACACATAAAAGTAATGCTATATGGACTCAATAGGTTGGGCCACAGTGGAGGAAGATCAACTCAGTCCTCATGTGAATGGATGAGCTAGGGTGTCTGGGTAGGGGGACGCCCCTATTCTGAGGAAATGGGGGAAGGGAGAAGCAGGAGGGTGGAACTGAGAGTAGGGGCCTATGATCAAGATATAAATTGAATTATTAATAAAAATGAAAAAAGAAGGTAATAATAATTGTTGAAAAGAAATTTGAAAGGAGAGCAGAGAAAGGTATCTGGCTGAATTTGGAGGGAGGAAAGAAGAGGGGAAATGGTGTAACTAAATTACAATCTCAAAAATAAACAGAAAACAAACCCACCCAGAAGGCTCTCTTACCCTCTCCCTGCCATCTTACGATACAAAAAAGGGGGGGTAATTTTCAACCCAGAGGTGAGTCTTCATCAGAGTCCGACAAGGTGCTAGAACCGTGGTTTTAGATTCTGCAATGAAGGGATAAACAACTCCTTCACCCCTAAGAACTCACCCTATGGCGCTTTGTTGTGCCATCCTGGATCCAGGCCAGATGAACAGTCCCAGCTGATGTTCAAGTTGAGCTCTTGGTAATTTCTCTAATCCGCAGGTGCTCCCATCTCAACAACGACTGCTGGATTTTCCAAATCTCTTTCTCTCACTCCAGCAGAAGCTGGAATGCATAGGGAAAATTTCCCCCCAGAGCTGCTGCAAGAGGCAGCACTGCAGACATGGTGGCTTCAGCCTAGTGGTACCGAGTTTGGACTTGGAGCTTTCAGAATTCATAGAGAATAAATGTTTCTAGTTCGGTCACCAAGCTTGCAAAGATTTATTATAGAAACTATGTTATTGAAGTGAACTCCACCTGTTTCATTTACTTCTTAAAAACTGACTACCAGTTACTTTAAAATTATCCACATGGCTCACAGTATATTTCTCTTGGACAGCGCTGCCCCTGGCTACATGAAAGATAATTATAAAGATGGCAATGACCAGATGTTCTCTGAATCTGTAATGGACAGAGTAAAAGCTAATGGGTCTAGCATGCAAAGAGAGCTCCGATACACAAAAAAAGGATAAACTAGGTTACAGGCTATTAAATATCAGAACTGGCAAACAAAAGGCCTGGGATGTGCCTGCTTAACAATCTTAGACAATGAGATTGGGAGTCATATGTCAGTCAACCCTGTGGCAGAACCATCTGGAAGTTCAGAATGGGGTCAGAAGGCTGCTTCAAACCCTATTTCTGCCTTAAGTCATATTTAATCATGGAAATTGTGTACTAGGGCAGTTTCAATGATTATATTTAAATGTTACCATTTTCCTTCCTTTTGGAACATTAATGTTCCTCAGTTGTAAGAATTAGATCATGGATAATGAACCCCAGAACAAACTAAAGCTGTGACAGACAAGGACAGAGTGAAAGAACTGAGGTGAGATACAGGCTGGCCATGGTATGACTCCTGCAGGAATGACTTGTTCTCCCTGAGCATGATGGGTACAGAGATGTCTCCCTAAAATACGGTTTTAAAGATTGAAAGTAACACATGTAAAGTACATGGCATATAACAGGAACATAATAAAATACCCATTTTCAAATTATCTTACTGGGGCTTTTTACATTGACAGTCATTAAAAAACAAAGAATGGTCTCAAATCAAACTTTCCCAAGATCATGTCATTGTATATAATGTGATCAGAGAAGGTGAAAGTTTCACCTGTAAAACTTTAGGATTCTGCAAGCTTCTAGATTTTTAATAGACTATAGCTAGGCTTGGCAGGGCGTTTAGAGGGTAGAAACTGCCTGAGTCATCTGTGGATTTGAGTTTTGTTTGTGGTCATTTGTGTCCACAGAGGCTCAAGTCTGTTTAGAAGGAGGTAGGAACTAATGTTTATTAAAAATGACCAATAGGGCATTTTCATAAAGTACTGTAAGTGAACAGATTAACTCATTTCATCTTCACAATACATATTACACATTATTATTTTCATTCAGCAGAAGAAATCAAGAAAATGTGCTTTGCTTCATGTGCCCAGTTACTCAGGACTGTTAGGGGAGTTAGAACTCAGGCCATCTGCTTTACTATCCTAGCTCTTATAGTCACTAGGCCATACAAACTGCTTTTTCCAGACAGATCAAGGCATTTATTTGCAAGTGCTTACTGCTGATAGCCTCTGCATGTCTACATATTAACAGTACATTCAAAGCTGCTGTGTAGCTATTTCCTCCAAATAGAAACATTTCACCTATAGGAAGGCTCCTTGCGATTCAGGAAGTAAGAAGAACTTCTACAGTTCAGGAAACAAATAAAACGTTACAAAGTTTAGGAAGTACCTGAAATGTATAAGATTCACCAAGCCAACACCTCCCACCTGACCTGCATCCCTGTGGTTATATAAGCAGCAAAAAAATTCTGAGCAGGAGGCTCTTCAACCAGCCAAGCTATTTGTAAGTTGTGCAGGGAGATCCAGGGATGCAGATTTCACCAGCAATCACCCATGATTCACCCATACTTGTGAGTCACCCACACTTATGAATCACCCACACTCTTGAAAGTAACACAATAAACTCACTGGTTCCCTAAGGTAGGCATGGGTGCAACTGTTTCTTCAGTCTGTTGTTGGTGACTATCTGGTGTGACTGGATGGTCTTGCACATTTCCCCAGGAAAAGTGACACAACACAAGAACACTTTCACTGGGCACCTACTATTTCCAATGCATTGTACAAGACTTTAAGAGAATATATGACAAACGAGGCAGCATCTGTCCTGAAGGAGTTCACAGTGGAACCAGGAGGATGGTTGCCTTTACAATAAACTACAATGCAGGGAAAAGCAACCTAACCATGACGAGAGGTGCAAAAGCCTCTTCCATGGCTACCTGCAGACTACTGCAAGGTTAATGTGCAAATGCCATCATCTGTTCCATGCTTGGTATTCCTCTGGGCTGTGACAATAGGACAGCCTTATTTTCCTTTATGTCTTAGGCAAGTATCCCGGACTCTCACAGATTCTCACCACTTGTTCAGAAAATGCCTGAGTCAGAGGAGAAATGGGAGCAGAGGAAAAGACTGAATCTGACCTGAAGAATCCATCAAACCTTGAGTAAAACATTGCCTTTGAGCTAGACCTTGGGAGATCAAGGGGAATTTGACAGAAGACAAATCTTGCAGCCAAGCAGTTGAGACAGGTAGAAAAGCCAGTAGCCGAGCAGTGCTCAGCAGACTCCGAGTGTCTGGTGCTGTGTGGGTATGCCAACACTGACCGAGGGCAGAACCGACACAGTCCTCCAAGTGTTGATGCCACTCTATAAAGAAAAGGTGCCTCCTGTTTGATGATGTCAATCACGGCAGCCTCAAGCTCCCACCAACGAGGATGGAAATGTCCTGTCACACCCTCCTCATGATGACCCGTCGTCCTTTGAACTTTCGGCTGTAATTCTGCTTCAGTACATTGATTCCATCAGGCATTTTGTTACAGTGATAAGAGGTGTAACTAATGTGTAGGGTTTATATGGCTCTTTTTTTTAAAGAAAAAAAATTCTGTTTGCTTTCATTTTTGTCTTTGCAAGCATGAAGATTTCTTCATTTCCTCTTCTCATTCATCTTCACCAAGAACTTGTTCTTCCGTACAGTGTATCTGGAGAAGGGAAGGCATTCTGAGATCAAATCTTGATTCTTTATCTCTATCAGCCTTGATATCAAAAATCCTAATTCTGAGGGCTTTATAAAATTCATTTCAGTAAGGAAAAAAGGAGGTGGGCAGACGCTTGAATTGTGCCGACTGGTGAACACATATTTACTGCGTGTTTATTCCGTGTTCAGTGTTATACAGATGTCAGTTCTGCTTGCAGCACCAGACAGCTGTTCCTTTCCCAGATGCAGATGCTAAAGCTCAGGTGGGAAAGTGACTTCCCACATACAAGGGTAAGCCAGGATGCAAACCAGTCCAAGTGCAGAGCCATCGCCATCTCCTCCAGCGTGTGGCACTAACACAGGGCATGCGTATTCATCACACGTACACACTCTTCTCCCTTTTCCTGCTTTACGTGTACCTAAAGTCTTCATGGATTCAGAAAGGACCAAAATTGCTTGAGCCCGAAGCTGAGTCAAGGAGGCAGTTTTTGTTTGTTTGTTTTTGTTTTGTTTTGGATCCTTTCAGCAAAGCAGGAGGCTGTGGCTCCTTGGAAGTCGTCTGCCCATATTCTCAAGTGCCTCCAGAGACTTCCAAAGCTGAGCATGAATATGTAGACACACAAGAAATGACGAGGGCAGATGTTGCCCCAATCTCTGCTGGGCCGTTTCACACCACAGCAGCTAATATACAGCACCTTTTTTGGCTGTCAAGAATTATTTTGGGCCTGTTTATCAGTCTCTCTTTTCTTCTTCTCCACTGCCAGACCCCACATTTATAGCTTTCTCTCTGTCCCTCTAATGACAACATACTTTTGGTTTTTCTTTGTACACGGAAGGTTAACTCAAGCCTGCCCAAAGGATGAATATAGTTGTCAGAAGAACTCATTGGTTCCAAACTGTTGTGACAGGTGATCACTAACCCTGTCATTCCTCCTCCCATGCCACTGCTGCCACCCTCACTGCCACTAGCATCTTCATTATGCTTCCTGGGTAGCCAGTACATCATAGGAAACAAGGTGGAAAGTTCTTTTTTTTAATTTATTACAATTTATTCACTTTGTATCTCAGCTGTAGCCCCCTCCCTCGTCCCTTCCCAATCCTACCCCCTCCCTTTTCTTCTGCCATGCCCCTCCCCCAGTCCACTGATGGTGGGATCCTTTTCCTCTTTCATCTGGTCTCATCAGGACTGTCTGGACTGTCTTCCTCTGTGGCCTAGTAAGGCTGCCCGCACCCTCAGGGGGAAATGATCAAAGAACCAGCCACTGAGTTCATGTCAGAGACAGCCTGTTCCCCTTACCAGAGAACCCACTTGGACACTGAGCTGTCTTGGGCTACATCTGTGCAGGGGTTCTAGGTCATCTCCATACATGGTCCTTGGTTGGAGTATCAGTCTCAGAAAAGACCCCTAGGCCTAGAGGTTTTGGTTCTGTTGCTCTTCTTGTGGAGCTCCTGTCCCTTCCGGGTCTTTCTATCTCCCCCTTCCTTCATAAGAGTCCCTGCACTCTGCCCAAAGTTTGGCTATGAGTCTCAGCATCTGCTTTGATATCCTGCTGGGTAGTCTTTCAGAGGCCCTCTGTGGTAGGCTCCTTTCCTGTTCCCTGTTTTCTCCCTCTTCCAATGATGCTCAATCCTTATTCAGAAAGCAAATGGGATAGACATTGGAAGGTTCTTTTTGAAAGTCGCTGATAACCAACATACATTCTTTCATCATCTAAAATCCAGTTTTGAGGTAGCAGTGTGTGGTGGCTGAGCCCTTTTTCTCTCTTTACATAGATGGTACTGGTGATGTGCCAGAAAGTCAGGGTCTCAAAGTTTCAACAGTCTCAAACTGTTGTTGTTTTCAGCAGTAATGATGAATTCATCCATCCAAAGTATGCATTCTGGATTCATCTTGATCTGTTCTTTTGCTCCCAAAAGTAGTTATTGTGTGCAGACTGTGCTGGAAATGCTACCTGGAGGAAAAGGGAGGAAACAAGCCTGGCGACACTCCCACATTCAAGATTCCCAATTTGACCAGTGTTATGGCAAACAGGAGGGCCCATGAACAACACTCTACACAGGAACTTATCTTCTGTGAGTGGATAGAAAAGGGACAGAATGGGGAGTGGGAAAAGCTCTGTTAGAGATCTGTCAGTGAAGGCTCCCCTGGGCTAACAAGATACACTGTGGGGGCAAAAGCCCACAGGTGAGTGAAGCAGCTCTGAGGATCAGGAAGGGAAACTCCGGGATAACACATGGGTGGCCCGATGATGGAAATAGGGCACTGAGGGAAGACAAGGGTCTGAGTATGGCCAGAGCAGAGAGGGAGGGGACAGTGGGAGATACAGTGGGTTTATGCACTGACAGTGGAACCTGCAGGATGCGCTGGACTATGGTGAAGCCTTTGCATGGTGTTCTAAGGGCAATGGGATTAACTCAAGGGTTTGAACCAAGCAGGTGGTCTACAGTCTATGCATTTGCGCTCCCGTGTGCTAAGCTTGGGTATGGGATGTCCCCTAGAGGCGTATGCACGTTCTCGGGCTGTGGGTACTCTTTTGGAGCACTGTGTCTAGGGAAGACCAACCCCTGGCTGCTCTCTGCTTCCTGATTGGCCAGAACGCTCCCGTTTTCATGGGCAGACCTGCCACTATGCCACGATGGACTGACTTACCTAAAACACATCTTTTTTTCCAAATGTTTTTTCTCCAAGATTTTAGTCATAGCAATGAAAAACTGGCTAATACGGAAAGCCAGGCAAGCGGCATTGTGGGTGTGAAAAACGTGAACATGGTGTTCTCAGGTCGTTGGGACTAGCTTGTGGGGCAAATGTGGGAGAGGTTTGAGGTGTGGGACAGGGAAGCTCTAGAACGCTATAAACAGTTTGTAAAGGACAGAGAGTTAGAAGATATGAACTCAAGACAAAAACCTGGACAGGAACGTCTGTGTTCTTGAGGACCTAGCTGGGAGAACGACGAGGGAATCAGACTAGAGGACACCTGTGCTACCTTCTGACGGTGCTTTGTCTAAATTGTGCCTTCGTCCTAAAAAGTTGAGTGAGGATGAGCTTAAAAGCAAATAGATTTATTTGGTGGGATAAACTGTGAAAAGCATAGCATCTTGGCCATGTCTGTGGTTGTTGATGGCTTCTTCTTAAGCAGGCTGACATAGACAATTGGGAGCAAAAAAAAAAAAAAAGTGAATAATGTGGTCAGGAAGAGACCGTGTTTAGCGCAGTGAAAGCACGCCGTTGGTAAAGAGGTGAGTATGGCTAAAAAGGAACAGTACAACTTTTGCTGCAACAATTAGGAACGCTCCTTGAAGATTAGACCCCATCCATTTAAGCACCCATGTGAACAAGCCCTGATGAAAACCTTTCATTTCAAAAGAGAGAGTCACAGGGGTGTCCTTCTCAAATAGGTCTGCCCACTCAGGTGCTTTCCAAGGTTAGGCCACGCAAGCCCAGGAAAGCCTGCTAACCTCTTGATCTTACAACAGAACCTGACATGGCATTTGTGGCATTTGAAAGAGTGAGTGGGCTACGGAAGCCTGGATGAAAGCTTTAGGGGCAAGCCTTTGTGGCTACACAGTATAGAGCAGGCTCAGATTCCTGCAGGAACTGCTGGAAGGCTGATCTGCGAATCTGTCAAGCTGAAGTTGTAACGGTTATCTGCAGTCGCCAAGTGCGGCTGGCCAAAACAGAGGTCATGTGTACTAGAGATGGTGAGGTGTGGGGGCAGAGATGCCTATGCTTTGGGGAGCTTAGATGGTACTACTGTGTGCCCTGGATGTCAGACACGAAGCTCGAAATGATAGTGAGCCCCAAATGCCAGACACGGAGCTACCGAATTTAAAGCCTGCCCTGCGGGGGTTCAGTCTCGCTTGCAGTTCTGTTAGTTAATCGGCTTGTTCTCCACGGTGTTTGGAGCTCTGCGGCTGGCCTAGGCGATCAGGCGTGATAGTGGTAGAGCACATATGAGTGGTCTTTGTCAAGAGGTTGTGCAGCTGTCATGGTTTTTGGTGGCCTTCCTTGCTGGTAGCTAGGAAGACAGGGTGGAGTCTTGTGGCATGCTTTGGAGGAGCATGCCATGTCAGTGAAGGCGGAGTCTGGAGAAGCACCCAGGTGAGAAGTCCTCGCTGTGGCATGTGCACTGGTAGCTCACAGGATCACGCACGGGGTACAGCATCTACAAAATTCATTTATAGTTCTTCAGCAGGGGCAGCTTCTCTAGGGGCCCTGACGGGTTTGCTGGTTCGTCAGTGCACATCCATGTTTACTTCCATTGCATTTGGGATTACGTCCAGTGCTACAGCGTTCTGGTTTGGGCTCTGCTATGATTTGGCTCCACTACCCATTCAGTATGCCCCATCAGGAGCGCATCCTGTGTGGAAGTGCATCTTGACTGTGAGACTCCGGGGTTGTCATGGATACTCCTTACTGTGCTCCTGGAGCCAGCCATCTCTCCAAGAAATTCTATTTCCTTTAAATGACAATTCACAGTAGAAACCAATGTCTTCCTTCAAAGAGCGCTTGCTGGTGTGGGAAATCGGTATTTCTAAGCCCTCAAAAACAGATATCAGCCACTTAAGGCAGGCTAAGTGAGGTAGGTTTCCCAGTCTAAACCAGACTGAACAGGTTTTAGCTGATCTTTCTCATACATCTGTGGTTACCTGGTGGGTTGTCACAGGCTGTGTGGCAGCCTCCGCTGGAATGTTTAGGATGAGTGCAGCTTTTTATTCATGGTCTTTAATCCTCAAGCACACTAGCCTAAGCTTGTTCTTCATGGCAGGATTCAAAAGCATCAAGAAGTGAACAGCACAAAGTATTTTGGGTCCTAGGATAAAGTCACCATGTGAAGCCTCCGCTACCTCCTGTTGGCTTGGAGCAAGCCAAGGGGGTCAGCCTAGATTTAAGGGGTGAAGAAAGAAATGCCACAGCTCAAGAGATGTGCATGTAAAGAACTATGGCTGTCTGTGTAGTTACACACACATGGGAAACACTGAGAGCGGTTCTGGCAACAAAGAAGAAGCAAGCAGAAGAGGAGTGTGAGAAGTCCTTGTCCCAGCGGTAGACATTTATCGGTGGAAAGAAGGGACTTGGAGAAGGCAGGTGGAGTATGGCCCTTCAGGAATCACAGACCGCAGAACCGCAGCACAGAACAATTCTACACACTGTGCACTGTGACCCAACTTGGCCACAGTGGTGGAGGAAGAAGAGGGAAAGGCAGACCTGGTCCTTGTTGATGTAGGAGGGGTAGAAAACGCTTCAGGAATTTCCTTCAGGCGAAATTACTTGAAGAACTTTGTATGTCCAGTATTAACCATCCCATTTTTCACCCTTTCTCATCTTTCCCTAGGAATATTTTGTAAGGTGCTTGCAAAATAAATAAAAATTAAATAAATGAATAAATAAACCTACTTGGTGATATTTATGTAGGCAAAAGAGCAGTGTGAAACATAAGTAGGCTGGCTGCCTGCAGTCTCCTACTCCGACATCAATTATTATTTGATACTTAGAGAACGTAACATTTGCTTAATGGACATCAGTTTTGCATCTAAGCTAATGACCTCTAGGACCCTCAAATCCATATTACTTACTTATCTCTTCCTCTTCTTCTATTTCCCTAAATAAGCTGTATGTCAAGGAGAAGTTATCCTTGAAAGGCGGCTGAATCCACCATTATACGATTACTCTGAAGATGGTGACTATGTTATTACAGGCAATTTTAGAGCATGTTGTTCTCATGGAAACCTAAGTGTGCACGGTGTTAGAAAACTTTTATTATTTGAACTTCTAGATTTACATGAAAGACATGCTGCAGTTTCTTCTGAATACACTTAGCCATTCACCACCAGAAACCCTTACCTGCCAACATATTTGTCCTTTTCAATAGAAGAGACGTGAACTCCAGTCTCTGCCTCCTTTTCTCAGGTGCATAAATAGAGACCATTTACTAAGAAAGGGAAAACACTCCTGAGAATGGGAGTAGGCTACAGGTACACTCAAAAGAGCTGGGCCACTAGACTCATCCACCTCCATTGGTCATTTACACATCTTCCCCACCCCCTTGTATATCGCTGGCTGTTCTGCCCATGTTTTATTTGTTACCTGGGTTTCCAGTTTTCTTTTGCTATATGGCCTCTTTCATATATTAATCTTGATACCTTTTGCTCCAAGGCCTGCTCTCTTGCCACCTCCTGCCCCAGAGAAATAGTCACCAAAATATTTTTTTAACTGAAAAAAATATACATTATGTTTTGGTCATGTTTTCCCCTCTCCCAATTCCTTCTACATCTTTCCCACCTTCTTTCTTTCTTTCTTTCTTTCTTTCTTCTTCTTCTTCTTCTTCTTCTTCTTCTTCTTCTTCTTCTTCTTC